>NC_047140.1:16262303-16568162 GCF_009829125.3 Periophthalmus magnuspinnatus
AGTCTTGCAGCCCTAATGGGGGATGGGGGTTAGGGGAAAACAGAAATTTTCAGACTGAGCACTCAAGCCTAAAATATACTATAAATACGTACTGCCCTCATGGATTGGAAATCAGATAAACCTGTTCTTAATGTTCAGAAGAGCTCAGTTTGCTTGTCTTGAGGTTTACTCAATAGACACTTTATACTCTGTTGTGTCCATTACGATCGATGTTAAACATGTTTGAAATGAGATGATCAACAGACGTTTTAGTTTTAACTCAGTTTGAGTCCAGATGTAGACTTTGGTTTCATCTTGTTCTTGTTTAGTCCTGGTCTAGTCCAGATTTAGTTCTGTGTTTATTGTGGCCAAATATGTATAATTTTTCCACGATGTATAATTATTGTATTTATTTATAGGCTTTGAATTCTGTTCAGATTTCTGTAGTAATTTCAATCTTTCCATATGTCCTTTTTACATGTTTTCTTATACTAATTGATGCAACTTTTTTTGGCCAATCGTCCCGTCCAAGCTGTACATGTTGTGTCCCAATTGAAAGACTTTTTATAAACTAGACCAGACATCTGAGTTCAGATAGTCATGATTGGCAGGGGGATTAACCAGTCAGGGACATGTTTGGTCCATTTATATTGGAAAAAATAAAGGAAAACATATCAGAGGAAGCTTAAAAACATCACAGATTTCTGCAGAATTAATGAGTGAAGCACTACAGTTTGATTTTATACGTGTCACTGAGCACATTTGGTCAGGCTTGAGACACGACGAAGGACGTGGGGACAAGACTGATATCAATCTGTATAAAAAATTCCAAAAAGATATCATTCTGGATATAAAACTTTGACCCAAATGTTATTTATATTTCAAACCCCCTCTGCAGACGCCCTGTCCAGTAGTTTTCCCTAATGCACGCTCTTGTTATTAACATGTTTCTTTTACATGTGACTGCTCCACAAAGAAAAGTTCAAATATATCTCAGTAACAACATGTCTTCAGGCTCTGTGGATGTTAATCATTGGAGACTCTATGAGCAAACCGGACTATTTTCTCTCTTCCAGGCTTCACACATGACTGGTAGTAATTTGACTGCAGCATATGAATACTCAGGAGAGCCAAATGTCAGGCCTGCGCTGCTCTCGCCTTCGTGCTCGATGTTACAACTACCACAAGCAACATTTGACATTTGTATCAAAGGCAGGCGCGTGGGGTTGTTCAGATAAGAAACATGCGCTTATACATTGGTTTAGTTTTTAGTGTGCAAAGGGCATTTGAAAATAACCTTCAAATGTCTTTAAAAATAGGACTGGAGATCAAAATGTCCATCTGGTTTTTAGGGTTAGCAAAAGTTCCCATCAATTTAAGTTCCACGATGAGGAGCTTTCCAGGCACTAAAACTGAAGTACCAAACTTGTTTTTTCTCATATATAAGTGAAACCTGTATAAAAGAACCATGCAAGTCACTATTAGGGCTGTAGTCAACAAAAAAAATTCTTGGTCGAGTAAAGACATGTACTTCCGAACGATTAGTTAACTAAAAACAGGGAATAATAAAAGATCTCAAAACTATTACGTATCTCTGTGTATCTGACCCAAAACTGCACTTACAAGACAACACCTGCATCGGAGTTCATACAAAAACAACTATTTATGCAGGAAAAGGTACTAGGAAACAGTATACTTATATAAACACATATTAAACTCGTCTATCTATTTAATCTGTCTTTTTACATAAAAATACCAAACAATACCGCATCTTTAGCTAAATCATTCGCTGGTCCTTTCTGCCGTTGTCCCATATAAATCCTTATCATCTAAATAAAATAATTATTCAGCTAATACAACTCACTATAAGAGTCTTTGAGATGAGAGCTGATTGGCTGTGTTGGCTGTGCGGGGGCGGTACTATCTGCTTCAGGTTTGTGTGTGAAAAAGCTGCATAAAAGCTGTGCTAGTGGCCAAAACATCCATGCATGTGAATACTAGTGAGGTGCGTAAGAGTTTGTGAGAGCTAGAAATGATACCGACTTACATATAATAAGTAGGTATTTTGTGTAAAACAACTTTGACTTGCATGTTTAGGGACAGTAGTTAGCAACACACAGTCACTACTACATAAAAGTAAAGAAATCAGCAATAAATTAAAGCTTCCATTTGTAATTAGATTGGTCAACCTGGTCCTGTTGTATTCCCGCATATCTCCACTCATAACCAGCCGTGGGAATAACAGCTGTTCAGATTTATGAGAATTATTTAAACCTTTCAATCTTTACAGTCAATGTTTCCATCACCACATAAATAAAATGAAATACATCTTAGATATAAATACATACATAAATAAAGTGACTGTACACGAGTGAGCAGCACACATCTCCTGAATCCTTTAGTCCAACAGCAGCTGACCACCAGGAACAAGCTGTTAGTTTTCAGCACTTATGTTTTATGCAATTTAGCCATGTGGTTTCAAGTTTCGCTTCTGTGAAACGTAAAACAAACATGCGAAAAGTTGCATTAAACACATAATACCAAACGTGCTGATGTGGCTTTATAGTAGTTATGCTTAATATGTTGTAAAGACGAGTTACTTATGCAGAAGAGTTTAATTAATAATCTGCTGCAGTGTATAACTTGTAAATTAGTATTTGGAAACTTTCTGTTTGATCTGCGTAGTGGATAACGGGATGCCTCGTAGCTCCTTGCCACCGGGTAGGAACCTCCCGAGGTTCCTACGCTAAAGGAGGAGTTATGAAAGGAAGTATATTTGCTGATTTCCTTACTCTTGCCTAACTGCATGGCGATGACTCATGTCCAGGTTAATGAACAATTCGGATGGGGTCCAGGTGAGGGAAAAGGGGAGGGGGGAACAGGTTTAACATCAGCCATAAACGTCTAGATGGCAGCTTTAAGTATAATATAAGTATCACTTATAACATCTAATTTATGACACTATACTTCTGTAAATGGAAAAAACAGGAATTATAGTTCATTTCACATCTTTAAATTCGTATCATAGCAATATCCACCATAGGAGTTGTCTGTTCCAGGACAGCTGACAGTCAGTGATTACCTCCAGTGCCCTGTGTGGTTTCAGGCTGAGACAGAGATCTCCAGAGTAATGATAGTGATTGGTGTTAATGGCGTCTTGGTCTGGCCCCTGTCAGTGCACTGGACTCTGTGGAGCTGTCCGAGGTGCTGAACTCAAGTCTGTGCCTATGGAGCTACGTCTATATTTTTTGTAATCCTTTGAGGTTTGGCCAAAAGAAAAAAAATAAAATAGAAAAGCATATTGCTGCACATTTCAGTGTAGGAAATCACTACATTTCACAAAGTTTCAAACCAAAAATTTAAACTTGAATTTACTGGTGAAAAAAGAGAAAAATCTGTATTCAAGCATTTTATTTTTCTTATCATACAGACTTCCTTCCAGTCCATATTTGTAGTAAATACAATGTAAAGCAAACTGATCCATCTAAATGAAATTTTAAGCAAACCAGGATATAGTAAACTAGTAAAAATTCTGTGCTTTAAACTTTAAATTAGCTTTTATTATTATTATTATTATTATTATTATTATTATTATTATTATTATTATTATTATTATTATTATTATTATTATTATTATTATTATTATTATTCATTCATTCATTCATTCATTCATTCATTATTTAAAAATGTATTTTTTCTTATGGCACCATTCAATTTTATCCCATGCATTTGTTGTAATTTCAATGCAAAATATCAACAAATGTGTAATTGACCTATGGAGCTGCAATTTTAAGCAAAACAATGTAGGATATTGCAAACCAAAAACAATTACATAGTAAGATTAAACGTTATTATTATTAATATTACTTTACTTAAAAAAAATAAAAATAAATAAAAATAAAAAAAAGGACACTTATTTACTTAATACCTTACCTAATAAGAAACACTATGGAGTAATACTTTTAGTTAAAGAAAGTAAAAATTATAGCTGCAAGATTAATTGCTCAAATCAAAATCACAATTTGAATGGATGCAATTTTTGAAGTAACCTAATTTCCCCCACAAACAACAAAAAATTTTATTCTGTGAAAAAAACTTCGTATTAAGTTTTTCTTAACTGCGATTCTTACATTAGTTTGTCTGTTTATGTTTCAATCTTTCTGTCATTTCTTCTGGACAGGTTTAAAATGTGAACTTTGAACAGAATCCTATTGCTAAAACATAAATATTAAATCTAATCGCAATGCTTGTCAGAAAGATCATATTAGAGGTTTTTTTTTCCCCCCCAAATCATTCAACCTCAGTGAAAAGGTCTTATTTTTGTCCTCCCTTGAGAAATAACAGTGATCTGTGTTAATGGCCCCTCAGTCAGTCAGGCCCCGTCAGCGCGTCGGTCTCTGTGGAACTGTCCGTGGTGCTGAACTCCAATATCTGTACCTGTCCATGGTGCTATCCTCAAACGTTAGCTGGAGGTTTGGGAGCGAGACAACACTTAGATTTTGGTCTGCACACCTCAGAGGGGAATACCGCTCATCTGAAACTCCAAATTGAACTTTGAAATGTGCTTTTTTCCCTTTAGCATACGCATCCCTTTTTGCTGGGAGGCATAGAGCAGACATGCAGAGCTGTCACTGAAGCATCTGAAATTGTCAAAGCGTGCACAGATGGGGAATTTAACGCCGCTCAGAAAATGTACAGTTTAAGAAGAGCTTCCAAAGTCAAAGGATTCTGTTTGGTGTAACTGCTGACACACTTTTAGAGATCTGGGGCTCTTGAAGAAATATTTCAGTATTTTGTAAACACAGTTCAAAAGATTCGATTACAGATAAATTATTCTGTTTACTAGACTTTTGTGAGTATGTTTCTAGTTTGAGAATGCAAAACGTAGCAGCATGATATTGATGAATCTGTTTGATGTGTTGAATGGAGCTGTTTCTGTTGGCCCTGCCTCTTCAAAGTGACATTTTTTCACTGTAACAAGCAGCTGATTTTAATTTAGTGTTGTTTTCATTTTTTGGAAAAACTAATTTTTATGAAGAACCACAAAGTGAGCAGTTGGCAGGGAAATGAAAATCAGAGCACACAACCGTCAAACACAGGATTACTCAAATATGCATGAAAGACTCAAAATACTACAATAAGACTACACAGATTATACAAGTGATAGGAATTGGACCTTGTGCCGCAAGATCTAAAATAAAATTGCCACATTGTGCACACAAGATTTTTTGTTATCAGTTTATATTTGACAGGAAAAGGATTTAGCTGCTGTAAAGTTACATCACTTGAAAAACTGTAGTTCCACAAAGCTATACTGCGATGCCATCAAACACACAAAAATCATACATTATGAGGGAAAAATTGTAAATTAAACAGTACAATTTATTTATTATTAACAGTGGTGGATGAAGTACTTAATTTTGTTACTTAAATAAAAGAACATATCCAGAGGTAGAAAGTTACTCAAGTAAAAGCAAAAGTACCATATGAAAACAATATAGTAAAAGTAAATTTAAGTTCCTGTTTAAAAAGTATTTCACAAGTGTTAATTTCTTGAAATGTCAAATGTAGCGATACTGGTTAAAAAATTATGCATATTTTGGCCAACAGTGTCAATATGAAGAAATGTCTTAATTTTCTCTTTTGAATTTTGTTTATTTATTTTTATTAACATGGTAGAAATAACCTCTCAGATCATATGAAAAGTACTACTCAGTCCAGTTCAAAAGTGTAGTGGAGTAGAAAGTACAGATGCCTGCTCTAAGTACAAGTAAGTACTTCTCAAATCAGAAACATAATTTGATACTTATACTTTATACTACTGTATCTGTATTATGTTTTTGTTGACTTTTATGTGAAGCACTTTGGACATCTGAAGTTGTTTTTAAATGTACTATACAAATAAAATTTAGTGGACAAAACTAGCAAATCATAAAGGCTGCAATATTTTAAATACCATAACTTCTTTTTCTGCATAAAAAAAACTGCTAAACCTGTAGTACAAGTGTGCAAACATGTTCTGAAATATGATTCTTTTATTAGTGGCTCATATGTACGTTTTTTTTTGTTGTTGTTGTTTTTTTGTGTGTCAGTTCTTAAGTGTGAACTTGGTGAATCCCATTGCTCATCAAATCACAATGCTTTTCAGGAAAAAAAACAACAACAACAAAAACAAAAAACTATTTTTCCAAGCCGTTCAGCCCTACACAGCACTTATATGACCTTGGCACACATTACAGACAAACCATTTTATTGAAGTTCAAACAAGACATTGCATAAGCTGAATCCACTTGTCAGAAAGAAAAGGCTTTATTGTAGTGGATAATAGAGGGAAGAGAATGTTCTGTATGAAGCCTGTGCCATTAGAGCGCCACCGTAAAAGCTCTCAGGCTACAGAGTGTGCCACTGCATTGTATACATAATATATAGCCCCATTGCATATTTCAAATACTTTACCAACGTGCAATGTGCTTTATGCATTCTAGTTTTAATGGTGCAGAGAATGCTGATTTTGCTTATTCTATTTGTGCTGTTATTATGTTATTTTGTAATTAACTTTTTTCCTGAAAACTGGTGGTTTAGCACAGAGCGGGCGCTTAGCAACACTGTCAATCAAACCTGTGGGTAGTGCTGGTGAGAGTGACCTCGGGGAAAAAAAGTGCCTCAGTCATCTCTTATTAATGTTCATATCTTGATTTATGGGCACAATAGTGAAATAGAAATACCAGGATCATATAAAGCAGGATCATAGGAACATTTTAACACCAGAATGACGAGGCTCACTGCAGCAGTTACAAAGAGGAGTGACAGTTTTTCAATGTAAAGTGAAAGTCGATGGAGCGAAGTGCGACTATGATCACTTTCTATTTGTATGTGGCGGCTATCAGGTTAGCTCTAAATGCTACTAAACTGCGCCTTCTTTGTGGTGGCACTGCCGGTTAGCTACGAAGCCCATTCTTTTCAGTGGGAAATTTGAGAAAAGTTTGACCGCTAAAATATGATATAAAGTCGGATTATTTGTGTAAAATGTTCAGTGTTTATGTGAACAACAAGTCAACACTGCACCGATTCACTTGGAAGCTTTAAAACAGCTCTGTAGTCCATATAGAACTTATTTGCTGTCAAAATCGGCAGGACCATACAGAAAAATACAACCGAAATAACAATGGCGGCGCCCACGGCTACTTCCGGAATGAGGTGAATAGAGTACCAGACTTCCCTATATAATTCCCTATATGGCATATTGTAAAAATGAGCACTTTGTCAAAAACAGAGCCATAAAAAGCTGTTTTAAAGCCATGCACACACTCCAATATTCATGCATGTAAATACTTGATGCAGCCAAGAGTTAGTGAGGTCTAAAACAAATACAGATTTAAATACCTACTTTCCTCTTTTGCAGTATTAAAATTAAGTAATACAGTTTTAAGCAAAGATATTTTAATGATCAGTTGTCTCTATCTCTAGACATACCAAAGATTAGTGTTTACAAATTTATTACAGTGCATTAATCATGATTTGTTCCAAACAGCTCCATAAAAGTCCTCTGCTATGTTTGAATAGCGAAGTGAGTCGTTTCAATACTCAAATTTAACTCGCTTACAATACCAAGAAACAGACTCGATACTCAATACCGATTTCAATACCACGTCGATAATAAAAATCACTCTTTATTTAGACAATAGAATGTCATTTTCAACATTAAATAGTAGTACTTTCTTTTATATTACCACGTTGCATCCCTTCTAGTCATGTATTAGATTGTTTGTTCTAAGTACACAAGTGTTATATCGTATTTTTCTCTCCTGTTTCTCTATATCCCTGCAGCCCCTTGCCCCCTGTGTCCCTGCTGTCTGTGTAGCATTATTTAAAGCAGTCTCATTCCTGTCATCGCTCCACACTTTGAACCGTGAGCGCGCCGACCCTGTGTACTGTTGATAACCTTTTTCTAATGCTCTGATTCAGCCCAGTCACTCAGGAGGAAGCACACTCCTTATATGGAAGTGTAGACGTCTTCATTAGCGTGGCTGTGTCAGAGGTGTAAATGTAATACCGCTCATTATGTTTGTGATGTGTACAAGACAACTCTGCACTGGAGCCGCTGCCTGTTGAGAGAATGCTTTTATTATTGGATTTTTGGGGGATTTTTTTGGAAGAGAAGTAAGTGGAAGTTGCTAAAAAGCTTAAAATGCCAAATATGTAAATGGTGAGTTGTTGCTTAGTTCTCTTGCCTCACAATAAGTAGGTTCCCAGGCTGGTCTTTCTGTCTTTGCTTGTTCTCTCTGTGCCTGGATCATAGACTGTATAAAGAAATGGACTGAGTAAGTATAATGTCACCTGTAAAGTTTGGCTCAGCAGTTATAGCAGCTGATTTGGAGTCAAGATCCATATTTGGAATTCCAAGTGTGTGTATCACAGCCACTAAAAACAATCAGTAGTGAGGGCGTGGAATGTGCTCTTCCCGCTGGTTTAGCAGGAGACGGGCGCCTAGCAACTCTGTCAATCAAACCTGCTGCTAACACTATTGTATATGTTTATTTACAGACAAAATTACAAAATAAAAACACCTGGATCATGTTGGGTTAATGGGTTAGTGGGTGAATACGAACATTTTAAGACCAAAATGATGAGGCTGACAGCAGCAGTTTCAGAGAGGGGGGTGTGGTGGTTTTTCAATAGAAAGTGAATTGGAGCCAGAGCCAACAATGCGGAAACGTGCCCATTTGCAACACAGCGGCTAGCAAGTTAGCTATGTTGATTTATATATACAGTCTATGGTTTGCATGAGAGGAGGGAGTCCCGGGGAAGACCCAGGACAAGCTGGAGGGACTATGTCTCTCAGCTGACCTGGGAACGCCTTAGGGTCCCAATGGAGGAGCTGGAGGACATGTCTGGAGTGAGGGAAGTCTGGGAGTCCCTACTTAGACTGCTGTCCCGCGACTCGGCCCCAAATAAGTGGAAGAAAATGGATGGATCGTGTGCATGGGTTTGCCCCTTCACCCACATAACACGTCTTGTTGTTATGTTTGTTATTCATTCAAGTTCTTATTGTAATTGTAATATTTGAAATTTGCTGTCAAAAGTACTCCCTATGATCTTTGGTCTTGAAGTTTACAACATACAGATTCAACATTTATTATTCATTAACACTTTATTTTATTAAAGGCCTCGTATTAGATTGTTTTTACCAGCTATTTGAGTATAATTGTTTTACCCTAGTACAGATATATTGTATAAATAGTTCTTGAGGTCAAAATATGTCCACCGTGTGCTGCGATTTATTATCCGATAATCAGAAAGTGCGCGTTTGTATGCTAGTTTTTAGCTTTACCGTGACAGCAAACTCCGCTCTGGTCTCTGAAAGTTGTGAAAAGTGCTTCTGAACTCATTGCGGTGAATACTTAGGATGCTCTGAATGCATAAGGTGAGTGAGGAATAACTTCGGGCGGCTGCAAACCGTTTAAAAATTAGTAGTTGTGTTTTTCACATTTTTAAGACAGTAATAATCAGGTACTGCAGCTTTAATTAAAAACAGACAAGATGAGAGGAGATGATAATATTGTGTTTACCAGTTTGGATGAGCTAATTTGCTTATCGTTTATTCCCAGATTACAGCTCACCTCCCCAGTCTCATAGGGCCTGAAATATCCTGTGTATATCCCATATTTACACAGCGTTGTTGTTCTAATCTCATTAACGCATCATTTATGGCTTGGGTAGAGACTGCAGCAGATGTTTGACATGTTTATCACTAAATGTGTTTTGTTTGAACTCTTAATAACTGAGCCACGCTAATTCTCCTCCAAGACCACAATCATAATTATTTATCCATTTAGTCGCTATCATTTCGACAAACAGGGAAAAGGCCCCATTATCTAATAGGATTTAAGGGAAGAAAAGTGATTTGGAAATTAGCGGTTAGCGCAAAGATCCGCGGTGTTTGCCTTCATTAACGCCAATTGTGATTTAATCTGTCCCACAGTCAATATTAGGCTTTGTTTATTTGTAAATGAGAAATGTCATTACTTAGAATCTATTGTGTACATAGGCTTTGAATCATCTCATAGACAACAGAATGTGTTTAGAATGGATCTGAGAGTTACTGAGGAAGTGTGAACTCATATGACCGGTTTCTGCGTAAACTTATTGGGTAAAACTATACACCAGGGACACTTTTGCTCACTTAAAGCCCCACGGTGTAACTTTTTAGCCAAGCTGCCGACTGCTTATCTTCACGGTGATGTTATATCTTTGCCTGGATGTTGTTCCACAGTATGGCATTACACTATCTGCATCTTTTTCAACTACTTCATGTGCTTTATTGACCCAAAACTGTTTTTTTTCCCATGTATTTGAGCAAAATGTGTCTTCCTCTAGTGCATACATGCTCTTAAGGTCAAAATAAGTCAACTGCGTGCATCTAATTATTGATAACGATAATGAGTGTGTGTTAGCATGCTAGTAGACCTTCAAAATTTGTCACAATAACAAATTTTGCGATATATTGCTGAAGTAAATATTGATAATACATAAAAATAAATAAATAAATAAATATTGAAACCAAACCATAAAGCAGAATTGTTCACAATAATAATAATAATAATAATAATAATAATAATAATAATAATAATAATAATAATAATAATAATAAAAATACATTTTAAAAAAGTACTCTAAATGTACAATATTGTAACATTTTGCTGAGTTGTATAAATGAACATCAGAATGCAACACTTAAGTAATCAGTTTGGTTATTTATTTTATTTTTTTCTGCAATATGATAAGATTTGAGTTAGAAAGTTGAATTAGGAACTAAAATTACACAAAAAATTCTCGCTACTACAAATAAAAAGCACCCATGATAAATACTGACCTCCAAAAATGATTATTCTATTTAAAATATGTTGAACGATACTGTGACAGACCTACATGCTACCTCACTGCAAAACTCTATCCTGATCTCTTACAGTTGTAACAAAGTGCTTATAAACTCATCACTGTGAATAATTAGGATGCTCATAATGCATAAGGTAAGTGAGGAATAGCTTTGGACCACTGCAAACTGTTTAAACTGAACTAGTTGTGTTTTTACACGTTTGTAAGACAGTAAAACCAGGCACAGCTCCTTTAAGTTCACCTCAGGCCTGAAACACTCTGTGCCCGTCCCTGTTGTGTCAGATGGAGTTCTCTGTTAGATCAGAGGTTTAATAAAGAGCAGTAGGATTACAACATGCTGTGTGATCTGAGGGGGTCTGTGGACTGCACTGGAGGATTATCTTGGGCCATTTGATGTGACAGAACACAGGTTTAAGCCATCAGAAAACCACCATGTTTCATCAGCATCTGCACGGCCACATGCAGCAGTATCCTGGGTGTTTCATGCCATAGGTCAGGCATTTCATCTGCGCCGGGCTTTGGTAAAGAAGAGATCAGATGAAGAGAGCAGCAGTTTGATTTAAATTATTTGAATGAAAGTTGATAAAATGTATACAGGGCTGTCATGATACTAAAATTTCAAGCTTGATTTTGATGACATACAATACAACAGATTTTCAACATTAAACTGTAGTACTTTCTTTTACATTACCATATTTGATTAATCCCTTAGTCGTCCAGGTAGGTTCCATAGTGGTCCAAGGACGTATATTAGTCTATATGGTCTGATACAGCTCAAGATCATTCTAAAGCTATTCAGGAAGGTTCATTTTTGTCCGGTGAATGTGACTTTTTTAGTATCGATACCTGCTCAAATGAGTATCTAATTTCGATACTAGTTTTAGCATTGATCTGATTTGATCACTTTATAATACCAGTCACATTAATAAGTCATGTTTGCACTATTGTTCTGATGTTGTTGTATATATCTACCTTTAAGACAATTTTATTTTTAAGCATATCTTCTTTAACTTATATATTATTATTATTCAGTGTTTTATGTTGCACTTTATCAAGAAGAAAGTTCCTAGTTTGTGAGCTGTGTTCACTGACAATGGCAAAAAAAAGTCCTCTGATTCTGATTCTGATTTCCACATTATGGCATTAACTATATCTTCATCGAGACAATCAGGTGATACCTCCAGACCAAAAAACAAAAAAAAGCAAAAAAAACATCTATAATATAAGAGAACAAATAGAACCAACCAGAATGATAATATCTTATAACAGCCGGTGATGACAGTATGTGCAATATGTGCGTGTGAGTTTTTAATAGAAAATAATTCGCTTTTTATTAATTCATTTGGCATCTAATCAAATTTAAAGAGTACATACAATACGCAATATGCTAAAATTCTTGATTCTTCCATCCTCGATCATGATTCTTGCCTGATTGTATTGTTTTTATGAGTTCACACTTTGCTGTTATTGGTTGAACTCATCTGTCACTCACTCACCACATCAGAGGTTGGCCAATAGGAAACATTTACATTATATATCAAAATATTTAGTGCAGATAGAGCAAAAACAAAGACTCTTTAGCCCTACTTCAACCAGCTGTATTACACGTAGTTTATCTTGACATTCCACACACTCTTGTATCCATTAATGTGGATGTACGAGTCACTGCTCACAGGCCCAGTGAAGGTGAAATCTCTCAAATATTTGTTCAGATTCTTCATCAGTTAAAATGAGGTCTTGACTGTGTTTGTGTACTAAAATAATTACACTTCGCAACTTGTCTTTGATCCACTGTTTAGCTGCGGCCTCAGATTTTATTAACAGTCTGCTCTAAATTATGAGGCTATTTATCGACTTCAGGGATGTCCTGTTTTGAGATTTGACCACAATATTTTTTAGTTGGTCTAGTGTTTCTGACTAGTTTCAATAGATTACTGTTTTCTAATCCCGTTGTCTGTTGGTGGGGAGGGATTTACTGATTGCCAACTGAATAAACAGATTTGAACAAATACAAATTGTTGCTCCAAGGGTGGTCAAAAATAGACACTAATCAATACTAAAACGTGGATTAAAACTATACTTATTTGAGCAAGTATTAGAAAAAAAAGGACATTTCCAGGATAGTTTTAGAAAGGTCTTAGTATGAGACCTAGTATGAGTAAAAAAGTACAATATTTTTGCGTTGAAAATTACTTACAATTTAAAAAAAAAACAAATGTGTATCAAACATTTTCTTTAGTAATCAATTCAACTTTTAAAGGACCCATATATGCCATTTTCTCATCTATGTTATAATCTTGTTTCCTCATCAAAAACATACCTTGTGTTGTGTTTTGTTTCATTCACTCATGTTTAACACACAAATCCTGCATATTTAGTTATTCTCTCACACCGGAAACACTCTGTTCCACCTTGTGATGTCATGTGGTGTTACAGGAAGTGCTCCGCTGTACTTTTAAACTCCATACACCTTCATTAGAATCATTTGGATGATTTCACCCCTGGAATTGCCAATCTCTACTGAACTAAAGGTAAAAGGTAGCTGTTAACTAGAAAACTACCGCTTCATGACATCACAAGGTGGAACAGAGCATTATGAGCTTCGAAGATGTAGACAGACTAATAATAAAGGATCACTCAAGATAATTTTGCTTATAATAAGAAAACGCTGAAACCATCAATAATATACATTTTAAAGTTGATAAAAATGTACCTCTCAAGATAAATATTCTGATTTCAAAATGATATTATTTTTTGCAGTGCAGCTCCACTTAAGTTGTAATTCCCAATTTCCAGAGCGACAGATGCAGCTGCCTTGGCGTGTGCTTTAATGCAGGCAACAATCGTCAGGGGAGAGCTCATTGGCCCATAAATGAAACCATTAGCTCCCTGGTAGCACTTAAATATGGAGGAATGACTCATTTAATGTCTGATTACCCCCTAATACTGCCTAATACTGCCTAATACTGCCTAATACAGTCGTCTAAACCAAGGCTGCTCTCAGTCCCTAGACAGCACCCTGCTCTCTTCAAGATAACAGCACAAATAGCTTGTCTGGGTCACGCTTACGTTTGATTAAAAATGCACAAAAAAATCATATTGGTTTATTATTCCGAGCGACTCTCTTGTCTCTGTATTGTCTTCATTATCGGGTCCAAGCAGATAGGACAGGCTCATTTGCCTTCTGAAGCTTAATTTTCCCTTCACTAGAGACTGTGCAGCTTGTGTATTGTGTATGTGGCACAGACAAGCCATTTCCAATATGCATGCGGGATTATAAAGGTTAATCGGCAATTTAAAACTAATCTTTGTTAAATACCAGTAGCAGCGTGGGGTGTACTGCAGGCAGATAGAACCAGGAGGCGACAGAAAACAAATTGCAAAAACAGAAAGGAGTTAAAATGACTTCAGTTCAGAAGATTAATTTTGATTTGTGTAGTTTTGATGAGTTCAGATTCATTTGTAATTAGACCTAGAATATTTGACACGATTTTGCACTATATGAAACTGATTGACAGCCCACCATTTGCTTGTTACCATGGAGATGTTATAATGTATGCCATTGAAAAACAGCAGGGAAACTACCAGGGAATGTTATAGGTCAGATCTGTGGAGAGGGTGTCCCTGTTCAATGCTGGAACATGTGTTTTTCAAGGTAATTTTTGTCAACAGTAAAATGAAGTTGTATGTTATGTATTTAATGTCATACTGTGGAACATTCCAGGCAAGACAATAACATCTCCTTGAATTTGTAATGCAGCAGAAGTTTATTTACCATCAGTACAGGACCGTGAGAAAGGAACCTTCAAGAGATTGTGAAAGTATTGTCCATTCCAGTCTAGGCCAGTCTTGTGTTGTAGGGAGTATTATACCTCTGATAATGTATTCCCAGATAACAAGGATGGATCCGGCAGCACGGGGCTGGCATAGCACAGCAATGCAGTTTCTCTATCAGAAGCAAGCAGATGTCATCCACTCTGCTAGAAAAGTTACATAGTTCACCTTTAAATCAATATATGTGCAAATGACTCTCTTTTTGCATTACTCAGTCTGAACAGGGTCAGATGCATCGCACGTCCTCTCTAATGTGTTATTGTCTGAGTTAAATTTAGTGGAGCCTTCAACTGGGATGAGCTCAGACAGCAGGACATCTGAGCACTAACAAAACCCTCAGAACTAATGTGATCCGCCATGAGCCCGAAATCAAAGGAACCTTAATCACAAAATGCTTTATTTTTGTATCCGTCTTTTGTAATGGCATGACTAATGTGTTCATTCTCCTAATCATCCACTGTGTACCTATTGATCATTAAAATAAAACTGAATACATTATATTAAGATGTGCAAGAATATAGCTCAGTGCTTAGTGTTACTGACTCACAACAAGATGGTCCAAGGTTTGATTCCCAGACCTGGTTGCTGTTCTCTACCACTCAAAATATGTATGTACAATGGGACCAGGAATCAGTTTTTTTTTTGAAAAATTATCTTTCTAAAAAATAATTTATAATTTAATAATTTTTATGTATTTATTTAGAAATACTATAGTAAATACACCTTAAATAGCCATAAAAAGCATGAAGTAAGAGTTACTTCATATGAACAAGTAGTGTATTAAGACTGATTACGATTATTCACAGACAAAACAGACAAAAATTACCATCCATAGTCCAACATTCCCAAAATACTAGTGATGTGACTTTACTGAACGAGTCGGCTCTTTTGAACGGTTCCTTGTTGGATCTGGAACTCATTTTTAAAAGTTTATTCTGTGATTAGTTTGTTGTTAAAATGAGTTCTCACACTGGCTTCTGTCATATGAATAAATAGTTAAAGAGCCAGTCTTTTGAACGGCTCTTTGAAATGAGTGGATCCTAAAGATTCGGATCCCAGAAAAGAGCCAAAAGTCCAAGGTCCAACCATACATTTCCCCTCTCGTCCCTTTATCATTGTCACTATAGATTGAACATAATTGTGGACTTAAAGTTTTACAATCACGAATCCTCTAACTCCAACTGTGAAATAGGGTAATTAATTTAGGTTTCTTTCCTCAAACGAGTGACTGGGCGTAGGGTCCTGGTATTATCTGCTCCGGTCTGGTACAACGTGCTGCCAACTCTGATAATTAAAATTTGAGCTCATTTGTCTGTGACGCCTTCTCCATATTTGTCTAAGGTGACCATCCATAAAACCCAAGGAAGAAATAAGAGATTATAAGACTTTCATGTGTCAGTCTGTAATGAAATTAGACTAATATCCTTGTGTAAATATGACCAAAGAGGGAGTTCGTGCATGAAAGGAGGAAATTCAAAGCAGTAACTTAAACATTGATTGGCTCTAATATGTAGAAAAAGTTGGATTTTTTTTAAAAAAAGTGTATGATCATTCTCTTATCTCTTATGCAACATACTTTTTAAGCTATAAACTATAACCAGCTCACCAAACATCTCGAAGGTCAGTGGTTCAAACCCCACTCAAACCAGTGCATGCTGTTGTTGCGGATTTGGACAAGACACTTCACAGGACTTGTCTATGTTTGAAAGTAGTGTATGTGTAATGTTAAAATCATCAATACGTGCGTGTGCTAACTTGGGCAGTACTAGGAGGACTAAAGAAGAGCGTGAGGGAGGAGGAGGGGCGGGGACAGGTGGTATAAGGAACAGTGTGATTGGTCTGACAGGTAGCCACCCTTGAAACGCTCAGGTGTTTTGTGATGTCACCAACTACTTGAAATTGCAGAGCCCACTGGAGCCAGGACACAGTTAGATGTAGATGTTTTTTGTTTTTACCAGAAAGCAGCAAATTTATAGTTTGCTCTAAAAAAATGAGCTGGAACTGTAGAAAATACCATTAAACGATTTAGTGTTCAGTTCCACTTTAATCAAGGTCTACTGCCAATCCTTTTGTCAGTAAAAGTATGTGGTTTAGACAGTTAAAACTTGAAGAATAATTTTGTTATTAAATGAATTCAGTATTGAATAAAATGGAATGAAAGTCTGAAAACAATATTTATTTGTTTTGATTAAGCTAAAATCGGGATTGACGGTAGCTCAGTTGAAGTGTTTGTCCACTGATCCGAAGGTTGGCTGTTCGAATCCCACTGTCGACAGAAACATCACTGGTTGAGCGGTCAAATCCACTGAACCACTTCTACTTAAACCACCTCGCCCCCCCCAGTGTTTGCATACATTAGCGTATGAAGGTGTGTGTGTGAATGGGTGAGTGTTTCCTTGATATGAAGAGCTTTGAGTGCCTTGAAGGTGGAAAAGCGCTATGTAAAAACTGACCATTTCCCATGAATCTATACAAGAAAAAAGTTGCTCTACAGCTTATCTACCTCACCATAACTTCATCTACTGCCACAAGTGTATCGTAACTAACTACCACCACTATTTTCAGCAAGTGAGTCATTGCGTTCACTGTCCTCCTCTCTGACCCTGACCATGTTAATCTACCATCCTCCCTCTCTTCTAATAAACCTGATGTCTTTGGGGTATAGGCCATTCCCTTCTCCTGATGTCTTTTATATTATATTGTGAGCGATAAAAAGTTTGGCATTATTTCCTCAGACCGTGATACGATTAACCCGGGACACAACATTGCATTTTCTATTAACCTAAGCCATCTGAGTCTCTGAGGCAGGAATTTACAATAATGGGAAATAGAATCAGCACACCTTAATGGCCAAAGTCAGTAATTCTGCGACAAGCGAAACTCCTTTAATAAAGATAAGCCTCCAAGAAAATCAATAAACCCAACTCGTTTCCCAACACCTCAAACCTGGTTTCGACTAACACAAAATCCACCTCTAAACAAAAGTATTTTAGAAGTCATTAAAGGCGCTGTACTTGATTTTTACTGCCTTAGAAAACACAAAAAACAAGTTCAGCGTTTGCAGTGGTCCAAAGTTACTCCTCGCTTACCTTATGCATTCTGAGCGTCTTAATTATTCAACGCAATCAGTTCATAGGTGCTTTTAACAACTTTCAGAAACCATAGTTGAGTTTTGTCATCAACTAGCATGCTAACTAGAGACTTCCTGATTATCGGACAATAAAATGCAGAGAGTTGCAGGGAGTACATTGAAGTTTTACAGTTTTATTTAGACCTCAAGGGTGTTTATACAAAATATCATTAAAGGTGCAGAACCTGATTTTTACTGCCTTAAAATAACACGAAAAACAAGTTCAGAGTTTGTAGTGGTCCAGTCTTATTTAGACCTCAAGGGTGTTTATACAATATATATGTACTGGGAGAGGATACATTTTGCTCAAATACATGGAAAAAACTGGGTACATCTTCACGTACCTACATCTACAAATATCAATACACAAATATTACACAATTTTAAAACTTGTAGTAGTCTTATAATACTATACTTTATTATTATTATTATTATTATTATTATTATTATTATTATTATTATTATTATTATTAACATTATTATTATTTTATATGTTTATTTTTTATAATAATACTTTTACTTTTTTTTTCTTTTTTTTTTTTTTTAAGAAACTAAACGTATTAATAGTGAGGCATCATCTCTTATAGTTCCTTCTTAGAGCTTTACATTGTATTATTCATTCACTCCATGCTCAATGATGGCCCGCCTCCATTGTAGCCACAGCTGCCCTGGGGTAGACTGACAGAAGTGACTCTGCCAACCACTATTCACTCACTCACGCACCACATTCATACACATGCAAGTTTGGTGAAGTGTCTTGCTCAAGGACACGACAGCAGCATGTGTTTGTTTGTAGGAATCAGCGTTTGGCTTGGTTCTGCTTTGTTTAGGCAAATACTGTAATATATTGATGTGATTTTATTTTTCCAGTATCCAAGTTGTGAGCTATATTTAAAAGACCATAATAATAACAATTCAACATGACTATTACAGAACTTTATTCTTGGCCCATTTTGTGAGATATCTCCATAATGACCATGTGCAGATGTCCTCTCCTTGCTCCTTTTACACCTCCCATTAGGGCCGTGCTGCTCGCTCCACAAACTTCTCTAATTAAAAATTCGTCTTCTGCAAATTCACCCATAAAACGAGGCTTGGTCGCGCGGACGAGGGGCGATAAACGGAGTTATGGGGCCCGTGACCTGCTCTGCCTCTTATCTCCCATAAACACTTGAGTTTTTACACCAGTGAGAGGAGCCCAGCAGACAGCAGACAGGAGAGCAGTGCTGATGACTTATTCATGCACGGAGCTGCACCAGAGGAGTGTCGGGAACAGTGTTGTCACAATACTAAAATTTCAGACTTGATTTCGATACGGAATAGACTACCACAATGATAATAAAAAAAAGAATGTGATTTTCAACATTAAATCGTAGTACTTTCTTATTATGTTATGTTCCATATTGGTCCATACTTGTTCTGATGCAGCTCAAGATCATTGTAAAGCTATTCAGAAAGGTAAATTTCTGTCCTGTGAATGTGACTTTTTAGTATCAATACCTGCTGAAATGAGTATCTACTTTCAATACTCGTTTTAGAATTGATTAGTGTATGATTTGTGAATACTTTTAACAACCCTATGACCTGTGTTTGTAAGCTTCAATCATATCATTCAACAAGTATTGATTACATTGTACTTTCTTATGAAACATCTAAGGTAAATTCACAAATATTGAACCTAATAATTTCTGTTAGTGACTAGAATCTATAAGTGTGTAATCTCTCAGTTATCCAGGTATGTTCCATAGTGGTCCATGGGCGTATACTAGTCTATGTGTCTTATACTGATTCTGATACAGCTCAAGATCAATCTGCAACTATTCAGTCCTGTGAATGTAACTTTTTTTTAGTTTTGATACTTGTTCAAATGAATGTCTGGTTTCAATAATAGTTTTAGTATCGATTAGTATCTGGTTTTCATTCTTTTGATAACCCTACACATGGGTACACAGGGACAGGTGCAGCTTAAAACAACTGTATTTACCAAAACATCATTCTAAGCAATCCCTCATATCACCTGATATTAATATTATCATCTGCATTTTAACAATATTCATTTAACCTGCTCCCATCTGTATTAAATATCATTGATCTATAATGCTGTGAATCATCTGAAGCTCAGCAATAGCTACAAGTGCTGCCACTACAACTTTGAGCAGCCCCGGCCAACTGAAAATGAAGCTGCAAGTTTGTTTTTCTTTTGCAATAATAACATAGCGGTTGACAGCAGCTCAAGTGGCTAATGTGTGCTGTTGTGTCCTTGAGCAACACACTTCTCTTACTGGAGGACATGGCACCTGGAGTGTGTAGTTTGGGTGGAGTAGCTGAACT
This sequence comes from Periophthalmus magnuspinnatus, assembly GCF_009829125.3. Classification (NCBI taxonomy): domain Eukaryota; kingdom Metazoa; phylum Chordata; class Actinopteri; order Gobiiformes; family Gobiidae; genus Periophthalmus; species Periophthalmus magnuspinnatus. The sequence goes on from NC_047140.1 coordinate 16,282,474, forward strand.
GAATTGAACCTGAGCCCTCGATTTCTATTTGTTTCTGTGCAATAAAAACATCCAAAAATGAAAACCAAACATGCTTTTATTTTAGTTGACTTTCTTTTTAAAACAGGGGAACTGATTCTTCACTGCACACGTAAATGATTACACTGAGTGCTTGGATTTCCATAAAGTTGATTTTTACCTGGAAAAGGGCCTCTTCATTGTCTCCATGGAAACATTTCTTTGGTTTATTAGTCAAGGCAAGTTTATTTGTACAGGACAATTCGTACACAATGTATTTCAAAGTGCTTTACAGAATAAGAAAGACATTAAAATCACAAGTGACAGCAAATCAAAACATAAATAATCATCATAAAATTAATAGTAATAGAGTAAAAGAGTGTGAGATGGTTCATATAATATTCCACAATATGGCATTAAGAAAGTTCCTATCTATTTCCATGGAATCACCCAAATGACAACCCATCTACAGAAAGTTACGCAATGTTGGTTTAAATAAAGATTACACATTATTAGCAAAAATAAGCCAAAACAACATCGCGGAAAAACAAACTAAAAAGAAGAAATTTCCAAGAACCCTGAAGAACAGATGAAAATAGCTCCGTCACAACACTCCACTGACGCATGGACTTTAAGCCTGTAAATCATTAGTCATAGGTCAGGCCAGTTGAGCGCTCAAACTGATTAATTGCATCTTAATGAGTTTTATAAATGCTGCAGCTTTTCTTGTGCTCAACAAAGCCCTGATACAAAGAGACGGCATCATCTTTTATTCGCCATCTTTTTAACCTGATTCTGTCATGGCCCCTCTGCTCTGCGTCTGCTCAGTTTTCCTTTAAAATCACTAATCTCCTCCGCTATTAAAACAACTGATACCTTCACCTGCATCACACCTAATCACTTTGTGTCCCTGTTTTTTTGCTTTCAACACCGTTCATTATGGAGAATGTTTTGTTGCTAATAGTGATATCAGGTGGTATGAGGGAGTGCTTAAAATGATGTATAGGGTTGTCAAAAGTATCAAAAACCAGATACTGCTCAATACTAAAACTAGTATTGAAACCAGATATTTATTTGAACAAATGTCAATACTAAAAAAAATTACATTCACAGGACTGAATAGCTGTTGAATGATCTTGAGCTGTATCAGAATCAGTATAAGACACAGACTAGTACATGGACCACTATGGAACATACTGGACGACTGAGGGATTACACAGATACAAGACCACATAGAAATATAAAATAAAGTGCTGTGATTTAATGTTGAAAATAACATTCTATTGCCTAAAGAAAGAGGCATTATATTATCATCGTGGTATCGGAATCGGTATTGAGTATCAAGTATTTTCCTATCGAAATCTATTTTTTGGATTCTGACAACACTAGTCATATGTCATTCCCATATGTCCTTTGTGAGTATCAAATATGTCGTTTTAAATAGACTGGGGAGTTAAAATCCCTCTCCCTTCCCCTTGAGTCCTTGTTCTTAATATTTTGTCTGGTAAAATAAAAATAAATACATTACAGTGGAAATAGAAGAGCAATGAAGCAAAAGTGGTTGGCTGTATTTTTATGTGCTGTTACTCTACTAAAACGTCTTGACTTGACTTGACATTATACCAATTTTGCTTCCAGTCTCAATACCAGGATGATTTTTTTTTTTAGACAACTGAGCTTTATTTTCAGTAAAAAACTGTTTTTTTCTTGAATATTTTTGTACGTTTTTATAGTGTTTTTTTTTTTTTTTTTTTTTTTTTCATCAATGCCTGTTTAAACTTGTAAAAACTTTAGATACTATAGTTTTAGTATCAATTGATAAGTGGCTATAGATTTTTTTTTTAAGCTAATTATGTCATCATAAAAACTACACACATAAACACACAAACGGTGTCCTTTAATAACTTGCTATTAGCTATAACAGCAAGACAAATATTAGATATCACATAAATAGATAAAACCATGCATATACATTAGACCCTCCAGCTCATCTGAGACGGCCCATGCTCGTGCGGTTGTAATGACTTCGCAGGGAAGTGAGAGTGTGTCTTTTGCATAGCATTTGCCAGTAAAATGTGAGTATAAAGTGTCACGCGAGAGAATACATGTGGTCAGCCTTCCTCTGAAGTATAATTACTGTGTGTCTTTGTGTCGCTTCTGTGATTGGAAATAGGAAGCATTTCTTGGACTCAATCAATAGATGCCACTGTATCTTCAGAATGGAGTGATTAACTATGGATATGGGCATGTCCTATGCTCTGAAAAGTTCTTTGGGTAAATAGTACTTTTCAACAGTCAATAGACGACCCATGATTCCTTATGATGGGCATTTGGAATGTTTGTTTACTGATCTGAAGGTTGGCGGTTTGAATCCAGCTCCCACAGATGAATGATGTCGTTGTGGTAAGACACTTAACCCCCCCCTCGCCCCAGTGTCTGTGTACACTGGTGTGTGAATGTGTGTGTGAATGTGTGTGTGAATGTGTGTGTTAATGTGTGTGTGAATGTTTGTGTTAATGTCTGTGTGAATGTCTGTGTGAATGTGTGTGGGGGTGTGTGTGTGAATGTGTGTGTGAATGGGTGGTTCCTTGTATAGCGATGCAAATCGCTATACAAAAATGTGATCATGACCAAATCTATCATGATGGCAGTTAAATATAGTATACTTACCTCCAGAAATTGTTAGTTATTAAATATATATAACAAGACAATGTGACACTTAAACTAGTATTAAAAATATATACCAATTTGAACAAGTATCGAAATAAATCTCAAAATAGGACAAACTTTGACATTTTTATATATATTGATTCTGTAAGTATTGAACTCAATGGAGAACATGATAACAGCAATTTGAACAGCTAATCACCTATGAGAACTTATCGTTATATATGGTATATTTAGCGGTGAATATTGTTTTCAATTATTTTGTTTCATTCAATCAGTAATCCTGCATATTCAACACACTGTCCCACCTGATGATGTCATGAGGTGGTAAACGTGCTCCTCTGTATTTTAAAATCTGTATACCTTCACTATACTTGAGATAACTGTAGCACTAAAATTGCCTTAATTATAAAACATGACTTGGTAAGGTTGAAACTTATAGCTATTGCTTTAGCCATATTTGAACTCGACTGTACTGCTTCCATATGCGCTCGGCTGGTATCAATGCATTCAAAAGGTTTACAGACTTACTAAATGTATATAAAAATGCATATTGAACCCTGCACTTATTGCATTTAAATTATGTAATACACATTTTGCCTCATAAGCCAAAATTATACTTCATACACGTCAGATTTATTTATGATTTCAAGTTAAAATGACTTGACTCTCGGCACTATATTTACCGGTTCCATCAAAAATAAATCAGTACTTTTTACGGTCACTCATAGGACATGCACAATTACCGGCTACTCACCTGTAACCACGATCATTTTAAAACCCTTTCATTACTTTCAAATGCCTGTCAATGGAGCGTGGGTCTGAAAGCGCAGCTAACGTCCTCTTTTCAAACGGACTGAATGATTTGAAGTGACTGGAGCCAGGTGCATGCTGGGTAAAGGCCAGAGAAGCGTCTATGTTATAAACAGAGTAATGATAGGGTTTGGGACAGCGCTGATAGGTCACTCCTCCCCCTCTGAACCTGAACAAGGCACTGCCACTGCCATAGCGAAATGCAGCCACAGATTGCTATTATAGATAAACACTTTGCGAGCATCCAGTCGTACTCTGCAAGGAGGAAATTACAGAGATGGTGTGCAAAGATGGGAGCAAAAGGTAAATGGATATACAGGCCTGTTCCTGTGAGTGCTTCTAATGCTGTTTTGGGTTTATTAGAGTTGCAAAAAAGTAGGTTCAGTTCCCACACAGGGTTGAGTGTTTCTCTGTTTCTCTGTCCTTGTGTCTGGATAGACTAAGTTGCACTTTTTGGGATATTTGTTACCAGCCTTATGTACCATAGGGGGTGCTATCTGGAATATAATTGAAACTAACGCTAGTATACATTTAATTCCCTTGATAGAAACAGACATGGGCGTCTTGGGTTTGTTAAAGGTCTTACAGATATTACTCAAAATTGATTGTTGTGAGTTTTAAGCCATATTAGAATGTTGTTACCTCATTAAGAACATACCCAGAGTTGTGTTTTGTTTGAGTAACCCTTCATTATTAGTCTGTATGTATCTCCAAAGCTCAAAATGCTCCGTTCCACCTTGTGATGTCATGAAGTGATACAAGTAACCGGCTACTTTTTTACCTTTTGTTCAGTAGAGATTGGCAATTCCATGGCTGAAATCATCTAAATGGTTCTATTGAGTTTTATGAAGTTAAAAAAAACAGACTTTGAAACATTCACTATGGAGATAGATATGTTTTATACAATACTGTGGAATATTATAGCCAAACAGCCAATATAAACATTTCCATGGAAACAAGCAGGTGAAGGCCCACCTCCAGGCCAAATAAGAGTCGGGTTTGTAGAGATCCAAGCTCACAGTAAGAACACATGATTTTATATGTTTTTCAGTGGAATAAAAACATCCCTAATGAAAAAACAGGCAAATAGTTACATACTATCACTTTAATATTCGTTCATTGTTACAGCCTTAGCCATAGCCTTCTATTGTACTGTATTAACCCTATAGTCAAAACCAAATTAGTCCAATTCTTTGTGCTGTCTATTTTAGTGGGTGTAGTTGTTATTCTAGAAATTACAGTGACTTGTATCGTCACCTCAATTATTTGTTCAGAAGGATGTATTTTTTGGGGCTAGTTAAGGCGGGATCCTGACATGGTGGCATTAAAAATAATTGCTTTTCTGCAGAGCCTGGTAAAAGTGGTGATGGTTTTTATGGTTTGGCAGCGACTTACTTTAATTGGAGGCACATTCTGACTGGACTCCTCAGGTGGTTGGATTATACAGTACTTTTCTCATTATCACAAAGAGGCAAAGGACAAGTAGGAATGAAAAATACCAGGAAATATTCAAATGAGCCCGCCCACTGTGAGAAGACGAAACAAGATCTACTTACTTCAAGGTCTGTATCAAATCAACAAGTCCATGGGCACGTATATACTTTTGTTTATGCTCTTATTGTAGACCTATGGTGATAAAGACAAAACTCATGTCTATAGTAAGTTTTGCACTAAGAAAACACAAGTAAGTACGAAGAGCTGTGGTGCTGTAGTTTCCTAGTTCTAGTTACTCTCAAATCCTGCATAGATTCAACATTTCTATAGTTTTCAGGACAAATCTTTGCGTTACAAACTTTTTGATCCAATTTTGTAAGGTTAAAGTTAAAGTACACTTTTGATAATTACTCTATCAACTTATCACTCAATATATAAAAGCTGGAACAATATATTTTGAGGCTCAGTATTTATCATGTGTATAATTTTATTGTAAAAATGGGGCGATTTTGGGTGTTTTTGCTGTAACACAATAAGTTTTGAGCTGTAAAAGTTTGAAAAAGTGAGTGCTTTAGTGAATTATTGGTTCATTTTGTTATTTATTTGTTGCAGCTTATGCCACATGATGATACTTTCTATTTAAAATGCTTTACTGGGATTATCCTGCATTAGTGTCATTGTGTGAGTGGCATAAAGTAGTTTCAGTATGTTTATTGCAGTATATCTGTGTAAAATTGTGTTATCGTGACAGGCCTAGTCAGAAGCAGTGGACTCCAAAGCAGCTACCGGGAACTAGTCTTGGTCAGGAGTACCTTAGCTGGAGGATTTAACCTATTGTGCACATTTTGGATTGATGGGGGGAATCGGAGTGTTTGGAGGAAACTCACCCAGACACAAGGAGCCACTGTGTACTAACTCAGTGTCAACTTCATTTAGTTAAATTTCAGGAGACCTATTTCATTCTATATAATTATTTTCAGTGTAATTTTGCCATATAATCGTCCTGTTTCCCCATTTTACATTCCCTCACACTACTCACTCACATTATGTTCAACTGCAAATAGACACTTTACACAGTGCCTCGTTTTGTTCCTTTTATGAACCATTTTGCACTATTAAAAACGTTTGTTGTGAAATCAGTCGTCAGCAGGAGAATAAACAAAACGTACTTACCTGGCATACGGAACAGAGCCGTGACTTAGCAGGGTGGGGACTCCTGTTTGATGAATGGGTTGAAGCGTCACTCTGTCGGATCCCTCAGATAAAGTTACAATCGATGGGCTCCATGTGAAGTGGAATTACTTATGCAGATGAGGTATTCTGATACAGAGAGATTTAGGCTCAAGGACACAGGCCAGAGACGTGACTGCTAGTGTTCGGCAGTCATAATCTCACAAATGATACCTCTAGAGCGGCAGGTCCTTAGTCATTTAGCCGATTAACGGGTAAATGGTGTCGTAGTCAACCAAAATTAGTTTAAGTTATTAAAGTTAGTTATAAGTTAAGGATTTATATGAGACAACAGCAGGAAGGAGAGGTTAGTGAGTGAGTGAGTGAGTTGGTATTTATATAAACGCAGATTAAACTCAAGATTCACCGTTTCAATCTGTGTTTATATAAATACATTGTTTCCTTAGTACTTTTTCCATATAAATAGTTGTTTTTGGATGAACTCTCGTGCAGGTATAGTTTTGTGAATGCAGTTTGGGTCAGATACACATAGAGCTTTTGCCACGCCCCCTTTTTAATCAACCAATCAATTGGCAGGACATGTAGCAGGTCTTGTACTTTATGGTTTGACATTTATTTAAACTGGGAAACTAATGAACATGGATGGATGGATGAAACTAATGAACATAGAATATATCACCATCCAAGGGCCCATATTGTGTTGAATATAATTTTATTTTTGAACCTGTGTCCTCTCATCAAACACATACCTGAGTTGCGTCTTCTTTCTCTCATGCATTTTTGAATAGTCATGCAAATTAGGTCCCTCTCAAGAACTCAGAATGCAAACAAAGCATTTGCTGCTTATAGCGAGCAGCCATTATTTTCGCACTTGAAATGCTTTATGCCCTCTGCTGGCAAAAAGTGTGTTCTGTATGTGCACAATTATGGGTCGGTAACTTTGACCTGACCTTTACCTGACCTTTGATCATACATGCTTTACATACAGTATCTAAACTTTATTTTACTATATGGCTTACTTTACAGATGAATGGTTATCTCTCCTGCCCCACAGCGAGAAGTCATCCTGTACTTTGAAGCTACTTTTATTAATAAGTACTTTATCTAAATCTCTTGTTTCTACAGTACAAGTTTGCCTCTTGATAAAAACATACATGAAATAAAAACATCACCCACGGTAACAAACATGTTCCAGTATCTTCACTTTTCTTCCAGAGGTCAAGTTTGCTCTAGCTTTCCTTGGCTCAAACTCCAGCTGCTATGTTTGCTGCCTCCATACTTCTTGGACCACATCTCTCTCCCTCTCTATCACTCTCTCTTTTTCTCTCCCACTTCCTCTCCTTCTTTCTCTCCCTTCTCCACCCTCCTCTCTCTATATATCTCTCTCTACTCTTTCTCTCCATTCAGTCTCTATCTCATTCTCTCTCCCTCCACTCTCTAACTCCCCTCTCCACTGCTCCCTTCCCTTTCTCCTTCTGCCCCTCTCCCTCTCTATCCCGCTACTCCCCTCTCTCTCTTTCCCTCTACTCTCTCCTTCTCTCTCTCTCTGGCTCCATACCTCTGTTTATTTCTTTATATATTTCTCTCTCTCTCCGCTCTTCTCCCTTCTCTCTTTCCTTCTTTTCTATTTTTCTCTCCGTCTCTCCCCATAACACATTTCCCTCTCTCTCTCCATCTCTCATTCCACTCTCTGTCTTTCCATCTATTCTATTTTTCTCTCCCTCTGTCCACATAACATGTTTCTCTGTCTCTCCGTCTTTCCTTCCACTCTCTCAACTCTCTCCTCACCCCTCCACTCTCTTTCCCTTTCTCCCTCCACTCTTTCTCTCTCTCTCTCGCTGTCTCTGTACTCTCCACCCCCTCTCCCACCTCTCTCTCTCCCCTTCTCTCCTCTTCTCATCTCTTTCTCTGGCTCTGTATACTTTCTGTTGGAACGCTCTCACTCTGGACCTGCCATCTCAAATATGTATTCAGCGCCACACAACTCGAGGTTTTTAGTATTTGGACCTTGTGTGGTGTTGCGTTGGCTGCCAAACCGGGCGATGATTCAAAGACGCGATGCAGTTAGCGATGTGATCATAATGCATTCTGCGAAGAGCCAGAGCTGTGTGTGTTTATATTAGAGGGTTAGTTGTGTCAGCTGAAGATGTCAGTGGTGCTACTTACAGTGAGGAGCAGCTAAAGGCTCACTGTACACAGGTTATGAATCGGAGCTTACACAATGAAGGTACTGCGTCGTGTACAGTGAGCAAATATTTGGCGTAGATGCGCAATTTCAATATTGCACAATGTCATGAACCTACACCAGTGTTTCTCAAGCTGAGGTACTAGAGTTATTTCTTAGTTTATTTGAACAGGACCAGTACTATTGCCTAGGATCTGGTTGTAAATCGACTTATCGTTCAGTATATGAAAGCTGGAAAAGTATATTTTTGTGGTTAATATTTATCGTGTGTACATTAACTAGGAAATGTTGAGTTATTTTTTTGGGTATATGATGAGATTTAAGCCATAAAAAGTTGAATTCATAACTTCTTTGACTTATTACAGATGCAAACTAAGTACTAAAGTGTCTCATTCTGCAGTTTATTTACTACAGCTCATAATTTTTTAACAATATTGTACGTTTAGAATTTTTTTTTGTGTGTGTGGTTTAAATCTGCTCTTGGGTTTTTGTGTCAGTGGCATAGATTAGTTTCAATATTATCTCTTATCTTCTATATTTACTTTAGCAATATATTGTGCTTCAGTCTGGTCACTGGTGAATCTCCAAATTTACAAATGAGCGTAATTGACAGGTGGATTAACCAATTGGGGACAGGCGTGGTCTGCTGTAAGGAAAAAAGTATTATAGGGTGGTGAATTTGTGAATTTTCATGTGAACAAACCACTAAACTCTGTTGATCTGAGCTGAGATAAAATAGATTTTATTTGTAAATCATAGGTGACCACTGAGCTTCTTTGTTTCACATGTGTCACTGCAAAAATGAACAATTGCACGATCGCGTTTGACTGAGCTTGAGATGCAACGGAGAACGTGGAGACCGGACTGATATCAATCTGTATAAAAAAATAAATAAAAAATACATAGAGACATCATTCTGGATTTGCGAGTATTACCTATAGAGAAAGTTTTCAACTGTGGTCCCGAGGCGAGGTGTAACTAGAGCAGCAATATTTAACTAGAGACATTTTAACTAACTTAATAAATATTTATATGACCAAAGTCTTTTTGTACCTGATATGCTCCCACTGCTCACTTCACTCCTCAAAGAAAACATTATACTACTGTTTACGCTCACTCAGCCCTTCTTAAGTTCTGCTTTAGTTTCTTGGCGTAGTCCTTTTTAAACCTGGTTCAGCTCTGGTCCAGTCTCAGGTTTAATCATGATTTAATCTTAGTTTAGTCCTGGTTTAGTTCTTTGTGTATTCTGGCGTTAAACCATGTTAGTTCTAGTTTAGTTTGTATCCGATTCAATCAGGTTTATTCCTATAGCACATGTTACAAAGCAGGTTTCTAAGTGCTGCACGTAGTGAAATATGAACAGTATGCATAGGTATGGGTACTCTGATCTCATGGTGGTACTTTGAAAACCTAATAGAAGTAAAACTTGAATCAGGCCCAGGTCAACAGTCGTGTAAAAGGGTGCATTGCGACCTCATTTGAAATTTATGAAATGGCCTGACTTGAATGTTCTGAGCCAGACAATAAAAGGGTGAATGCTTTTATAATACTCTGAAACGTTTGATGTTTGAGGTTATATAGGTTATGACTTAAATTTATAATCCAGTTCTTTATCATACTCTTAACAATGTAGGGGTTTCAACGTCTGGACACTGTTTTTGCAATCAAGCAGTGGTGGAACTTAACAAAGTACAAGTACTGTACTGAAATATACATTTTAGGTATCTGTACTTTATTTAAGTATATTTTAAAGTGAATATTTTTTACTTTTATGTCACTACATTTGAGAGCAGGTATTTATACTTTCTACTCCACTACATTTTTTAACAGGACTGCAAAGTAAAAAGCACTTTTCATACGATTTGAGAGGTTTTATGACCATGTTTGCAGTAACATCCTGACTAAAACAAAAATAAATACACAAAATTCCTACGAAAAATTAAGAAATTGTTATTGTTACTGTTGACCAAAATATGTATTATTTTTGAATCAATATCACTACATTTAACACTTCAGCAAATTAAAAACACTTTAAAGTCTAAATCTGTGTGAAATTGTTTTACTTGTAATACCAAAAGTACATTTTTAAACAGATACTTACCTTTAAATACCTTTACTTTTGTAGATTTTTCATGTGATACTTTTACTTAAGTCACTTTTCACCTCTGTACCTGTACATCCTCCACCACTGCAACTAAGACATTTTGGCTCCCATCCAGAGTCTTCGTTAACTCAGATCAGTATAAATCCCAGCGCCTCAAGCCAGTACCATCTAATTGAAAACAGCTTCTGGACGGGAGCTAAAATGTGCCGATTGTAAAAACAGTGTCCAGACGGCTACCACTGAAACGTCTTTATATTGGACCGCTCCTGGATGAATGAGGGATTACACCGTCTCGTGACCATATTGTTTTGTTGATCGGCGTGTGCGTCCATAAAACAGCCCTGCGTGTACTGTACAGGTATGTGCTCATGTCAGAGGCTGTAAAGTCACTATTAGATCTATCAGGAGCTCACACCAGGATGATACAGTCTTAGCATAGTCTGAACATAGAGAAAGAAACTGGGTATAGTCTTTCTGATGTTTAAATATAATTCTGAAATACCTGGACCAAGACAGTAAAGCTGCACGCCGTGACATTGTATGAAAACACAAGAAACAGATATTTGTACTTTTGGCCTTTTGTTCCATTGGCAAAGTTACCGTTTCTCAAAAGCTCTTGTAAAAGGTTGCCAAAATGTGGGTTGTGAAGCAAACAGTATTTTTGCTTCTCCATATTCATGTTGGTCAAGCGTAAGTGTAAAACCAGAGGTAACAAATGAAATGGAGACTATTTACTATTCCGTGTATTTTTGCAGTTTTTGTAAATGTTAAGTGGATTGATATTTAAAACCATTTTGCATACCGTGGATTTATTCAATTACAGCTGTTCAAATTGCTTGAAAACCAAACAAAAACATGCATTCTTTCTGTAAACAGGGTCGCCTCTCCACAGATGTGACCTGTAACTTGTTTCCATGGAGATAGAATTGTCGTGGAACATTTCAGGTGAAGCAATGAAATGTGTATTGGCAAGCAGGTTCTGGACCCTTCATCGGACGAATGTACATAGTGTTCAGTGGGTTTGGACTGTACACACAAGTATTGATGCGCTAATCTGATCCTAGGATTGATATCAGCACCGATACTGATCTAAACTGATGTAATGATACTATTTACTGGTCATAGTTGGCCCAGAAAGTCTCAGAGTTAGAGCTAGGACTGATATTTGTGCTTTTTAGCGTATCAGCCTTAAATCTCCAGCAGAGGACAATATTTAGTTTTGGTCGATCCGGTGCCTAAAAAAATACACACAGAGCTTTATTTTAACACTTTAATACAAAGAGATAACTGCACAAAACATGACTACACAGCTCTGTTAAATGTTTATGGTAAATAAGGGGCTTGGGTTAGTTTGTAGTAAATTTAAAGTACACAATTTGGAGAAAATAATCAAAATCGGCGCTATATATCAGCACAAAAATATTGGTATTAGCATTGGCTATGAAAAAACCCATATCAGTCGATCTCTATTTGGAATATTTGAACTTTTATTTATCCAAAGTTATTCCGTACTTACTTGACGGATAAATAACATATACATAACACATTTGGATCAGTTCTGTCTTATTTTATTTTTGTTTTAAGGAAATAAAGGCTATTTTCCGTCTCTGCATTGGTTTTGGTTACTGCCAAAAAAAAAAAAAATCCCTACCACTCGCAGCCCAAGCTAATCACAAATGTCGATTACGAATTTTCCCACTTTCCATTACATTTGCAAACTTATACGCAAATCAAATAATGCAAATGAAGTACTCCTTTAAACATTTCGAGCAGTGTGTATAAATCATGAATCCCTTAACACCGCACGGTATTCAAACTTCGCAAACTAATTTCAAACCTCATGATATCCAACCAAACTCACTGAAAACATGTTTACGAAAAATGCATTGGACGTAGCGTTTTGTCTCACGTTGCTTTGGGACCCATTGCATCTGATTACCGAACAGTTCACCCAAATATGCAACAATGCAAATTCTTTTTAATAAACAAAACTCTGTCTAAACCCTCTCAACGCGCAGCATGCTCCCAACCCAGATACGCAATAACTCTGTAATCAGCCTTTTAGTAGTTTTCTTCTTTAACTATTCATAAACTCATCAAACATTAAGACTATCCACACTGTTCATTACTACAGCTACTCTTTACTTGACGTCATTCATCTATTATGCATGTGTATATCCCAGATTGTAGGGCCCCAGTGAGAGAGATGAGGAGAGAGAGGGGGAAAGATTTTGTATTTTTCAAAAGGCTAAGTGCGAAGAAAGTTGGCACATTTGTTTTGATTAAGTCCCGGTTTCAAAGTGTTCCCTCTGAGATGAACAGCGAGGCAATTACTTTACACAGCGCAGATCAAACTCATGGTAGGAACAGGGAGAAAAGGAGAGAGAGAAAGATAAAAATCACTGTTATTTCAACGGCTGTAGGAGAATTGGGTTCGCGTGCCGATGCTGATGAGGTGAAAAGAGACAAGGGGACGATTTGTGTTTTTTTGTGTTACAATTATTGCGCGGGGACTGGGGTTGTCAGAAGTATCGACAATCAGATACTAAATGATGCTGAAACTAGTATCGAAACTAGATACGCATCTGAGGAAAAATAAAGTCACATTCGCGGGACTGAAATGAACTTTTCCTGAATAGCTTTAGAATGAGCTGGAGCTGTTTCAGAACAAGTATAAGACCACACAGCTACAACCATGGACCGGTATGAAGCCTACCTGGATGACTGAGGGATTACAGACATTACAAAACCCTCATGGCATAAAACAAAGTACAGTGGTCCTTCGCTATATCCCTGTTCACCTTTCGCAGTCCTGATTGGCTAAGGAATGTGCCGTGTCTCCTGCAGAATGTACAGAATGCGTTCAACCAAATTTACATTAATGTTCGATCGCAGTGTGACTCTGAAGTGCTGTACGTTTGCAAGTTTTCTCCATGACAAAACCCACAAAGTCGATGAAACGTTCTGCACCGACAAATTTCAGAAACGCTTTGGACTTAAGTGTTTCTTTGCACAGAGAGGCGCCTCTGCAGATACCGCTGGAGCAGAGGCACGTGAACAACATATTTAATGTGATCATCGAAGAAGAGGGATATAATATACAAAGGTTTGAGAGTGTTTAAACAAGAGAAAAATGTGAGAAAATGTTAATGCCTGTCTGAGAAAAGTGTATAAAGTGTGTGGTGAGGGTTTTATAGCCTTAAAACATAAAAAATAAAGGTGACTACTTTGCGGATTTTGCCTATTGCAGGTTATTTTTAGAACGTAACCCCCACGATAAACGAGGGATCACTGTATGACAATGCTGAAGATCACATACTATTGTCTAAAGAAATTGTGTTTTTTATACATCTTGGTATTGGAATCGGCATTGAGTATTGAGTCTATTCCTTAGTATCAACACTAGTAAAGAGGTGTTTCTTGAAAGAGGCTGGAGGAGTACTATAGAGAATGTCCCACTCTTTCATTTCAGAACATGTTTGCACAGATCTAAACTACAGGGTTAGCAGTTTTTACGCAGAATAAGACAAGATAATTTGCTGTTTATGGAGGGAATTATGGTACTTCAAAAAACTGCAGTCTTTGGTAATTGTGTCCATTCAAATTGCGTTTTCGATTCGATCACTATTAATCTCGCAGCTTTATGTGAAGTTTGTATGAAAATATGGGAGGAAGAAGCAGAGGAGTGGAGAGGAGGTGGAGTAGACGAGGAGAGAGGAAAGAGGGAGGGGAAAAGAGGACAGGAAGAAGAGGGAGAAAGAAGGAGGAGGATGAGGAGAGGAAAAGAGAAGCGAGAAGGAGTTGAGAGAGGAGAAGAGAAGAGAAGGAGCGAAAACAAGAAGAGGAACAGATGAGGGAGGAGATGAGCAAGAGAGAGAGTGAGAAGAGGAGAGACAGAAGGTGATGAGCGAGAGAGAAGAGGGGACAAGGAGGGACGTGAGGGGAGGAGGGAGGGATGGAGGAAGGAAGGAAGAAGAGAAAACAAGGAGAGGAGAGAAGGAGATGAGGAGAGAGGGAGTGATGGATGGAGACGAGGAGAGGAGAGAAGGAGATGAGGATGGAGGGAGTGATGGATGGAGGAGAGGAGATGAGGAGAGGAGGGAGACGTGCTTCATCAGGAGTTTCTCTGGGGATGATCAGGACACTGTCTGATTGGATTCCTGTTCAGTGTGCAGAGAGGAAGGTTCAGGGACAAGTCTTTGCTCCTTACTGTTTTGTTATTATCTCTTTTTTTCCCCATATCCATCCACCTAAAACATGCAATATTGCTTAAACTGCTATGTATCTCAATCTGATTAGTCTGGAGAAGCTATTTCTCTCGATGAACTTTGCAAAATCGGTTGTTTGCAAGAGTTTTTAAAGGGCCTATATTATGGAAATTTTCTGATCTATGTTACAATGTTGTTTCCTCATCACAAACACACCTGGAGCTGTGTTTTGTTTCATTCACACATGTTTAACACACAGAAAACACTCTGCTCCACCTTGTGATGTCATGTGGTAATATACGAAGTGCTCCACTGTGTTTTTAAACTCCACACACCTTCACTAGAATCATATGGATCATTTCAGCCCTGGGATTGCCGATCTCTCCTGAGCTAAATGTAGCTGTTAACTTGAAAATGACCACTTCATGACATCACAAGGTGGAACAGAGCATAGACTCATAATAAAGGATTACTCAAACATGTGTGAATGAAACAAAACACAACTCCAGGTATGTTTTTGAGGAGGTAACAACATTATAGATTGGCTTAAAACTCACAAGAGTCAAGTTTGTGTAATATGGGACCTAACAATGCTTTAATAGCCCCCTTATCATTAGCTTTCTCTGATTCATGCATGTTTGAGTGATCCTGTGCTGTCTTGCTTTTAAGGCATGAGTGCTCTGAAATAAATAAATAAATAAATGATAAATCAGTTTGTACCTACCCACCATCTGCACGTACTATGATTCTTTTTATCTATGATTGAAAGTTCCTCATAGGGTTAAAAATATATATATATATATATCAGATAGCCATTTTTCAAGAATGAAAACAGATATACAAATTTTCTGAGGTCTTGTATTAATTTGTCAGTCTTTTTCATCAATTCTTGTGGACACGTCTAAAATGTGATTATTAAAACATAAATCTAATCTAACCAAAGTGCTTGTCATAAAAACTGCAATTTGATATTTTGCAAAATTGTTCAGCCCTAGTTGAGTGCAGTCGGGTTCAGGCGCTGGCAAGAATCAATTGTCTGGTTCTAAGCAATATGGATTTGCATTTATAAAATAATGTGAGAAATCCATACATTACTTCCACGCTAAAAGTTTGCAGCCCATAAAGTGCAACTTCTCCAAGTGAGTCAGCCACACAGAAACCAACTCCAGCAAGAACTGCCTATTTTAGGAGCTCCAGCACTGGTGGGAGGCCAGATATTGTCATTTGATGTTTGAAAAATTATTCCCAGAAAAGGGATCCTGTTATGGGGAGTCTATTCGTGCTCGATTAGATCCAGCAATAAAGTGACATTTTTAGGTGAATAAAATAAAGTAGTATATAAATGTGTGAACTCAAAGGTCACAGGGCTTGGTGCCAGTTAAAGTGAATATGGAAGGTTAGACTTGTATTTTCACTTAACATCATTATATTCAAGACGTTAAAAAAAAAAGCCTAGTTTTAATTTTAATTTTTTTTTTTTTTTGGTTGGTTAGACATGGACAGCAGGTGGTATCGTCTGATTTGGCACCTGGGCCATTTTGACACCATGTTTATCGTGCGTCATGTCTGCGGTAGCCACAAGTGTTGTTAAGCTGAATTATGTTCAAATAAAGGGTTACAGTTTATTCTTAGAAATAGAAACCAAAAAGATCAAAGTTGACAATAATCACCAAAGTTTGCCATTTTAATGATGAAGTCAGACCATAGACTATATATATACACAGACATAGCTAATGTGCTAGCCACCGCGTTCTAAATAGAAAGTGTTCATGCACACATTTCTGTCTCAATAGACTCACTTTACATTGAAAAACTGTCATCCCTGTCTCCATAACTGCTGCAGTGAGCCTCATCTTTTTGGTCTTATCATATAGAGCGAGTCTCTATATGATCCTGAGGGTTTTATTTTGCTCTTGTGTCCATAAATCAAGATATGAACATTAATATCAGACAAATCAGGTGCTTTCTTTCCCCAAGGTCACTCCCGATAGCTTTAGCAACAGGTTTGATTGACAGAGTTGTGACAAAGTTAAGTGCCTCACACATCAGCCTCACTTTCAATTGGCTCTTTGGTTGCTGTGATACTTGCGGACAGAATTTCAAATATGAAACTCGGCTCCAGATTTGCCCCTATAGCTTAACAGCCTCGATTAGCTTCATTTGACTGGAGCTGAACGCTGTGGGTAAAGCCACACTCACTCCACTTCTTTATACAGTCTATGAGTCAGACCTAACTCAGCTTATTAACAGTTCAAATATATAATTTTCATGGAATTTGTGCAAGTATTTATTAAAACTGTTAATATTCCAAGTGTAAATTTCATCAAACTAATCTCAAAAATTTGATTTGTCCTAAGTGCGGTTACTATAGCAACTTCCACACTTGCAAAGTATCTGGGCATGCGTAGTTAGAAAAACGGTGCCAAATAGGGTAAGGCTCCAAATCGGGCGATGACAGCAGGTATGCAGAGATAATCCATGACTGTTACCTAGCAACCATAATGTTAACAAGGGCCAAAACTAAATTGCACAATAGCTATGATTAGACTAATAATAATAAATGATAACACAATTTGTTAAAGGTTTAAACTTAAAACTGTGCTGTGTCTAATGAAATAGGTAAAGGTTCTGTTTTATAACTAAGCACTACTTTTTCAACAACCAGCCACTTAACTGATGTAAAACTATCCAACCAAACCAATTAGAAAACATGGA
This sequence comes from Periophthalmus magnuspinnatus, assembly GCF_009829125.3. NCBI lineage: Eukaryota > Metazoa > Chordata > Actinopteri > Gobiiformes > Gobiidae > Periophthalmus > Periophthalmus magnuspinnatus. Next base: position 16,299,788 of record NC_047140.1, read on the forward strand.
AGCCTGTACTTTAACGGTTCATTATGTAACTTTTGTAGTGGAGGGTCAGCTATATGCATGGGAATTGTATATTTTATAACGCGTTTATTTCCATGGCAGGGAGCATGACACTACAGGGCCAAATTACATATCAGCTCTGTGGCAAAATAACTCCTTTCACAGTAAGAATTCATTTTTTTCAAAGCATTTTAAGCAATATAAAACATTTATAATTGAATAAATCCCGAATAAATATGTTTAAAGTCCTACAAAAAGCTGTGTACTGCGCCTTCAAGGATCAACGTGTATCTGCTAATGATGCGCTGGCATGCTCGGCGTTGGATTGCACATGTCAGACTTTGTTCACAGATGGAAGTGGGCAGAGACTCAGCCATAACTACAAAAAAAAAAAAAAAAAAAACAAGAGAAAGAGAAAAAGACAGTGAAAAAGTGTCGATTACTGCCACAACTTTAACTCAGCGTCTGGATGATTAGAGCTAAAACACAGTAATTACAGACACATGTTTGCGATGTGCAGGGAATGACAGAGAAGGCCTATCTCTCAGTTCATAATGAATGCCTGTGCCGACATGTGGGTGGAGATTAGGTCATTGTCTTACTCATTTGAGTCCAGAAATAGCTCCGTGTGGCATTGCATGAGAGCTGCTCAGTAATTTATGCTCCAAACAAATAAGTTCATACTGATGAGCTGCCTGATAAAGCTGACGGTGTCTGACAATACCCTTTGGATCCTATAGACGGAGATAAAAATGGACCGCCATGTCTTCAAGTGAGTGTTGAGAATAGTCAAGTTTTAAAAGTGTATAACTTTTCTGGTGGGGGTTCTGCCACTTCCTTGTCTCCATGGAGATGTTATTGCTTTGCTTGGAATTCCCCACAATATGGCATTAAACCATAGATTGTATATATAAATGGACATAACTAACCTGGCAGCCGGCGTGTTCCAAGTAGGAAATGAGCATGGGCGCGCTTTTGGCTCCAATTAACTTTTTATTGAAAAAATTGTACCTCCTCTCTTCGTAACTGCTACCATCAGGCTCGTCATGTTGGTCTTAAAATGTTCGTATTAACTTTCTCTACATGATTCTGAGATTTGAATTTTGCTGTTTTGTCCGTAAATCAAGATATGAACGTTAATAGCAGACAAATCAGGCGCCTTCTTTCCCTGAGGTTGCTCCTGCTAGCTTTAGCAATAGGTTTGATTGACAGCGTGACTAAATGGTGTGCGCAGGAAGAGGCGTTACCTTCAACAGCCTCACTCTAGATTGACTCTTTGGGTGTTACGATATTCGCCTTCAGAATTCCAAATATGGATCTCCAAATTCATCCCTATAACTGCTAGCTTCAATAAACTTCATTTGACTGGAGCCCATCGCTATGGATGCTACATTTCACTCCCTTAGTCCACTTCTTTATACAGTCTATGGTTGTGTTACCTGCTTCCATGGGGATAAACATGTGTAATGCCATACTGTGGACCCTTAACTTGCAGTTTTATATATTAAAATTCCAATGTTTTCACCAATCTCCCCCCATAGTAACCCTATAGAAACCAACACAAGACTAGGGAATTCTTGGAGGAAATTTGGACATAACTGACTGCTTTCACATAACAGTTCCTCCCCTGCTCTCTCCTCCATGGATCTCTTCAAGGTCAGACACATGTAGACATCTTTGCATGGATTAATATAATACATTCAAATGAGACAACTGGCTTCTGTGTCTTTGTCAAAAAGTAAAAGTAATTGGGGCTGGAATAACGTGTTGTGAAGCATGAAGGGATATTATCATGGGACAATAAGATCGATAATGGGACAGACAGAGATTTGGAGATGTGTTTTAGCTTTGGTTCGCCCTGTGGTTCTTCTAATGAGCGACAGGGATCAGACCGAAGATAGAAAATGAGCTGGGAGTGGCTTTACAGAGCAAGAGAGAGTGCAAGAATAATTTGGAACTGTGGAAGAGCTGAAGGAATTGAGAAAAATATTGTAATTAATAATTTAAATGAAAAAAAAAATCAGTTCTAAGGTTGTTAAAAAGTATAAATACCAAGATGCATTCTATAGGTCAATAATATTTAATACAGATGGGGGCAGGTAAAGTTCATGTTCATGTAATTCATGTAATTTCTACTCTGGATCAATAAAGTGTCTTGGTCTATATTCAGGGCCACAGTGGCTCTCTGGTTACAGCAGTGATCTTCCAACCTGAAGGTCAGAGGATCTTAGACCAAATTCTGTTGTTGAGTTCGTGGGTAAGACACTTCATCCACATGTGTGTGTGTGTGTGAGTGTTGGTGGCGGTCAGAAGGGCCGATGGTGCAAACTGACAACTTCGCTTCCTTCAGTCGGGCTGCTGTTGTAGCCACCCTGAGGCGGCTGTGGCTACAGTAGTAGCTTATCACCACCTGGTATGGAGTGAATGAATAATGACTACACTATAGCACTGTGGAGCCTGTAAAGTACATTACAAGTGTATGGCATTAAATCTAAGTTCTTGGGTCTAGTCATTAGTACAAATCATTAGGTTCAACATGTGTATATTTCAGAGTACAATGTAATCAGGAAACTGGCCTGTACTGAAAAAAAAGAAAAAAAAAATCTTAAATCTTACCAAAATTAGATCTTTGCTGAGTCTTGATCTAAATAAGTATAGAACTAGTACAAGACCACATGGTGACACTGATGAACCATTATGTTGTTTTGAGAATTACAGAATTGGAAATGAATATAAAGCCTTTTCCTTTGTGTCAAAACTGAGTTTGTAATTTTAGAATCGTGACACTGTTCAGATCACAGTGCACATTTTAAATACATCCAGGAGCATGAGAGAAAATTGACTGCCTGAGAGGCCATTATATTGTCAGAAAGTTGTTTGCAGATTTTTGTGTTTTGTTAACTGCATTCTTTGCTGCATTCATTCAAATCCACTTGTTCAAATTACAGTTTTGTTTCCATTGTAAATAATTCCTCCTTCTCAATAGGCAGACTAATTCCACAGTTTTCCATTGGTTATATGACAATTTTTTTGATAAGCAAAACTGAATTATTGTGTCATTTCTATAAACATGCAACCTTAAAACCTTCATTATCCTGCTCTTATAGGGAAGTTGAATACCTCATAACCTGTGTGTATTCAGACCACTTCACTTCTATTCTCAATGCCCATGTCATTATTTTTTTGTTGCAGTGCAAATAACATTGGTTATAATAAAAGCAGATATCGTTACTCGATGATTGTGGGGAGGGATAAAGGCCTGGTGCAGAGAGGGGTCTGTAAAGTGCATTTTTCATAAGACAGTATGTAGTTTGAGCCCCGAAGATGAGTTCAGAATTTGGTGCTACGCCCCTGTGTAAACATACAGACACCTCTTTAGACTCATTGCTCTTCTAGTTTCCATCAAAAGTAATATTAACTTGATATATCAGAAACTTATGCTGTCTTACTTACCACTTACCAATAATAATATATGTAAACGATGTCACTGTTAGCGATATGAGCAGCGATGTACTGCCTATTTCTAATGATTACTCAATATGTCAATGAGTTCAATATTTTGTACTATTAACTCTCCTTAAATGTCATTTCAAATCCACTGATCTGTTCTTATAGTAGATTATCTAGTCCTTTTGAGGATTTGAAGAATACACTCAAATCAGCTGTTGACTTGTTCCTTCTCAGTTTAAGACTTTTTAAAACCTGACCTCGCTTAATGCCTGAGTGTGTTTTCTGGTTTTATCGTGAAAGCAGCAGACTAACCTGTAAGAGGATGAGGCTGTTATGGACTCAGTCTAAACCTGTGAATAATGAGCTCTGTGGTCTGAGGTCAATTTGAGGTTAGACTTTTTCTTATGTGGACTTTTTGATTTCTACTGCTGATCAAGGCGCTTCTGAAAATACTGTTTAAACTCGAGGTTGTGTTTGCATTAATAGATGTAAAAATTGTAATAAAACTAACTTTGCAGGGTCATTAAAAAGTGGTATAACTAGAAGCTGTCTACTGTTGTCATGGTACTAAAAGCTCGATTTTTGATCACACTTGATACAGACTCAGCATCGAGTAACAGCAACAGGTTTTAAATTAGCTGCATTTACAATAAGCAGCGTGAGGAGAGGTCGCTGACGTCTTTTTAGTGATCTGTAAACTCCAAATGTACATGTCACTCCTGTGTATTCATCTGTTTGTACTCCCATCACAAAAGAGTCGCCAAAGAACGATGTTTATCCACCTGTTGTTGACCTGTTCACCTTAACAGTCTGTCTTTCTTTAATCCCTTATCTCAGTCTTGTTTACTTCCCAAAACAAAGGCAAGGCCAGGCAAGTTTATTTGTATAGCACAATTTGTACACAAAGTCTTTCAAAATGCTTTACAGAATAAGAAGGACATTAAAATCACAATGCAAACAAATCAAAACATAAATAATGATCATAAAATGAACAGTAAAAGAGAAGAGTGCAGAATAAAACAATAAAAGAAAAGCAAAACAAAGGAAAAACTTTGCAGATCTGAATGAATGAGACAAGAGAGCGGAGTCTGTGCTGTCGCTGCTGCTGAAACTCACGGTAAAATAAGAAGGGTTACAGCAGAGGAGGAATTATTTAGATTACTCGTTATTGGTAAAAATGATGCCGTTACTAATGCCGTTATACTTAAATCACCAACAAAGCAGCAATTATCTAATGTAGTGAGAAAAAAAGTGAAGTTCTGATTGAGATTCAGTCAGTTCTAATGGTCAGTGATCAGTTTGGGTCTTTTAACTGTAATGGACAGGTCTGTAGCGAATCCTCTGTCAGTAAAAGCTGGTTTGGAGCAGAAGAAAAACTATATAAAAAAGTATGTGACTATTTTTAGCCATTTTTCTTTGGTGACAATTATCAGAAATAGGTCTTGTTTATGTTAAGGACATAACAATATTGAAATACAGTTGAATTGAAAAGTTTAACTGATCGATATGGGAAAAAATGATAAAAGTTATTAAATCTTTTAGCATTTGCCCATCCATACCTCATATATATTGAGTTAGGTGCATGTTTCCAGGTCAAAATCTTGTGGCAACTTGCACATTTCTATCTAATCTTTTCACATCTTTGCACAACAGCTGCCCAGTATATTGGTCACACATGGTCACATTTTTATATAGCGCTTTTCCACCTTCAAGGCACTCAAAGCACTTCACTTCAAGGAACCACTCGCCCGTTCACACACACATTCATACAACAGTGTACACGGGCACTCCGATGAATACCGTTGTTGTATCCTTGGGTGAGACGCTTGACCCACCTTGTGTCAAGTGTCTCACCCAAGGATACAACAATGGTATTCATCTGTGGGAGCTGGAACTAAACCGCCAACCTTCGGATCAGTGGACAAACACTGCATTTGCTGAGCTATTGTCATACTCTATTGCTCAGGGCATTCATTGCATAAACTTTGTATTCTTATATACACGTATCCATCTTTACTGTTTACTTTGCACATAGTATTTTGTCCAGGATAAATACAACACGTGGATACCAAAAGGGTTGCATATTTCCTCATGTTTATCTCTATCCAGTGGTGGAAGAAGTGCTCAATTTTGTTACTTAAGTAAAAGTATAGATACTGTGGAAAAAAATACAAAAGTAAAAGTATCACATGAAACAATATACTTAAGTAAAAGCATTAAAGTACCAGTTTAAAAATGTACTTAAAGAGTGAAAAGTAAAAGTATTTCGTGCAGATTTTAAGATTTTGAGGCTTCAAATGTAGTGATTTTGATAAAGATTTGCACTAAATTTTGTTCAATAGAAACAACTGAATCTTTTTTTTTTTCTAGCTGTTTTTATTTGCATATTTTTGTTTGAATTTTTTTGTTAAAAAATAAACCCCTCAGTCTTTTCAGGAGGTCTTGAACAATCATAAATATAACAGTCCAGTTCAAAAATGTAGTTGAGTGGAAAGTACAGATACCTGCCCTCAAATGCAGTGAAGTAAAAATAAAAAGTATCCAGTTTAAAATGTACTTTACTGTACTTTTGCCTTGCTGCCTTCCACCACTGCCCACTTTCCTTTTGCTCTTACATTAAAAATCTCAAGTTAAAATCATCCTGCATCTAAATTCCACTACCAAGACTCATTACACCACATAACTTTCACCTCTGCATAAACTTGCTAGGAAAAACACGCCACTGTTTGATATTAAAATACATCTTTTCAGTATTTTGAAAAAGCGAGCTGAATGGGAAGCCTGAATGATTGAGTTTAGCGGCATTTTTTTCAACAGGAGTGATTAATATGTGTCTGTATCTAAGAGCTGCTCCTACACCTCCATCAAAAGCTAATGCGCCTTTCGTTTTTGCAATAAGAATTTAATAAAACGGAGTCAAGGATTCCTCTCTGAACCAAACCGCATCCATAATTTAGAAGTTTCACGTGGGAGTATGGTTTGAGCGAGGTACTGGAGCTATGCGTACGTGGGTGGGAGCGATTTGAAGATGGTGCTGCTGTACTTTTGAGGGCTTTTTAGGAGAGAAACCAGACAGAAGGAGAAGGATACAGGGCCAAAAGGGGAGAAGACACAGGAGGTGAAGATGGAACAAAAGCACCACATGTTTCTGTCTGTTCCGAGCAGCGTTGCATTATGGGAAGGGTCACTGCGTTGAAAAAAAAGATCAGCTAACAGCCATGGAAGTTTGAGAGAGGATAAGACGAGATAACTGTGGAGGTTATTGATGACAAACAGTTAGTCAATTATGATTTTAAGTTCAAATGTTGTATTGTGATTTATGAGTATTTTTGACAGTGAGGGCTTGAGTGTGGGTGTACTATACAACAGGACAAAGATTCATATAAAAATAGTTTGTTTTTTACTCACTATGTTTACAGATAAGCAGTCTAGTCCAGTTTAAATCGATTTTTCAAAATGCATATAAATCCAGGAATTATAGTGATGCATCAGTCCAGCTTTTTCAATTCCAATTCCAATACTATTGCTTTAAGTAGTGCCGATACCTGATTAAATAAGACACTAAGACATAAGGTGTGTCTGTCATTTATCTCTTAAGTAACTACTGAACAACTTTGCATAAATGAAAGAGACTTTATGGGCTGACTATTACCAGCAAATAATCTTATTACATGAATATATATGCCCAATTAGGATATCGACTGCTGTCATAAATCCAATCAGAGATCCTAAAGATGCATCTGCAGAAGCCAATACGTACTCCAAATACTCGCTGCATGTAACTACGCAGTCCAATTTACATTAGACACAGAATACCAGAGACATTCAACTGCACAGGGCAAAAAAACAAACAAACAAAAAAAAAAAACAGGAAAATAATATCCATGTGTTTGGATGTTTGCACACTCATTTTAGATCAGCAGCGATGACAAACTACAGCCTCTCCACGGAGCATCCACCGAGCACATGTTGTTTTGTTTTGGTTCTGCTGTGTTAAAGTGAAAATGAAACTTACCAGAGCTTCAATGTGTATTTGTGTATATTGCTGCAGAGAGCAGATAACTTGTGATAAATGCAGTTTATAGCATATCTGAAAATAAAATGTCACTCATCTATTTCTGCCAATAGCGTGGTTCTGACTGGAAAGCTGTAGTGTTAGCTAGTTTACTCCACGCGTCTGAACGTCTTGTGGCCCACGTTTGCACCTGTTCGGTTCTTTGACCTGCTGTGGACTGGGACAAGAGTGGGCTGACAGGTTTTTGGGAGAAGACGATCTGATTTTGGTTGTTTAGTGCGCTTGGATTTACCTGCAAGCGTGTTATAATTGTGTCCCTTCTCCTCAATGGCTTCAAATTATTGCAATCTCACTACAGTTAAAAAAAAATTACATATGTTCTGTAGTTCTGTAGCTCTGTGCCATTCAAACAAGTCAGACTTTTAGTTGAATTTGTGGTACAGTGTAGGTAGTATAACAAGTCTGCATACTGTTATTGTGTCTACTTATGAATATTACCTCTTGTAACATTTTGAGATGCTTGTCAGCCTTGTAAAATATTATGGTAACGGTTAAAGTTATGTTCGGTAAATTCTACAAGATATTTTATGTTTATACCACTGGAGTAAAAATAAATAATCTCACACTTTTTCTCATAAAGATTCCACCAGTGCTTTAGATCAGGCTTGTGTGAATGAAGTAGATGTGTGTTGTATAGCATGACTTTTATGTAGAGTTTGAGGGCTGCTGTAGTATCTCTGTTGGGAATGCTGCTTGTACTTGATCAAATGTCTTCACTCTTTCCTTTGAGTTTCTTCATAGAGAATATGCCGCCCCTCTAGTGCTGCTCGGTTTGAATGCCCTGACCCTGTTTAGATTAGTCTCTAGATGGGCTGTTGTATTTTTGTTCCTTCACATAAATCTAAGTACACATTCATAAACTGGTATTAATTGTAAACCTTATATCAAATTATGATGGAGGTTAGATCAGAGAGAACAATTTCTACTTCAACTGAGTTTTATGGCAAAATGTCACCAAACCTTCTTGTTAAAACTCTCATCAGCTCTCAGAAGCTAAGTACTGTTTGGGCTGGTTAGTACTTGTATGGGAGACCATTGGGAATACCAGGTCTCACAGTGGGACACCAGTGTGTTTGTTGGTGGTGGGCGGAGGAGTTGATGGCACAAATTGGCAGCCTCGCTTCAATCAGTCTGCCCCAGAGCAGCTGTGGTTACAGTAGTAGCTTAACACCACTAAGTGTGGATAGAACAAATTGTACATTGTATTTTATTTGTGAGACATATTATGCAAAATCAACTTTTATGAGCTTTTAATTATGTTAAAGGGTTCCTATCATTAGCATTAGTTGTATTTTGAGTGATTTATGCATGTTCGAGGAATTATGTACTGTCCTGCATTTAAGACTTGAGTGACCAGAAAATTTCTGTTTTCACTTAACCCCTATCTCCTCCCAAGGCTATGCACGTACTTGCAATTAATGAAGATGAATTCATTTAGACTCTGGGTCATTCATTTTGTCAAGTAAAAACACACATGAAAATCCACTGCTTACAGTGAAGTGAAGTTAGAACAGTAAATTACAGTTTTTTTTAATAATTAGGATGTTTTTAGTATTGTGGTTTACAATGAGGAAAAAGTAAAATAATGATACATATCTTCTTCTAGTTTAGTGCCAAAAGAAAAGCATAATATGTCTTCATTTAAGCAATGTGCATCTCCAGAGATCATCATCTAGTTTTGACGAATGCTTTCCATTTGATTTAATTGCATCGCGGCAAATGTTACCCTACTCTGATGCCTGAAAATCACTCCCCAAACTGAATGTCCCATATGCTTGCACACACTTCCTCCAAATCCATTAACCTCCATTTGCAATCAACTTTTATTGCCGTAATAATTATTTTGTCTTGACTCTTCTAATGAGTCCTATTAAAACTATAAAACTGTCGTGTACAATACCTGAGTTTAAGCTGGTGTGGGTGCACTGAATATGGATGAGGCTGCTGCTGCATATAGTGATATAAAGTGGGCTAGTCCGTAGGTTAATTAGTGAGATCCTGACTTCCTGTGGCGCCAGCTCGTTCACTAACTCAAAGAGATGTAATGAACAGGTTTGCAGCGGTCGACTCACAATTTCTGCTAATGGACTGACAAGTGCAGCTCTCAACCTTCTACAGGGATAAGTGGGAAATAGACCAGGACTAAACCAGGACTAAAACCAAACCAAATCTAACCTGACTCTCACCAAATTGATGTGTGTGTCGTTATAAATTGAGTTATACACATATCAATCTGGAAGCCTCTCGGTGAAAGTGCTCGGAAAAGAACATCATGATGAATATTTGAATCTGATTGGTTGAACCAACAGCAACAGCACAACAAGCCGAACGATCTCTCTTTTGTTACATCCAGTTGAGAAAAAACACAGGCATCTTCCACAAATACACAAAGGGCTTACCTTCTGAACAAACAAAATAGTCAATATTTTAGCTAAACTAGTACGTCTGTTGGCACCGCCATGTTTGTTCTGGCTATCGCACAAAGACCGTAAATCATGTACAAAAAAGTTTGATAACTGTTGATGCCCCACTCCTCTGGATCATTTTCTCCAAATTTGAGCTCATTCTGACAAATGCCCAAGGAATAAATGGCTCATGTGTTAAAATCTTGAGAATGTGTGAGATTTTGTGAGTTTACCATTGGAATAACAGATGAAGTTTTTGTTCCGCTCTGTAGGGGCTGTGGAGTTTAACAACAGATTCAAATTTGAGGAAAATGTGTCCTTTGTATGTGCAAATGGGAGCAATTTGTAAAAATTCAATATTTCAAAAATGATGGGCAATTTTTGCAGCTCTGCCACACAGAGACCATAAGACTAGTGCCAAAAATGTGTCCCCTTTATGCCCCAGCACAGAGATAATTTTTTATCAAATTTGAACCTGTTTTTGGGTGAACGGCGTAGGAGGAGTTTGTAAAAGTACAGATGACATTTGCAAAAAACAAAAAAACAAACTGCTGAGTCATGACTTATGGCTGTGTTTCCATAAAAACGTATTTTTTTTTTTCCATCTTCTCATTATCTACTTCTGTACAAAATGTTATGATTCTACCATTTTTTGGGGTCATTCCTACACCCTAATGCATTTTATTTATTTATTTATTTATTTATTTATTTTAATTTTTTTGTGAGGGCACTGAAGCACCAATTTTTTGTGTTTTCAGAGAATGGAAATAGCCAGAAATTAGAGATCCAGGAGTTTTATTTTATTTTGGGGCAAATTTTTGTCTATTGGTTGAAAAGGTTGGTCCCGAGAAAAAGAATAATGATACTGCAAAAACAAAGTTCCCTTTTTTAATATAATGAACTATACATTTTCGGAAAGCACTTGCATGTCTCATTACATCACAGTGAGGGTCCCTGGTCACTACGGACACTTCACTTTCCTCCAATGTGACCGGGTTTTGCACAGCTTTACGATACTAATAGGTCCTTCACCAGATTCTGGCTCTCGGGCCTAATAAAATACTGAGGATAGGTTTGTAAAATGAAATGGTTCTCCTTATATGTATATGCCGGCTGTTACTGCATATAGAGATATAAAGTGGGCTGGTCCTCAGGTTAATTAGCGAGATCCTGACTTCCTGTGGCGCTAGCTCGTCTGCTAACTCACTGCGATGTAATGAACAGGTTTAAAGTGAGTGTGGATGGATCAAATGCAGTGGTCGACTCACAGTTTCTGCTAATGGACTGACAAGTGCAGCTCTCAACCTAACACAGAGATAAGTGGGAAGAGGCCACACATCTGATTTATACATATTAGTAATCAAGGCACATGGGAGCTGCACGGAGAGCTGGGCCGTGCATTTCCATACCTGACTTAATCATATAGATCGTCAGAGAAGAGACTGAACATGTAGCTGAATGTTAAGTGTAAAGTGCACTCAGGAAAATGTATAAAGCCATCTACAGAGCAAAATTGGATAAAAGATAAGTATTAAGTAAGTGTCCATAAAGAAAACAACATTACAGAGGGAGAGTTTTGCAAAGTCAACCTTTTGGACTTTTCTACACCAAAAACATGAAGTAAAAACATTGAGTGATGAGTAACTAGATACTCAGTTGAGCAGGTATCGATACTAAAAAAGTCACATTCACAGGAGTATCAAATCTATTCCTTAGTATCGTGATGAAGTGTACAGCAGCTGTGTTGTTTTCACCACTATGTAAGAAAAAAACACTTCTTCCTCCGGGCCTTCCCCTCACCTCCGCCCTCGCACACAGACAGAGACACTGACACCTGCCCTCTCCCTGCACTATGATCCACAATCCTCCTCCACGGCTCCCGATGTCCGCCCTGCCCCATGGAGCCTGGAGAAGGAGAGTGGAGTCACTTATTCGCTCTGACAGGCCCCGCGTCTGTCAGCCTCTCATCGGGACACAGCTGCCAAGTCCAATGCTCCAAGTCAGGCAACCAGACGGGCCTCCTGTCTCAGCCAATCCCCCCTCTCCACTCACTGCCACCTGGAGAAGGCTTCGTTTCACTATAATGTTGTCAAAATCATAATATTTCAAACCTGATTTTGATACTAAGTAATAGAATCAATACTCAATACCGATTCTGATACCATGATGATAATAAAACACTCTTTATTTAGACAATAGAATGTCATTTTCAGCACTAAATATTAGCGCTATCTTTGTATATCATTCGTCCAGGTATAAGTTGTCTTATACTAGTTCTGATGCAAGGTTGATTTCTGTCTTGTGAATGTGACTTTTTTAGTGTCAGTACTGCAAGTTCAAATGTGTATCTAGTTGTGATAATAGTTTTAGTATTGATTAGTATCTGATTTTTGATACTTGTGACAACTCTTTTTCGCTATCGGGTATTTCTTTAGTTTTACATGGATTTGATAATAGTTAATCTGATCGAAGGAAGAAGACCATTTAACCAGGATTGATCCACTGGCCCAATTATAGGTGACAGATCCTCATTGATATAGTTAAAGTATAAGGAATGACAGCGTATATGATATACTGATAGTGGGATGCATACACACCTTCACAATCACCACATCAAAACTAGGACTAAAGTGGGACTAAATCTAGAAGTGAATTTAAGACTAAACCACGACTAGAACTGGACTAAACAGATCTATATTCAGACTCAAACTGGACCAAATAAAGAAACGGGTGAATTCACACTTGTCATAATTTGAGTCCATTTCAGTCCTGATGCAGACTCTGTTTGGTTCTGCTCTTGTTCTTGTTTAGTTCTGGTTTAGTCCTGGTCTAGTCCATGGTTATTTCCAGGTTCGATTCCAAGTTTATTCCCAGTTTTGATGTGGGGTAAACACTCTAAAAAAACAAACTTAGCAGAGGAGGAACAAAAAATATGAAAATATAAGTTTGTAAAAGTAAAAAGAACACATAATGTAAAAGTTTGCATGCATTATTTTGATTCTCAAATCGATTATACAATCAGAAAGCAGAATAGCTCCATGCCTGGTGTTGCCAGATTTGACCTGTTTATGTTCACAAAACACTGCATTTTTTGATATCCCAGTTTAAGTTGTGATTGTGAAAGTTCTGTTTACATATGCACATAAATATTTGAGAATTTTTAAATTTCGGATGGCTTAGTAGGCCTGTAGTCGAATAAAGAAATTCTTGGTCGACTACAGACATGTCCTACCAATCAATTAGTTGACAAAAAAGGGGGTGTGGGAAAAGCTGTCAAAACGATGTAACTACATAATATATCTACACTTAAATTGCACTCACAAGTGTACACTTAGGTGGGAGTTTATGCAGAAAAAAAGTACTAGGAAACAATGTATTTATAGAAAGACAGATTACATTTGTTGATCATGAGTTTAATCTACCTTTTTACATATAAATACCAAAAAATACCAAATATATAAATCATATATAAATCCTTATAGTCTAAATAAAATGATTAGTCAACTAAGACACCATCGACTGAGTAATCGACCTAATGGCCTACGGCACTATGGTTTTCTACATAATCTTTGTCAGAATAAACAGATGGTGTCAATATTTTTCAGCCTGATCGGTTACACATGCACCACATAACTGTTTCTGTGGCTGTGAACAGATCTGGGATGAGATTTGGGACCATGGCGGGGCATCTGTGTTAGTGGCTCGCCTGCTTTCACTCTGCTCCTCACAGACTCTCCACTCTGCTCATGTTTTTCTGCTGTTGTCTCAAATCGTATGAAAGTGACTGACATGTGCCCAAAGGTGCTGCCAAAACAAATGTGATTGGAGTTTAATTAGCAATGTAAAATGGTTTGTTTCTACAGTGGCAGTGAATTGTAGCAAATAAGCCATTCATGCTCTTACCTTCACTGTAGAATTATTGTAAAGACGTTTTTTTTTTTTTTTTTACTTATATTGTATATATTGTTAGAGATATATGGCGATAAACGATAATATTGAAAACACTTTATGCCAGGATAACCTCAGTAAAAGATTTTTAAATAGACCGTATTATTATGCTCAGTCACATGAGAGGAGCTCAGAGTAGAGCTGCTGCTCCTCCACATTCAGAGGAGCCAGCTGAGGTGGCTCGGGCATCTATTCAGGATGCCTCCTGGACGCCTCCCTGGAGAGGTGTTCCAGGCATGTCCCACCGGAAGGAGAAGACCCAAAGATGCCGAAGGGACTATGTCTCTCGGCTGACCTGGGAACACCTTGGGGTCCCACCAGAGGAACTGGAGGATGTGTCTGGGGTGGGGGACGTCTGGGAGTCCCTGCTTAGACTGCTGCCCCCATGACCCAGCCCCGACAAGTGGAAGAAAATGGATGGATGGTATTATTACGTGGCATAAGCGTCAACAAATACATAGCAGAATGAAGCAATACTAAACTAAAATACTAAAAATCTCTTTTGCAAAGAAATCGTACACTTGATAAATTCTGATCCTCAAAATATATTGTTCCAGCTTTCATATACTGAACAATAAGCTGATATTGTAATTATCGTGACAGACCTATTTTTAGTTACCCTAAGCTAAAGAAGGCTCTACCCTACTTCCTTTTACTGCTCACAGTAATCAAAATTGGGACTTTATGTTCACTAAAGCCAGCCATATTAACTTAAGCCAGTGGTAGATGGACTCCATTTTGTTACTTCAGTAAAAGTACAGATACAGAAGTACAAAGTTACTCAAGTAAAACTAAAAGTATCACATGAAAAAAATCTACTTAAGTAAAAATATTTATGTCCCCCTTTAAACATATACTTAAAAGTATTTCACAGAAGTGCTGTTAATTTGTTCAATGTTAAACGTGGTGATATTGATTAAAGTAAAGTGCAGTAAACAATGTAGTGGAGTAGAAAGATACCTACTCTCAAATGCAGTGAAGTAAGAGTAAAAGGTATCCACTGTATAAAAAAAAAAAAAAAAAAGTCAAGTACAGATACTTAAACATTGTACTTACTACTTACAGTACTTTACTACTTGTACTTCGTTACCTTCCACCACTGCCTTTAGCCATTTCAGTGAAACACTACCGGCCAAAATAATGTTGTCTGAAACTATGATGGAAAAAAAGATTTGACTACCTGGTCTTAAACATTTATCTTTTGCCAACATATGCTGCAGTGGATTAGAGTCCATCCCCATTACTCTGTCAGTATATACAAAATGTACAAATGCACTGCTTAACAACAGGACTGCGTATGGTGTGAAAATGCAATTTGTAATATTATTATTACGACCACAGATGTTGTCAAAGTGTTCCAAAAAAGATTACAGAGATTGTTAAACTTGTATTGAAATAAAACACAAAGGGACAAGTTGACAGCCGGTGAGTCACGCTGCGAGAATAGTCCAATTTATAAATAAATTAGGACAGTCCATTAACTACAATGTATTTTCCGACTAGAAAAACTTCAGGTAATGTTTCTTGAGTAACTAACCTTTGCTTTGACAGAATTGTGCGTAATGTGCCGTTCTAATCTGGAACCACCTGACCTGTTTAGTGCCTCCTCCCTGACCTTTGCTGCCGCTGCATGTTTGCATACCTCTCTCGGTGTTTTGACTGGTTCAGTGCACTCTTCGCTCCTTCTCAGCATCACACTCTAAAACTTTGCCTCTAATTACCGTGGTGACATTTAGAAATTGAATTCATGTCCTCAACACTCGCTACATAATAAAAGAACATTTTTAGCATATGTTATTTCTTGGATAGATAAAGAAAACACTTCAGACAAGTTGTGAAAACAAGAAACAGTAATGCCAACAAGGCGTATGGCAAAGCATATATTAAAATAAATGATGCGTGGTTTACACTTTTAAATGTTATTGTTTTGCCTGGAATGTTCCACGGTATAGCATTAAACTAATATATCTTGCATTTATTCAATTGTAAGTGTTTTATTACCAAAAAAAAATCTTAAAAACTTCAGTTCTTATACTGAGCAGGGTCTCCTCTCCACAGATCTGTCCTGTAAGTTGGCTGGGTGTCATGTCCTGCTTGTCTCCTTGGAGATAGATCATATTAATACCATACTGGCGTCATACCTTTCACCAGAAAAGTTCTATATTACACCTTTATTAACTATTTTAATTGCTTTTGTTTCATTTTTAGTCACACATTGTAAGCGTCAGTGCTTTATGGTCTGATCCTCGCTCCAACCAGTGCATTTTGTTTTGGGTCCTTGAGGTAGACACTTCACCTTCTCCGCCTTCTTGCTTTTGTAATTGTGGTGTGTTTGTGATTGAATGGTGGTGGTAGTGGTGAATGAGAATTTTTTGAATGAATGATAGTCTTCTTTTGATATTTCAGAAGCTAATCAAGCCTGTTAATGTAATATAAACCCAAGTCATTCATCATATTAATGGAACAGCCTAATTTAATTTTTTTGGCTTTTCACAAACTAATTTTATGTAAGATGATACAAAGATTTTCAGGGTTAAATTTTGTACTCATGTTTCAATATTCAGACAATTTTAATTGCTAAAATGTATTAAACCATTTCAAAATACCGCATTAAAAAGCTGTCGGCAAGTATTTATCATTGCAGTAGTACGTTTCTTCTGCAAATGTTCCAAAATTAGTTCAGTATTCACACTAACAAAAACTCACATTTTCCCAACGGAAAGGGGCATGAACTGGCAACTTTTGTACAACCTGCCCTACTTCCACTGCCAAAAAGGCATTAATCCAACTACTTTTGTTTTTTATGACTTTGTTTAACTAAGGCTCTGTGGAAAGTAAATGCACACTCAACTTTGGGGCTATTTGAATTTTGGAGGCCATCTTTAAAGCTACTCTATGTAACATTTTGGGAGGAGAGTCTGGAACTAGCTTGTCTCTAATAAAAATGTTATGGCTTTGCATGGAATATTTTACAGTATGCCACCCATGTTGTCTGTCTTGTATTTCTTCAGTTAATGTTGGTTATAGCTCATAAATACACAGATTAGACATGTAACTTGGTCTAATAAATTTTATGCCATACTGTGGAATATTCCAGGCAAAGCTTTAACATCTCCATGGACAAAAGCAGTTGGTGGATCCTACTGGAGAAGTTACATACAACAGTACAATATAATATAATACCTCTTAAAGGCGCTATACCTGATTTTTACCGTCTTAAAAATGTAAAAACAGAACTAGTTCCTTTTAAACGGTTTGAAGTGGTCCAAAAATTATTCCTCACTTACCTAATTATTCACCATGATGAGTTTATAAGTGCGTTTCAGAAGGAGAAGAGTGGAGTCTGCTGTCATGGCAATGCTTACAACTAACACCTAGCATGCTAACAGTACACTTCCTGATTAACGGACAATAAAATGCTCTATAATTAGATGTAGATAGTACGCAGCTGACTTATTTTGACTTCAAGAGCTGCTTATACAGTATATCTGCACTGGGGCATGACAAATTGTGCTCAGATACGTGAGGAAAAATAGGGTACAGGGCCTTTAAATAGTTAAAGTTTTGATATATTTCTTAAGTTTTTCATCTCTCTCAAGTTTTCAAACAGAACAGCCAGTGCTCTCACAGTTTTAAGTCTCTTCTTCAATATTACCAATCTTATTTAATACCCCAAATCTTTCTTATTGCTTCTGCGAGGGTTCATTCTCTCTGTATTGATCTGCCTCGTCTCATTGAAAATCAAAGTCACCTGGAAGTGGGAACTCATTTGGCTTCCTGCTATGAACGCATCTATCTCTGAACTGGGGGAGGTTTGAATTGAACGCACTAGGGACCTATGAAACTTCTATCGATTTTAGCCCAAATTTTGACCTGCGGGAAGGCAAGACAAAGCACCCTGGCCTTGTTCAGTGGGCGAGTTGCCATATCTCGCAATCTCCGACACCAACGTGCTGCCCGGCCAAATGTTTCTCAGACAAAGACATTACGGTATCTATTGGAAGTGACTTTATGGAGTTCAAGGAAGAGAGGAGAAGAGAGAGAGAGTTGGATGAAACGCGATGCATAAAAAGATGAATACAGATGATCCTTTTGTGATAATGCACTTATGGATTCAGCAGCTATTTCTGTGTAAAATGGGCTTTCTATACCTGTAGTCTAAGTGTCTTTTTCTTTTCTCTTTGTCTCCTTTACAGATGCGTTATGGACTGAAGATGGTTTCAACCCCCATTCGATTCCAATGGCGCACAAAGACTACAAGTTCAACTGCTCCTGATACTACTCAACTCAGATAGACCAGCAAAATTTAATATTCAACCCATCATCTAGAAATCCAACACCAACCCAAAATGTCTTACTTTTTGTCATTTGCATTCCTTTTTGTTGTCCAAATTCACGGTGCACCGCCTGAGTTCCTACAGGAAGAATTTGGCATAGACCCCATCGAACTTGATTCAATCCAAGCTAGCAATATGTCAGATGTTTCAACTTCTCCACCTCCCGGGACAAGCAAAAGAGCCCCTCAGAGCATCATCATCGGCGTTCGCAAAGGAGGAACTAGAGCGTTGCTAGAAATGCTTGACATCCATCCAGAAGTTGCAGCAGCCGCGACCGAAGTCCATTTTTTCGACTGGGATGAGAATTACGCTAAAGGCTTCGAGTGGTATCGCGATTTGATGCCGTATTCCTATCCCAACCAGATTACGATCGAGAAAACGCCAGGATACTTCACCTCTGCTCTTGCTCCGGAACGCATCTGTGCCATGAATTCCTCCATCAAACTCCTGCTAATCCTGCGAGATCCAACGGAACGAGTGATTTCCGACTACACCCAAGTCTACTTCAACCGCTTGGAGAACCACAAACCGGTGCAAGCGATTGAGAACTTACTCGTCCGAAATGGCGTTTTGAATATGCGATACAAAGCCATTCAAAGAAGCCTCTACGATGTCCATATCCGAAATTGGTTGAGGCATTTCCCCCTCGAGCAGATCCATATTGTAGACGGCGATGCGCTCATTCAGGATCCTTTACCAGAGCTACAGAAAGTTGAGAACTTCCTAAACCTACCGCCCAGGATAGTATCGTCCAATTTCTACTTCAACCAGACAAAAGGTTTTTACTGCATTCGGAGTGATGGACGTGAGCGATGTCTTCACGAGTCGAAGGGACGACCACACCCAGCGGTCAATAACTCCGTCCTGCAGCAGCTGAGGGCTTTCCTAAGGGAACATAACAGGACCTTTTTCAGGCTGGTCAGGCGTACATTCAACTGGCAATAAGACACAAGACACATGGGACTTTGTGGACCAGAGGAGGACAATGGATTGGTTCATGTTTAAAGGTGTTTGAAATGGTCAGTTTGGAAGTATCCCTGTTTCTATATCTATACGTTTGACATATGATCAGCCATGTTTTGACAATCTGATTCTGATTTGTTTGTATTATGAAACTTCTTGCAGGACTGGGCGACATGGGAAAGAGGGAATCATGATCTTTTCTTTTGTATTAATCAATCAATCCTTAAAAACAAATAACTAGGGCTTTAAAGCTACCATTTGTAATTTTATTTGGTTCTTGTTTACCTGTGGTCTCCCCTTACCTGGCCTTTGTAACGTTGATAGCATCTGTATGTGAGAATACAACAGGGGGCGTGTCAACTAATCTAATTATATACGGAAACTTTCAAGAAATAAACCTTCTAACAAATAAAAAATGCTGTTTTAATTCTCCAAATCTGAGCTCTTGTCCACAGGCTTTTAATACCGCAGGATTAGCTATATACCTGCCAGTTAAAAACCCCCTAGCTTATCATTGTCTCAAGACTATAAACCAATGAGGACTGGATTTTGGTGGATTTTGTACAGAATTATAATGTTTTGGTTATGTGAGTGAGAATAAGAGACATGAGGGTTCTAGCGAGACAAACATAGTATATGTTTTTGTTTTAACTACAAATTCCACTATTGTAGCAAAAGAAAAATGATGTGCTATTTCTTTTTCCTATTTGATAGAAAGTGCAGACCGGGGGTGCTGCAGTTTTGAAAATACGCTGACCCAATTCAGCGTACTGCACATCACAATTCGACTTAGGCAAACTCAGTAAAATCCCTACAGTTACATTTAGGCATTTTTCACTATTTAGGTATTTTTAACCTGTAGTCCCATCTTTATGTGGGACTATAGGCCAGTTAGTAATCAATCAAAATGATGATTATGTTGCCTATTTCTTATTTGTATGCATTTGTCTGAGTCGGTAAAACATAGCAATCAATCTATTGACCTACATACCTTAGATCTTGAACTATCTGGGTTTATGTAAAACTAGTGAAAGTGCTTATGAGGCTATCTGCTTTACCATAATCATTACATTGAATAATTAATGTATCCAGGTCAACCCTCTTCCTCATTACCTCAAGCACAATGGAAATATCAGATACCTCCAAACTGACACTTTCAATTACATTACAACACGTGCCAGTGGATTCCTCTGTGTTTTTGGACTCTCAAGGAGCTACTACTTACATGGACCTTAAGGGAGATGAACTGCACTTTAGCTAAATAACATTGAAATCCCTCTTTGTATTGCGTCTCATATCTTTGCTGTGATCTGGTTTCTACACCTACCGACAGTGCTATATTTACACAAGAAAATATGAAAAATTGTAACTAGGGGCGTAGGATTAAATGAAAGAATCTCCCAGCTTAATAAATCATCTTGCGTGAGCTGGGGGCGTCGAAATGATCAAATTTCTGCAAAAAACAAGTTTATGAAACACACGGACATCTTTCTCTCCTTCTTGTTTGATATTGTTTCTTGATAATAAATTGTTCTGCTTTGAAACACACCCGATGCTTATCTCGTGGTTTCATTTTGACAGACGAAAAGCCCCTTGGCCCTCTCTCTCTCTCTCTCTCGAACCTGGCTGTTTTGTGTATCCAATGCGAGGCAGGAGCATTTGAATTTGCCTTTGATTTTCTGTGGTGGAAACTAGACGTTAATGCAAGGAAATGGGGGCCCTGGAGCGGTGCTTTAGTACTACAGAAATCACTAATGGTTTGAGACATTGAAGGTAGCCTGTGCCCACAGCGAAATCCGTCAAAGCGCCGGAGTCAGCACCAATGCACAGCCCCTTCTGCGTTTTCAGCGTTCTGCTTTGTTCAACCATTTGCACAGGTGCGGAGGTAGTCATTAAATCATGGCCCACGAGCTACACATCCACCTAAACGTATGCAGTTCAGCTGAATGTGATGTGGTGTGATTTTTACATTTAGACTCTAATAAGTAAGTGATCAGCCAAAACAATATGACCACCTGTTCCTGTTTTTCCTAATGTTATAGTACTTATGGGATATTGTGTGTGCGCATTAAAGGTGCACTGTGTTTTCTCCTAGAAGGTTTCCATTGAGGATTGGGTCAAATGCAGAGGTCAAATTTCTCTATGGGCCAATAAAGTGTACTTGAACAGTTCCTTAATGTGAACACTGGATCCGGATCTCATTTTTTAAAAGAGCCAAATCTTTTCCTTTTTAATTTGTGTGCATTTTTATACTGATTAACGCTGAACTGACACAAGAATCAGCACAGAAGCAGAGCAAGCAACACGAGTGAGAGCTTTGAGCACAAAAAAAACATTTGACATCATAATAACAGATTTGCAGCGTTTTACTCAGATTATGCAGAATTTCGAAGGGTAAACACATTCCCGCTCTCAGTTTGAACAGTTTTAAGCACATTTAAGCCTTGGTCATTTCTTTCTGTGATTAGTTTGTGGATAAATTAGTTCTCACATCGGCTTCTGTCATATAAATGAAGAATAAAAGCGCCAGTCTTTTGAATGGCTCTCTGAAATGAACAGATCCAAAAGATTCGGATCCCATAAAAGAGCCGAATGTCCTATCACTAGTCCTATTGTCCTAATGGTAATCACAAGAACTTGGAGAGCAGTAAGTAATACCACCAGGCCATATTACAGCTCACATCTGTGGAGAGGCGTGCCTGCTCTTAATAAAAATTTGAACCACAACACACACACAGCTCTTTTGTTGACCAATAATTCAACATGGAGACATTTCAGTAATACTTTTAGAATGTTGACAGCAGATGTGTGAGATAGTAGTTCAATCACCAACTGACTGAAAGGTTGTTTTTTTCCAGCCTTTGCTACCATAAAGGTTTTACGAGCCAAAATATTTCCCTTACCTTGCCTATAATAGGAAGTGATGATGGAATTTAAATAATCCGTTACCACAGAATCAGTCAGTCAGCCCCAGGGCAGCTGTGGCTAGAATAGTTCATCACCTCCAAGAACATGTTTGGTATAGCAGCTTCCACTGTCCCAGAGAAAAGCTATTTAAATCTCCTACATTATTATTACTAGACAGACCATATGCTTAACCTTTGAATCTCAATCTTTATTTTATTACTCGGTTAAGATCAGAAATGGCAGCTTTGTGAATCATTTCTACAGCTATCACTTGGATACTATCACACAGTACACGTCTCCTACAGTTTTCCCTGAACCATTTTGTTGTCCTCTGCACACAGATGGACAGCACGGGTCATGTTTCTTTCATTGATCGGCCTTTAAAGAGCAGCCAAAGCTACAGCTCCTGTGGGATTGGATATGCATGTAATCTCTCCATCCGCGCTGTCTGCTGGAATAAGCCCCATAACTCTCCGGAGGCACTAACACCGAGGCCTACGCAGCATCCATATAGAGGTGTACTGTGCTGTCGGCTACTCTCAAATACACTGAATATTAATATGAATGGTGTCAGCCCAGGGGTTCAAAATGAGAATGAGAGTGGAAAATGAAGGCAGTGTACACAGGTTTAGAGGGACCACAGAATCTGCGTGAAGAAACCCCCCAAAACCATTTCACAACTCTGAAATTTCATTACAGGGAAAGTCAAGAGGAACATGCAGCTGTGAGGGAGTTTGACTGTGTAAAGTATGAATGACATGGACCGTGCAGTACCATATTTGTTAACTACTTGGGTTTTTAAAGGCCAAACCAGATACTAATCGATACTAAAGCTAGTCTCAAAACTTGAAACTCATTTGGACAAGTATCAAAGGACCAATCAATCATGGATCTTTCCTGAATTACTCTGGTCTAGAAATACATGTAAAAGGTTTTTAGGGCGACAGTAGCTCAGTTGTCAGATCCACTGATCCGAAGGTTGGTGGTTCGAATCCCGCACTCGACATAAACATTGGTAGAGCAGTCAGATCTACTGACCCACAGGTTGGCAGTGCGATTTCAGCTCCCACAGATGACTGCTGTTATTGTGTCCTTAGGCAAGACACTTATCCCACTTTGCCCCCAGTGTTTGTGTACACTGGTGTATGAATAATGTGTGAGAATAGCTGAGTGGTTCCTTGACATTAAGCGGTTTGAGTACCTTGAAAGTAGAAAAGTGTTATATAAAAATCATTTCCCAAAGCCATATTGGAAATTACATTCTGTTTGTGTCGTTTTCTAAGTTCACAGTAGCTTAGTTTAGCACTAGTGATGTGCACGTACCTGCACTTCTTATGATTTAACAATTTGAACCACTTTTTACAATACAGAAGAGCATAAACAATATATTATAATAAAGCAGCAGAAGTAAATCTTACTTTTTAAATGAACTGAACTCAATGCATTTGCAGCAGAACTTCAGAACCGACTGAAGCAAACATATTAAACAAAGGTTGGCAGTTAGATTCCATCTCCAAGAAGTTTGTACTGTTGTGTCCTTGGGCAAAACATTTGTGATTGGAGGTGGTTGACGTATGGCAGTCACCTTTGGTTAAGTAAACAACAAAATCCTGAAATCATACTATATCCTCACAGTTAAAACAAAAAGGAACCATTTGTGTCAAACATTTAGAAAGCCAGATATATTTGCTCCAACATGTTCTTAAAGTTTCTAAAACAAGCTACTGTCACAAGTTTAAGTTCACGGTTCAACACAAACTTTTCTCACTTTCCTCTTAATGAGGGAGAGCTCTGACCTGCACAAATGAAAACTGTCTGGCGCAGGACTGAAAATAAAATCACTTTCTTCAAATGGTCATGATTTTAACCTGAACAGATGCTTTAACAGTAGGTGGGATACACTCATTTAACTTGTTTGTAGCACAGCTTAGACGTACATGTGAATGAACTAATATAAATCTCCAAATGTGCCCTGATACTCAGCGGGAGCGCAAATTTCGCCAGTAAAAGTACTAAATGTTTCTTATAAAATTATTAAAGTACTAAAATATATGGCTCCAAATAGTCACAATAAACAGATTTCTGAGTTGATTCCAAACAAAACATTAAACATTGCGCAACTTCTTGGATTTAGAACCATGAAAAAGTAATTAGCGACAGTAGCTCAGTTGGTAGTGTTTGTCCACTGATCAGAAGGTTGTTAGTTGAAATCTCGCCATCTGGTTCAAATCTTGCCTGTCTGCATTCGCTGGTGGAATGTGAGAGTGAATGGGTAAGTGGTTTCTTGATGTAAAGTTCTTTGAGTACCTTGAAGGCAGAAAAGTGCAATACCATTTACCATTATTATATTAAAAAGACCGTTTATAGATTGAACATAAAGCTTTTGTCACTGAGTTGTCTACAATGGGAAGAGAATTGTTGCTTCAGAATAGTATTACTCAAATGCAAGTAAAAGTTATTTCAAAAGATCAGAAGAATACATTTTAAGTTACTCAGGTAAGTGTTTAACTGATTGCTGCCATAACTTGTAACATCTTGTAACACAATAGAATCACTGAAACTGCTACAACCAGCATGGCGACTCTCTTGAGAATCTGACAAAGACATCACTACAGGGATTTCAGAATGATAAAAATAATTTAAAGGGTCTTATATTAAGCAAAATTGACTCTTGTGAGCTTTTAGCCATGTTAGAATGTTGTTACCTCCTCAAAAACATACCAGAAGTTATGTTTTGTTTCTTTTACACGTTTGAGTAATACTTGATTATTAGTCTGTCTACATCTCCAAAGGTCAAAATGATCTGTTCCACTTTGTGATGTCATCAAGACGTTAGTCCAAATATGCAGGATTTGTGTGTTAAACATGTGTGAATGAAGCAAAACACAACTCCAGGTCTGTTTGTGATGAGGAAACAACATTATAACGCAGCTCAGACAATAGTGTAATATGGACCCTTTAAAACTAAATATTAAATCTTTTGATAAAGTCCTCAAAATGTTGGATATAACAGAAGCCCAGTAATAGCGACGGGGGAAATTTCTTTTAGCAAACTGTCCGTCTCTTCTTTTTGTTATTGTTCTCCACCACAGACCGCTTTGACTCGCTTCGATAAATACAGTTGGCAGAAGGCTTTATACAGGATCAGGCCTTTTGTTACCTTTAGTCACCAGGGAGCACTTGTACTTCACACTTTGTCTCCAGGGAGTGGTCAGCTCCTTTCTAAGAATCTGTCCTTATTCTGTCCACAGCTACAGCCTGTTTTCGGTCTCAATCAGAAGTCTCTGCGCTGATACACTTAGAGATCCATCGTTAAGTATGCATAAATAAAATAAATAAATAGCAAAATTGGATACTTTGGTGCCACAAACGCATCTGTCAACAATTTACTTTTTTACTCACATCTGCACCTGTTTTTAAATGTTTTAATGGACTTACATATTTATTATTGTTTGTTTTATGTTTGTATTTTGTCTGTATTTTGAACAGGGCGCCCAAAAAAAAAGAGCGTCTAAGTGCACTCTTTGGGTCTTCTTGTATAAATAAAATAAAATAAAATCTTGTGACCCGTATTGTCTTTAAATAACCGAGTTGTGTTTTATTTAACGCAGACATGTTTGACTAATCCTACTGGTCGGTTCAACTGGTCCTGTCTGTCTGTAGCTGTTTTTAAAGATGCACTATGTCCCACAGTATGGCATTAAAGACAAGCAGGCAATGCCATCATGCAAGTTACAGGTCAGATCTGTCAAAAGGCAAGCCCACTCACAGTTAGAATTCTTTTTTTTGTCTTTTTTTTTTGCCACCCCACCTTGTCCTGGAAAGAGATGAAGAAGTTTTAATAACAAACCAATTCTTACATAAGTGGCCATAATAAACTTGGAAAATACATAAGAGTATATTTCAAAAACAATTCCCAAACACAATAACAATACGGATTTTTGTTTTTTGACCTGTAGAAGCTGTATTGAAATTGGGCATAATTTTCAACTCAAAACAATCAAGAGCTTCAAAAGTTAAATACTTTTGGTCAATTCATTCCTTTATTCATGCCTAACTCATTATAAACACAGCGACTACCGTGCCAAGTTAAAAGTGTAAACAGACTTCCAAACAATCCACTCACTGCATTAATTAAAGTTTATTCAAAAGCATGCACCCTTTTGAGGTCTTTATTCTCAGCATGGGACTGAGTATGAAAACATGGTATTTGTCAGGGAAAGTGTTGCTTGGTGACTTTTGTTCAAACATGAATGCTCTATGAAATGGCTTAGTGTGCAATATTGTGTGTGGTACTATTAACAGTGTGGAACTCAGTTAAGGGCAATTTAAAAGTGAACTTTAAAGAGTATTATGCAAAAACAACTTTTTATTTTCATGTTATAACGCTGTTCCTTCATCAAATACATGCCTGAAGATGTATGTTTCAGTAATTCAGTGATTTCTCCCAAGCCGTATTCGAATCCTCCTTATGGTTTGCAGTAAGATTCTGTTCAAAGCTCAGCTCACAACCCTACATGACTGTTTTCCTTAAATATACAAAAACATGACACAAAACAATACACTACAACTTCACAAATCTGATGTGCAGTAGTTTCATTAGGGAAATGCATGTGAGCAAAACAAAAGGCATGTTTTTGACAAAAATAGGTACAGATTTGCTCTTTAATGCCATAGTGTATAACATCTCCATGGCAACAAGTTGCTTGTGTACAGCCCAACAGAAAATTACGTATGAACCTTCAAGCTGCCCTCAACTGAGTCATTGTCATAAACATAGAGTTGCAGACACTGTGTCATTCAACCGTGCATTCAAGTTTGAACTGCAGTCACCAAGCAACAATTTTCACAACAAATACCATGTTTCGATTTGCAGTCCCAGTTTTAGTGGTACATTTGTTCATGTTTTACCTCTCCTCTTAAAGCGCCCATATTACGCTGTTTTCTGATCTATGTTATAATGTTGTTTCCTCATCAAAAACAGACCTGGAGTTGTGTTTTGTTTCACACATGTTTAAAACACAAACCCTGCATATTTAGGCTGAGTTCTTCTCTCAGAGTGAAAACACTCAGTTACACCTTGTGATGTCATGTGGTAATACAGGAAGTGCTTCACTGTGTTTTTAAACTCCACTAGAATCATCCAATTTGCTGAACTAAAGGTAAAAAAGGTAGATGTTAACTTGAAAACTGTTACTACATGACATCACAAGGTGGAACAGAGCATTTTGAGCTTTGGAGATGTAGACACATCAATAATAAAGTGTTACTCAAACATGTGTGAATGAAAGAAAACACAACTCCAGATATGTTTTAGGCAAGGCAACAACATTGTAACATTGCTAAAAGCTCACGAGCCCTTTTTGTTTAATATAGAACCTTTAAGGCTTATTTCTTTCTGCACGATTTTGCATATTTTTTGCAGTGTAGGTCTTAATTAACAAGGGATTTTGGCATATTGTTTTCTTTTGCAAAGTCAGTTTTTTGGCTTGAGTTAAATTTGTTCTGGCAAAGCACTGGGCATTAGCGGATATGTTTATATCAGCAGCATTAGCTTCACCATTAGCCAAGGTGCTCTGTATTGACACAGCATAGTCTCCCATTAAGCAGGTGGGCAGGGAGGACAGAAGGGCATGTTCTGCTTACACCATGAGAGCGCCCGCTGTACAGATCCTCATTTAGGCTCCCTGTTTATTCAAGGCTGTGTGCTCCTGTGACTATGGGACATCCTCGGTGCATCTGCTCCTGTCTGCGTCTAAGGAGCTCCATTCAAACAGCGGGTTGTTTAAAGAGCGGGTATTACACTTATATGGGGTATTAATTGCTAACATAAGATATTTAGATCCAGTGGTGTAGCTACGTGGTGGCCTACGGGGGGAACGAGCCCGGCCTCCCCTGCATGACCAGAGCCGAGCGTAACGGAATAAAAGACACCATCCTGCAGCATTACTAACGCACAGGCTTTATATTTTCATGCTGTGGCCATGGGGCTCATACATAACAGCACTCTACTCCACAATACACCTTACATTCTCTATGAAAACCTTTGCCCTGTCAGTCACTTTTAACTCCATCTGGCTGCATTCAAGTCAAATCGTAGCCACTCTACAGAGCACAGATCGCTGAAGTCTCCTTCAGTCAGTGGCTATTACAGGGCAAAAACTGCTCAAATAATGGAGTGCTAAATCATGAACGTCTGTATGAAGCATATCCAGGTCTAACAGCACAAAACATCACGTGCATGCCTCACAAAGGACTTTAGAGCTTAACCACTAACATTAAATAATAGCACTTACTGTGTTATTCTCAGTCTTATTGATCCCTGCCTTGTCACTGAGTCATAGAGTTGCTTTCTGCTGTCCTTGTTTAGCCGGACAACACGTTTATTCCACTAAAACAATCCATAGTAAGCGTCAGTGTTGGGAATAACACCATTTAGTTAGATTACTGTTTACCAGTAACGAGTAATCTAACTATGAGTTTTTCCTCTGTTGTAATGTTGTTATAGTTACTGTGAGTGTAACAGGCTCCTGATTTTACTGTGAGTCTCAGCAGAGGTCACAGATCAGGCTCAGCTGCAAAGTTTTCCCGTTGTTTTAAGATGTCTGTGCACTCCCTTAGTTGTCCAGGTCTGATCCATTGCAAAAGCCGAAGTTAAATCTGTCAACTGGACTTTGTTTTGAGAAGTAAAACCAGACTGGAACGAGGGATTAGAGACAGTGAGTGCCTAAAAAAAGAGACTGACAGTAAAGGTGACCAATCAGAAGCATTGTTAGGCAGCCATAAAGACTTTCCTGGCATCTCATTGGTTTAGTGCTGGCACACGTTGAACACTCGCTGTTTAAACACACATGAGGGAATATGCTACTTCTTCTGGATTGTATGGATAAACATTGTTATTTAGTGATTGTTCTGTGATGGGAGTAGAAACAGACGGCTACAGCAGGAAGGACGTGCATCTGGAATGTAAAGATGGCTAAAAGACGACACAGCCTTCTGCTCACGTTACTGATCATAAGTGCAGCTAATTTTGCAAGTGTAGCATCACTCTCATGTAGTGTACACATGTTTGTAATGTGATTCTGATAGCTGTGTGTTTAGTAAATGTCCTGTTTGGCCACCGTGTGTTGTGTAAAAGGGACAGTAGTTTGCTGTGACTGCACAGTTGGGAGTCTGTGTTGGTGATTTTGAGCCCTGTGGAAGAGAATAGCTTATAATACTGGCTCTGGGTGCATTCAGTAATTTGCAGGACAAATAAGGCTGATCATAACTAATTTTTACTTGGAAAAAACAGCTGGAGTGTATTTTTAATGATTTTTTTGGGTAATTAAATGGTTACTTTAGAGAGTAATAAACGAGATAGCGACAGTATATGTGTAACGTAAGCACAATTACTTTGAATTTTAACAGCAAATCACCACAGAAAGGAAGCAAATCATTAAACAAAACTTTATATGTCACTCTGAAACTATTATTTATGTACATGGGTCAAAAATGTTCTTGATTAACTGATAGGCCTACTTCTGAGACAGTATTTTTTATATTACTGAACAGTGAACATAATAAGCTCAAAGTTCTTCACATGGATATTTTTAGTTCATGTAGCCTGCAGACTGTTTCTGCCTCTATTTGTTTTTTTGTTTTTTTTCTGAAATTCTCTGACACATAAACGTGCAGACATTTAATTGTTATATCAGTCTGTTTAATCCCTCAGTTGCCCAGGTCTGATCCATAGTAAAACCAAAGTTAAATCTGTCAAGTGGACATGGCCGATTAAAGCTGACACTGTAAACAGTAGCTGTTTACAGTTTCAGTGTAGTTAGCTCCTTCCTCCAGATCAATATAAGGCAGTGTCCACCAGCAGCAATCTGAGCAGAACTGAAGAAGCTGCTTGGATGAGCAGCAAAACGTCTTCACTCCTACAACTTTTTGTCCAGTTGACAGATTTAACCTTTTCTTTTGTTATATTAGTATTATTAATATAATGTTGCTACATATATACTATATATTTGTTATATTAGTATTATTAATATAATGTTGCTACATATATACTATATATTTGTTATATTAGTATTATTAATATAATGTTGCTACATATATACTATATATACTAAAGTGAAATGTGCCTTCAGTTACATTTAAAATGTAGATTTGCTCTTCACTTAATATTATTAAGTGAAGAGCACTTGTTGCTTAAGCAACTTAAATTTTATTCAAGTTTGAGTGTCACCACAGAAACTTAACTGGCCCTTAAAAAGTATGGAGAGAGGATGAAGAGCTCTGCTTTCTGGTCCCGTAGGCTTGTGGGCTGAGACTCAGACAAGACACATGATCTTGTAAATCAAACTGAAAGAAGGAGTCAAATGGCGCCTGTGAGAGATCTCTAAATCACTCAAACATGCATGAATGATTCTGAAAACAAGCATGTTTTTGAGAAGGGAACAATGTTATAACATGGTACAAAGCTTAAAAGAGTTGATTTAGCATAAACCTTGAAGATCACATATTATGAATTCCTGTAGCTTTAATTCTTTTAAAAATGCTTTTGGTTACCTTGAAATAAGTACTTCACATTTTCTAATGTAAAATAATGTCTACATTTGGAAAATATACTTTATAACTAAACCTCCATTTCCAATGAAGGCATTTGGCGTTTAGAGCTCTCTCTGCTGTCAGAAAATAGACTAATTAAGACCTAATCCCCCGTGAATGGGATGATACAGCCGTGTGTTCATTAGGATAATAATTTGATGGTCTTAAAAACTGCACAGGACAACTTCAAATTTTTATCTGGGAAAATACAAATGGAGAATTTTTAAGAGCTCAGATATATACCTTTGGATGAATGCATTAATGAAAATAAACACGAATTTTCAAAAATACAACTCCAGGTAAACAGTATAACAAGCTCAAAAAGTCAATTTTGCATAATATGTCTTAGAAAAGATATTAAAAAAAAAATAAAAAAAAAATGTAATACCAGTGTGACTGCTTTATAGAGTTCAGTGGCAGAACAAAGCAGAGCTGGGATCACTATGGTCATTTGTTTTGACTTAAGCATTTTCAGTGTGACCAGAAAAATTAAAACAAATGGCAAGCGTGTTTTTTGAATATATCTCTTTACAGTGTGCAGACATTTATTTTTGTATTTTAAAGTTGTTATTCCAGATGCCCTTCCATAAACAGCCACTCTTAGTCACTATGACAGGCGACGTGTGAAGTGTCAGTTATATATATTTTTAAAACCAATTATATCTCCATGGAGACAAGCAGATGGCAGATTTCTTTAAGTTACATAGTACACAAATTAGATACTGCCTGTGAAAGTCTTGTTCACACACACACACCTTGTTTAGTCCTGATTTGAACCTTTGTAGTTGAGTTGGTTTTAATTGATTCTCACTATTTTTTTAAAGTTCTGATATGGCTTAAAATAGGACAGATATGAACATTAATAACAGACCAATCCTGTGTCCTCTTTCCCTGAGGTTTTGATTGACACAAGTGGGTTGATTGACAGCTTTGTTGCTAAGCTAAGAAAAAGACGTATACCTTCAACAACCTCAGTCCTGATTGGCTCTTTGGTTTGACACCTTGATTTCTAAATACGACTCTTGGTTGCAGATTAGCCGCTATGACAGCTAGCCTCGATGAGCTTCATTTGGTTGCAGCCGAAATCTATTGGTGGCTTCACACTCCCTTAGTCTACTTCTCTGTGCAGTCGATGGTACTGCAAAAAAACATTTATTTCCATTGGCTCATGCAGGTAATGTGCCACCATCCAGAAATTTATATAGTGTACTGTATCTTTAAGGTTAATGTAAGTCAATGCAATGTGTGAAACCAGCCAAAACACCATGTAAAAATGCTAAACTGTGTTCTGTATAGTTTATTATCTCAACTAGACACTACACAGTTTTAGAAAGGTCAACAGAAAAGTGAATTAGCTCCAGCCAAATTACAGCCTTTGACTCTTAATCCAATGCCAGTTCTAAGCGTCTCAATAAGTACTGGCTAAAGCGTAGTGACATTTGAATGACAGCCCTGCACAGTCGTCGCTCGGGCCACACAAGGACAAATCAATAAACTTACCCAACCTTGTTTCCCCGCGTTCAAGTGTTTGGGCTGCCTTTGCTCTGATATGATTCAAAGAGAGTCATTTCAAAAGCCCTTGACATTAACAAGTCTGTGTAACTGATGGCAACTATTAGAAAGTCACTTATCACTGCGCGTCTTTGTTAAGTGCCAACCCCAGTGTAATTAAAGGTTTGGGGGGTGGTCCAGAGCAGTGCCGTAGATGTTTTGGCTGCTCCTGTCATGCCACCAGTCCCTAATGATCTGTCTTCTATTGTGATTGATGAAGCACTTAGCGGAGAATCAAAGCAAAGGGAGGGGCGGTTGGGGGGACGCGGCCTGCTTGCTAAGCTGTTTGCAAACTAGCCGGCCACTGTAGTCGCACAATACGAGTCTATTACGGAGGTGTCCTTGATGGGAATGAATGGCCTCCGTGATAAGGTTAGAGACAAGCTGATGCACATACGCGGAGCTGGCACAGATCAGGAGAGAGAATACAGGAAGTGCCAAATGGGTCAGCAAAAAGGGCACTGACTTATACTCAGAAAGTCTTCATTTGATGTACTTGACAATTTGTGTAGTTCTGTAGCAGCTTAAGAACGCATATTATGTTTGGTTTTCCTTTTTAGTATTTAGCAAGAAACTCACATAAATAGATCAGTATTTTATTTACTTTGTTGCCTATTGTAAACCTTAGCATGGATCTAAAGGCTTCAGAAAAAATCGTGAGTAAGTACAAAAGATGAGGGCGGCCATAGTGAGATTCAGGACAACACAGGACACTCTGAATGTAAAATGTTATTATGCGTATGTTCTCTTTAAAATCTACCCAATAATTAGTTTTTTATTGTGCATCTATACTGCTCAAGCACAATATAGACACTTTGCCTAGTATTTATTCTTGTCCATTTGCTGTGGCGTACCAATGGTCAAGTTTTTTGTTTTTTTGTTTTTTATTCTCCTTCAGTCTGGTTGAGAATCTCTGAGTGTAATCCATCATTTCTTAGATGTCTGGAGATATGCACAGGAACAGTTTTTATCAAAGCAATAACAAAAGCTCTAGTATAAAAACATCATATTTTATTTGATATTTAAAATGACATGTAAATTGAAATGCCCCAACCACTGAACTGGGCAAAAATGAAATTGGCTCTGTGCAACAACAGTAGCCGGCTGGTTCCAATCAGAGGACAGTCAGCACGAACAATTCTGGTGTAATGTAACGTCTATGAGGTTTTTGCCGAGTCACACTAAAATCAATAAATCCTGACAGATCAGGCAGTGGACAGGGAGATGCAGGAGGATGGCACTGACAGTGTGTTAAACAATGGAGGAAAACTTCTGTTTCAGTTTGTTGTAAGGACGCCCCAGTTATTGTAGGTGTTGATTATTTCAGTCAGTGGTGTTATTTAAACATTTAATAGGCTTTGAAATTAGCATTAGTATTAGCATTGACACACAAAGACAGTGTGTTTAACATGTTGTCAGTGACAACCATGCACAGCTCCCTGTACACTGCCTGATCTGTCAGGATTTCTAGATTTTAACATGACTCTGCAAAAACCTCATGGACGTTTCATTCCGCAGAGGAACAGTGTGTGTGAAATGGTCACACAAACTGTCCCTCTGATTGGAACGAGCCGGCTACTGTTGTACACAAGCCCCGGGGCCTAAACATGGCCCATTGACTTGGGCCGTGCTCAATGGTGCATGTCTCTAGTTTAGCCTTTAGCGGTACATCCAGTCCTGTGTGTTTTTTAAGACAACAGATGGATTTTGAGCTGAGAAAAAGTTTATGATCTGAAAATAGATAAAAATCACCACAAAGTTCGACCTTTGTGAAATCTGTAGGTGTCCTGTCAGCTGAACTCGAGCAGTTTATGATTACATTGTGCTCTGTGAGAAAAAATGCTTTCTGAGCAGGATGGGTTTTATCATTGTAGTACCAAAAAGTGGCCACTAAGCTATTTTTACACTTTGACTAAAATCAGAAAACATAAAATAAACCTATTAAAATTGAAATTAATTAAAATACAGCCTACCCAATTATTTTTATATGGAGAATACTTCAACGTGTGGTGTTGTTTTAATATTTACTATGCCTCAAAATTAGAATTAGCATTAGCTTAGAGACACAAACGTGTCTCTTTCTGAACTCAGAAGTGTCCTCTGGTGAAGTATTCATTTTATTTGTGTCGTTTTTAATATGTTAATGACCTCCACCCACAGCTCCCTGTCTTCTGCCTTATCTTCAAATATTTATTCCTTTCAGCGTGACTCTGTTAAAACCTCATAGAGACACAAGTGGACAGGAAGTAGTGATGCTAACAGTGAGGTTGCTGGGCGCTGTTGTGCACAGAGCCAATTCAAATCAGAAACATAACAATATTCTGTCCAAGTCATTTGTTTGGCAGTGCAAGTTTTAAATGATCATAAAACATTTAGTTGGTGCTCAAAGATGGTTTTATAGTCTGCTAAAAATGTCATGTGTTTATTCTCTATTAACTATAGCAGTTCCACATCTGTGCACACAGGTGACACCATCTGCTGCATCATCTCCATAAAGACATGTCTTAAATATCAAGGTGGCTTTAACAGAAGACTTTAAGGGGCTGAGAGGAGTAAGTTCACTACACGACACTACCCCAGATATTTATATTTCATTGTTTCATGTTAATTCAAAGTAAACATTTGTATTTTAAAATAATCAATATGAAATACATACATTCATTTAATATAGTATTTTTAAATGGGTAAGGTGAAATCATATATTTAAAGCAACACGGCATGAAATTTCACAGAAGTAGAAAGTTATAACCGTACTTCAGAACATTCTCCATTGAGATACATTCATGCCATACAGAGAAATATTAAATTTAAAGGAAATAAGCTTTT
This sequence comes from Periophthalmus magnuspinnatus, assembly GCF_009829125.3. Lineage (NCBI taxonomy): Eukaryota > Metazoa > Chordata > Actinopteri > Gobiiformes > Gobiidae > Periophthalmus > Periophthalmus magnuspinnatus. The sequence goes on from NC_047140.1 coordinate 16,334,839, forward strand.
TTTTTTTTTTTTTTTTTTTTTTACTGCAATAAAAAAGATAAAATTAAAACAATAAATAAAATAACTTTTTTTTTTTTTTTAAGTTACAGTTTTATTTTTTTTGACTGTATAGTGTACTCAAATAAAAGTATCACATAAAAAAGTTGACTTAAGTAAAAGGTTAGATTATTAGAGTACCCATTTAAAAATGTAAGCACTTGCAAAGCAAAGTACACACTAAAAGTATTTCATGCATGTTTTGAGGTTTTATAAGGCTCCAAATGTATTGATTTTGATAAAGATTTGTGTGGTATTTTGTTCAGTAAAAACAATTGAATCAGTCGGGTTTTTTCTCTAGCTGTTTTCCTTTGTTTATTTTTGTTTGCTCAAATAATGAACGAGTTAAAAATAAACCCCTCAGCCTTTTCAGCAGGACTCACACAATAATAAAAAGTACTTTTCAGTCCTGTTGAAAAATGTAGTGGAATAGAAAGTACAGATTTCCTGCTCTCAAATGTACTGAAGTAAAAGTAAAATGTATACACTTTAAAAATCTACTTAAGTATAAATACCTACATTTTTTATTTAAGTACAGTACTTTACTATTTTACTTTACTTTACTACTTTTACTACTACGACAGCCAGTGTGGTCAGAAAATACATATTATTTAAAGTGTATTCTCCTCACCCCATTGGCAGACGGCACTGAATTATTGATAATATAACAAAGAATCGTGGAAACTTTAGCAGGGCTTGTGGTACTTCACAGTCAGACCAGAAATAAAAGTAAAATAATGAAAAACTCCACTTTCTGTCTTTCACCGTGAGCTAAAACACTATAAGCGCAAGACAATGCAGCAAGGTTACAGGCGGATAATCTTATTCCATGAAACTATTTCTTTAACGTCAAGGTTCATTTTTGTGCAGAAAGAAAAACACTTCTGTTTAGCTCTTTCAACCTGGAAGGCACTCAAGGTTAATTTGCTATTTCTCAGTGTATAACGCCGCAAATACCAAAAGCCTGTGGGAAGACATGCATATTGTACATACTGAAAACAATATCATGGAGGAGCCAGACCACTGAACTAACACCTTCTCAAAACAATACACATTTAACGAGAGGAGGGACTGACCAAATTATCAATTATATTAAAGGCCTTGTACCTGAACATTTTTCCCATGTATTTCAGCAAAATATGTCTTTCCAAAGTCCAGATATCTTGTATAAGCAGCTCTTGAAGTCAAAATACATCAGCTGTGATCTGTCTGCATCTAATTACAAAGTGTTTTATTGTCAGGAAGTAATGTAATTTTATATGATCAGGAAGTGTGTGATTAGCATGCTAGTTGTTGTTAGCTTTACCGTGAGTCTTTGAAAGTTGTGAAAAGCACTTATAAACTCATCTTGGTGAATAATTAGGATGCTCGGAATGCATACGGTAAATGAGGAATAACTATGGACCACTGCAAATGTCTATTATGCAAAATCGACTTTTCAGAGCTTTTAAACATGTTATAGTTGTTTCTGCGTCTCATTTGCCCTCTCCAAGTCGAATTGGGAGCGATTCGTGAATGTTTGAGCAATCTTTAATCGCCTATTTTCAACGCCATACTGCCGATCAATCCCTGTTTTCGCCGCCATTGACATACGTCCGCTGCTCTGTACTTAGTTTGTTGTCCAGTTTTATTTTATTAAACGATGATACGCACAGGGTTAGACAGTGTCACATAGTCATTTTGGTACGAATGAAAAAAAAAAAATCCGTTGCTCACTAAAATGATGTGCAGGTATCTATCGGAGGAGCCGACTCTTTGTTCATGACATTTACGGTGACGTCAGCTTCCATTGGACAACAGTTTTCTAACACAGAAGTCAGTGGATTTGTTTCTTTTATTAAGTTGTTTTAGATGAATATTGCAATTTAAAATGTCCAGATTATAACTTAATGATCCTATATAGCATTATAGGAGCACAATATATCTGAATGAACTAGTTGCAGACTGTAAAAATCTGGTACAGAACTTGTAAAATGTTTTAGTCAATCCACTAGTGATCACTTACTTGTTTGTGGGTGTATTTTGAATGGTTTAGGTTTCGGGCATTGTGGTATTAAAAATGTGGAAAAAAATGTAGAGGAGAATGAATGCCAATTTATTTCAAACTGCACTAGTTGATAAGGTCAGAATTTTTGGATTTTGAAAAGAGAGAGAAGAGCACTACTTATGATTATAATATCACATTGTACCTCTAGGACTAATTATGTGTCCACCTGATTGGAGAGCTGAAGAAGTGGTTCAACTGTCATTTAAAATCCTCTTGGAAAAATTAATGGCAGAATGTTTTGAGAAGGTCTTCACTTCAAGTCCTGGCATCTGTGTGGTCTTTCTGTGTGGAGTTTGTGTGTTATCTGCGTGTTTGGGTGGATTACCTCCAGGTACGCTGATTTGCCCTTTTCACATGAGGACACATTATGCAAAATGTACTTTTTTGAGTTTTTAAATATTGTTCCCTTGTCAAAAACATACCTGGAGTTGTATTTTGCTTCATTCAGACTGGTTTCCACATAAACTCCTTTGCCTCTGAGCCTTAAGGTAAAGGACTTTTGTGCATACATACCCCTCATTTACCTCATAACCCCACATTCTTTGCAGAACAATATAGTGCACTCATTCACAGAGGGATTCGGACATGCAGCTCACTACATTCAGGTCACATGACTCTGGCATCTGGGTGAAACAAATTCAGCTCTAATAAAACTTGATTTTTGTAATAAATAATGATCAGATTCGACTGGCACACAAGTATTTATGGACAAGGTCAACGTAAACGGTTTGGAATATATATATATATGAATATATGTATATATATATATATATATATATATATATATATATATATATATATATATATATATATATATATATATATATATATATATATATATATATATATATATATATATATATATATATATATATATATATATATATATATATATATATATATATATATATATATATATATATATATATATATATATAAATCTGAGATGTGGAAATGATCACTGTCAACAGCTCACACTAAAGTAAGCAGCTAACGCTAGCAATTTTACACAGCATTATTCATAACCAGCGATCAATAGTGCAATAAACCAGTGCTTTTATCTGCTTTCATTCATAATGTGCCGAGTTAAAGACCTGTCGCCACGCTGTTGTTTTTCGAACTCTCACAATGCATTCTGGTCTACTGATACCTACTACTTTTCAAGGTGCATTGTGGGAAATTTTGAGTGCAGTGTTTTCAACTGGAAATTGAGATACCACTAAAAACGGCGTGACCCCTAAATAGTGTCCTAACGAGGGAATAGTGTGGTCAGATACAGCCCAAGAGCATGACGAAAGGCAATACAAATAATGCATCATATCTGTCCATTAAACATGCACCATAGGCTACTCCTGACCTTTAAAATACTGTGTGTGTATCACATTTACAGTCTGATCACCTCTCCCTCTGCCGCAGCTCAGGTCAAACTCAAACAGAGCCTTGCAATCAGATTTGTTTCTTCCAGTTACAGATGGGATACAAACATTGGTCATCAGAGCTCATTCAAACTTCTCCCTGCCCGAGTTGTGGTTCTGCATATTGTTTAGTAGAAATCTGTGATGTTATTTCTTGTTATGCTATGTTTGTTTGATATGGAGGGACTTTGTGCCTGTCAGTCACATCAATCTGAACTTTTGTAGATATGAGCAGAGAGCAGACTACACGTTTTTGGATAGAATAACAAAAGCGTGAACCGGAGATGGGCTTCAGAGTGTTGCAGATACAATTCCCTACAGATAAGTTAGTATGACTTAGCTTATGCACTTATAATTCATAAATCTTTCACAAAATCAATGTTTCTTGACAAATTGGCCATTCAACAAGAGTTATAGTGTGCTTATCCATTACCGCGGATACTAGAGACTGAAATAGTTTCCTTTTCTGATTTCAAAAAGATTGCATACATCACCTATTCTCCCATTTTTGTTTTGACTCATCACTTTGAAGTCTACGTGGAATTGGAGACTATTGAGTTTTCAAAAGTGTTGGGCAAAGTGCTTTAATATACTTTATCTGAACTTCTTTATAAATAATGCATCACAGGATTTTATATATTTTTGTATCAGTGTGTGCCTCTCCTAGCCTTAAGACACACTTGTCATTGTGATTCTTTTATCAGCCTGACATCAGCATTAAACTTTTAGCTTTAACTTAAAGGCGCTGTACCTGAATTTTACTGGTTTAAAAAGGAGAAAAACCAAAGTAGTTCATTTTAAACAGTTTGCTGTGGCTCAAAGTTGTTTCTTACTCACATCCCACATCTCAAGCATTGATTAGTTTTTAAATGCTTTTCGTAACTTGCTAACAACAACTAGCGTGCTAACCATACACTTCCTGACAATAAAGAGCTCTCTAAACTGAACGAAGGAGCGGCGTTGAATGAGCAGTGAAACATCTTCACTTCTACAACTTTTTGTGCAGTTGTTGACGGATTTTAAATGTTTCTTTTACGATGGATCATCCCTGGACGACTGAGGGATTACACACTCTCTAAATAAATGCAAACATAACACAGTGGACTTAGTTTAACCTTGAGAGCTGCTTATACAATATATATCTGTGCCAGGGCAAAAAAAAAGTACTCAAATGCATGATTCAAAAATGGGGTACAGGGCCCTTTAGCTTAACAGGCTCAATGCTTTAGTGTTGGATGGCATATCTCATCTCTCGTGTCGTTTCTCATTGTGTTTTGTGCATCCTCTGAGCACTGCAGATACGCCGCATACAGTCGACACCACTCCCCCCTTGGCCGCTTTTATCCCTCAATCCTCGCCAGCAGCTCTTGTCTGTTCAAATCAAGGGCTGCCGGAATGCTGCCAGAAGGCATTTCAGTGCCGAATATGAAATCCATTCTCCTCTGGGTGCTCGCTTCAGCCCTGGGTCCCCCGCTCCGATGCCTCCGAAGCCAAACAACAACATCTCAGAGACAGGCAGAAAAGCATCGCATTTCACCGCTGGCTTTTGCTCCATGTTCAGGGCCCATAGGATCCAAGTGTCACAGAAGTGCTATTTCTATCGGCGGCTCTGAACGCTGAGCAGCACATGGCAATGCGAGGAGCGGGCTACGGGGAGCAGACTAAAGCAGGAGGGTCTCTGGAGCTGTGCGTCTGTCACTCAGAGCCAATTTTCACTCATGCCAAAGAAAGAAGCGGCTCTAATGTAGCACATTTGATCTCAAGTTGTCAAGGCTGCAAGCACAGAGGAAGAAAGCATGTTATTCACCTTTATAATGTAACTTTCTTATCACAAAAGCTGCACTATGTAACTTTTCTGGTAGAGGGGTGGAGATGTTATCTGTCTCCATGGAGAAAAGCAGGACCAGGCCAAGTTATAAAACCGATATCGAGATGACGCCACTAAAAATCACCATAATTTAATGAATACAAGATAGATTAGTTTAATACCAGTGTGACGCATACAAGGCAATGCAATGACATCTCCATGGAGACAAACATGTGATAGACCCTCCATTTTTCTTCTCATTTGGCATGTATTCCTCAGGACTATGACCAGTTACATGGCGATTGCCTAATTTGTGTCAGATGCCCTTTAAGTCCAAAGCAGCTACAGAAGGCAGACCCAGGACACGCTAGAGGAACTATGTCTCTCCGCTGACCTGGGAACGCCTTGGGGTCCCACTGGAGGAGCTGGAGGATGTGTCTGGGGTGGGGGAAGTCTGGGAGTCCCTGCTTAGACTGCTGCCTGTGACCTGTCCCCGGATAAGCAGAAGAAAATGGATGGATGGATATTTGTGGAAAAGCCTAGTTTTACATATGGATCTTTGAAAATAATCAGCTTGGTCAGATTTGGAATAATTTTAAATATAGTCAAGAATTTGTTTTGTTCTATTTTAAGGATGAGTTCAACATATTTCTATTAGAATATAAATCAGAGATCAAATACTGTATGTTGTCAATCTGCAGTAAATCTTATCATTCAGTACAAGTGGACAGGTTCTGCGCCTGTCAGTAAAGTCCAGAACAGTGTTTAAAAATGTATGTGTGGGGCTCCCCTGGATCAGCTGGTGCACTGCGTACCACATTCAGAGCAGTGTTTGGGATTCACCTTGTGTTTATGTGTCCCCTCTCACTTCTCTGCTCAATGTTTTTATGGAAAGACAACTTTATCCAGAAAACATTGGCTAAACAAAAAAAACCAAAACTCTAACTTTAGTACTTTGCATCTGTTTCCATATGGTCCAGTTTTTTCTATGTAACTTTTCTGGTGGAGGATGTGCTACTTGCTTGTCTCCAGCCATCCGGCCAAGGTACTGGTAAGATCTGTGGAGAGGCAATCCCGCTCAAGAATGCATGTTTCTCGAGGTATTTCTTAGATGAATACATGAAATAGATGTACTACTGCAATACTAAACATCCTGGATAAACAATAAAACCTCTCTGGAGACAAGCAAAAACGTTGCACATCACACCTTTAAAGCTACCATATGTAATTAAACTGGCCGACCCACCCCTGTTGTACCCTCATATACCACCACTAGATGCTATCGACATTACTGCAGTCTGATAGTGTGGCAGCTTTGGCCTGACAGAAGAAGACCAGAGAGCACAGGTGAATCTGAACAAAGCGGAGAACAACCAGGTTTCACAAATCTGCCATTATGATGAAATGCAGACAGTAGCTTTAAGTAATTACAGCTCAGATAGAACATGCTCTCAAACCTTGTGGAGTGATGTGAAACTCTAATACCCAAGGGCAAATCTCAGCCATATGTAATCGTGAAATTTTTATGAGTTTGTATGATAATGACTTCACATCCAAATAATACTCAGTCAGATTCTCCCGCTCGGCTGCATTCACTGTCTCCAGTAATCGTCACAAATTTTACCAAATGTCAAGGTTGGGCTTTTGTCTCTTCAAATAATTCATGGATCTAGCATCTAAAACTGATTAATGTTCATGTCATATTCTCTAGTAATTGCTATGGCCACTCTGTTCTCATATTAATGCCCTGTATAATGATTGTTTGAGTGTGGGGCTGCAGGGGATACAACGACATTTTGACAATGCTAATTTTTCATCCCGTCAAATTTCATCGTATCAACGTGTGACAAAACTGTTAAAAAACTGAACAAGGGGCTTATTTTTAGTGCTACAATTTGCATTTTGCTAATTAAACTTCACAAATGGCTTGGGCACCTTCACGTTGTTAATATATTTCAAAGCTGCCCTAGTGTAGTCTCTCCTTTTTGCGAGCCAGAGAGCTGAGATTTGCAGATAAATCGTGTTAAAAGCAATAGTAAAGACTTCAGGGAGGTGATCAGTATCTCAGAAGTTCGGTTATAATGTGAACAATCTACCTCCGAGGGTTTGAGTTAATCCTGTATCTCCATGGTAACACAAAGAGATCATCATGAATCTGCAATTTACTTTAATTTCAACTTTATTAAAGGGGAAGTATAATGTAAAATCAACTTTTGTGAATTGTACTATTTCCTCTTCAGCTTACTAGCTTACTTTAAGATGTATTGTATCATAGATGTTTGAGTAATCCTGTATTGTCCAGCATTTACGGCTTACAAAAGTGTTTACAAAAATTCGGTTTTCCGCTACCCCCTATCTCCACCCAAAATTTAAACTCGGGATCAGAGATGTAGGGCTTAAAAATGCCATGTAGCCATTTCTATTTTTAAAAATGACATTATGAAACTTTCAGGAGATGGCATGGTACCTGGAAATTGAAAGTTAAAACCGTTCTCCATGGAGATAGACGTTTTATGCCATACTGTGGAAAATTATAATCAAAAGGACTAAATTTCCATGGAAACAAGCCGACGGGGGCCCCTCCTCAGGCCAAATAAGAGCCAAGAGTCAGGTTTGTGGAGATGCAAGCCAGCTCAGAGTAATGCTATATATTTTTTTCTGCTCTTTTCAATCCAATAAACACACACAAGAGCAAGACATCATGCGTTTATGTTATGTTGCCTGTTTTTTGGCTAAAAAGTTACAGATAGTGGCTTTAAGTTCTTTGCAGTGACAAAGTGTAAATGGGGCCGTATCATGTCATCCCACCCTCTGACAAATAAAAATGAAACGATGTAACAGGCTTAAGATGACTTTATTCAATGATTTTAGGAAGAAAATATCTGAATTAAAGTGATAAACGCGCGCTATTATCCTGAGGTACCAATAAATACTTTCTGTTTTTCATACCATCGTTCCTGTTTAGCTTATCAGCGTTTATAAGGTCATAGATTAATAGGAATGCGTTTGAAATCCTTGGCAACGTTGGTGAAAGTGAACGGTGCTCTGACTCGATAAGAACCAAAAACATCATGCATTTCTGGCCTTATATAATCTCATAATTATTGAAGAAAGCTATGTTATAATGGGCTCTCTCTGAAAACTGCATGAGGTAGGATCCAGTGTTATCAGACCACAGCAGAGAGACACAGCCAGACAGGAGACACATGAATAGACTTTGAGAGAGGCAAAGTTTTTCATTTCGACTTTTTTTCCCAAGACTTTTGTAATTTCCTGTTTCCTCTGAACAACAGGAGTGAGCAGAGGTTTTAGGCAGGTGCGATATTAAAGTCAGAGGCGCATTGGTAAAATGGAAACGAAGTAAACACATTCATTTTTACAAGGGTTTTGGGGTGGAAATGCCAAAACAGGAGAGACAAAAGTCTAAACTACTCTTGTGATTCTATGGACTCGTTGAAGTTAGTGCTCTTATCTCTCAGTATAAAGGATCACTCGATAATTCAATTTCCTCTGCCTTCATTCAGAGAGGTGTTAAACCCAGATCAGCCAGGGACAGAGGAAGCAAGAAAACCAAGAACCAAAAAAGTTAGTTTATTTAAAAGGGAATGCTAAAGTAAAAACTACAAGGTCTACAAGTGTCTCAATTTACAAAGTCGCAGACAAAAATCACCTGCAGCTGATGATGGGGTCAACCAAGGTTCAGGTATCTGAAACATTAGTACTTTTGAATAGCAAAGACCAAATGTGACTAAATAGCAAAGATTAGTGACCATATTTTACACATTATGTCTTAAATCACTGTTCAAGCCATCATTCAGGTTGTCCAGATAAGGCCCAGACTCGAAGATAAGACAAGATAAGAGCCATCTTTAATCACTTATCGCTTATCATATTGCCATATCGCAGATCAACCCCCGTTTTCACTACCTTACTTCATGCTCTAATTTTATTTTCTTGGTGGTTTTCTTTTACAAATGAATAAATCCACTGCTCACTACCGTGATGTAGAGCTATTCATTGGAGGTGTCGACTCTTTGTTGTGAAGATGTTTACAGTGATGTTAGCTCCCATTGGGCACAGCAGTTTTCTAATGTGGAAGTCACTGGACTTGTTTTTTTGTTTTTATTAAGTCATTTTTTTGCCAGTTATAACAGAAAAGATCCACGAGTGTCATAGATTATAGCTGTACAGCAGATAAAAGTATAATAGGCCTTCTTTAATATAGTTTTAATCATACTTTGTTCAGTCACCACTTTTTACTTTTAGCTGCAGTGTGAATTTATTCTTCACTTTCAAACATCCAGATTCTTCATGTGCTTCAAGAGCTTGTAATATCTCACTTTGAACACCACAGGTCATGCTAACATTCATGCTACTTTCAGAGTGTACGACAACATTGGTTTAATTAGATGTGTTCTAATTATTATCAGTGACTCAAAAGTCTATAAGTGACAAAATCTTTAAGTTTGTGTGTTTGATTTTTAGTTTATCAAACACACAAAGATCTTCCTTTTTTCTAATGATAATAATTCAACCAAGTTGAATAGTCGGGGAAGGCCTCAAGCCTTCCATTGGGACGGGTTGTGCACCTACTCACGTAACTTCCTCCTCAGGGTCAGGCAACAGCTGAGCTTAACAACTGACCTTCACTATATTCGCTGCACCTTCTTTTCTCATTTACAAATAACTAGTACTAGCACTCTCCTCTGCCCTCTCCACCTTCCCCCTGGGAAATATCATGCATACACAAACACACAAACACACACAAACACACACAAAACACAGTCTTATCACATACAATTGCAAATAGCCGTTAAAACCATGTTATGTCTTGGTATGTTCCTTGCTACTTTCCTTCAGATATAATTTAGTTCTTTATCATATATCAAATACCTAGTTTTATGCATCATTTAAAGTTAGATCTGTCCAATTAATTATTCATGTATCTTTATTTATACAGGGAAAGCCCAATGAGAGTCCATATGTCCAATTAAATCATTAAAAACATAAGCAGGTGTGATTATAAATGTTTATCACCAAATTATTAAAGAGCATTAGTGGCACCAGTGTATCCAGTTTTGCATGTCTTTGTAATGTATTCCATTTTTGGGAAGAAAAATAACCCAAAGCATTTTTCCCATTTCAGTTCTAGTGCGGCCAGAGACAATCATGAGATCTTGTATTAAAAGTTCTTGTATCACTCTTCAAAATGCAAGTGAGATATTCAGGCAGTCTATCAAACAGGGCCTTATGAATCCATTTTACACAGTGTTGTTCTCTTCTCACAGATACCAATGGCCGGCCTACTTTTTCATAGAGTGCACAGTGATGGGTTTTAAATTCATCACCTGTTCTGAAACGAAGGGCTGAGTGAAAGAGAGTATCTAAAGCAGAGGCTGAAGTCTGCATGTACATTATATCTCCATAATCTAGAACAGAAAAAAGGTTGCTTGAACAATTTCTTTCCTGTAATTCAAAGGGAAACAAGATTTGTTTCTGTAATAAAATGATAATTCGATTTTAAACTGTTACATAATTCCAAGATATGTATTTTAAAATTAGATGAACTTAACATGGTAAATGATCATATTTTTATACAGCGCTTTTCCACCTTCAAGGCACTCAAAGCACTTTACATCAAGGAACCACTCATTCATACAGTCGTGTTTGCAGACAGTAGAGACAAAGTGGGTTAAGTGTCTTTCCCAAGCACCCAGTCTGTGGGTCAGTGGATCTGAACACTCAGCCAATGATGTTTATGTTGAGAGGATTGGCAGGATTTGAGAGTTTGAACCACCAACCCGTAGATAAGTGGACAAACACTCTACCAACTGAGCTAATGTCACCGAGTCAAATGTCTGGACAGTTACTTTTGTAGTTTACTCCATCTTGGCCCACTACTTTCTATATCTTACTTGAGCCCACTGTTTGTCTACTTAACCCACCTCTGTGCATTAGCATTACATCAGCTGCTTTGGGAGCGTTGCGTACTTAAGTATTGTCCATCTGACACAGTAATTTAGTGCAATGATTTATCCTCCACCCTCCTTCCCCTGTTTAAACACAACATCTACCCGGCAAATTGAACCGCTAGTTCACGCTCCCACCTTCATGACAATTCTGTAAAATAATTTCTTTTAAATCCACCCAAGAGATTCTGCGAGTGTCAGTCACAGAACGCATTATGGGGCTGGCCGCTGCTGTAAACATTAATTTATTCTCCTTGCCACATATGCCGTTGATTCACAAATTGGGAGAGAGAGCACCCACACGCTAGCCCATTTTTAATGAGTTTCTTTTTTTTGGCCAATCAAAGACGAGCCAGAGCGTGTGTGTTTAGATGGAGGGTGTAAGCTGGTCAAGTCGAACGCAGTCTTGTTAAAAAGTCAATTAAACAGAAACAAAGGCCCAGAAAAGGGGAAATTGTTTCTCCTCGCAGCTGTTTTCACTTTCAGAGCAGCAGCAAATGAGAATTATTTATAGCCAGCGCCCGCTCAGAAGGCAATGGAGAGGCACAAATTATGGCTGTTTAAATTGTGGAATTTAATGTTAAAACAGGTTGTATATGGGGAATACATTGACAACCACAAAATGTAATGATTCTATTGATGGAGGTGGGGACAATTCATCCACCTCAAAGACTGTATAAAGTCAAATGAAGCTCATTGAGGCTAGCAGTTTTAAGGGAGATTTTGGAGCCAAATTCCATATTTGGAATTCCAACCACGAGTATCATAGCAACCAAAGAGCCAAGCTGCTGAAAGTAACGCCATTTGCCGTCTGCTCCGCCAGTTTAGCAGGGAGCTGGCAACGAGTCTGACAGCAGCAGTTATGGAGATAGGGGGCGACAGTTTTCCAATAGAAAGCAAATTGGAACCAGAGTTGATGGTGCCGGAAGCGAACCTATGCTCACTTCCTATTTGGAATTTTGTGGCTAGCAACTAAATTGGCAGTCTTTCATCAGTGTACCACAGAGCAGCTGTGGCTTCCATGGAACAAGACCTACTATTGGTTTGGGTACATGTGAATGCTGTACAGTACAATAATCATAATTATATTCCCACACATTTTTTATAGCACTTTTCCACCTTCAAGGCATTCATAGTGCTTTAAATCAGTGAATCACTCACCGATTCAGACACACGAGTGTACGCAGACACTGGGCCAAGGGGGTTCTTGCCCAAGACAGTGTTCATCTGTGGGAGTCTGAATCATACTGTCAACTTCAACCATCAGTGTTTATGTCAAGAGCAGGCTTCAAACCGCCAACTTTCAGATCAGTGGACAAACACTCATCAACTAAGCTACTGTCTCCCTGGAATTTACTATGGAACCAATGTGTTAACTGGAAATATCAACAACATTTGAAATGTTATGATATAAAAATAATATCCCATTGTGTCCCCATGGACCCAGTATCATGGCTTGTATTGTCTGATGGGATATAAGTCTTGTCCCACCCCTAGTGGCTACAGAATTAACTTAGCACCAAGTGAAGGACTGGCTTTGCTCTGATGTAAATAAACAAAACATTTAAGCATAAAGAGCAGTAAAAGCTAAAACATTATATAGTGTGTACTGTAATGGTGGTGGAGGGCAGTGGGAGGGCCGGTCCCCTTGTGTGCACTCAGAGCCGCTTTACTCTGTCTGAAGCTCCCATTACAGCCAGGCCTCTGATCCAGTCATGACCCACTTTTATCCACAGCACTGTAAACAATATTAGGAAAACAGCAACATCAGAACTTTTAAAACTTTTTATCAAATCCAAAAAGTTCAACGAATTTTAATCAAAATAAAATAAAGAGAGTCAAATCCTATTTGGGAAGTTTGCACATTACAGATTGGTGCACTGTTCAACAGCTGGTGAAAAATAAATACATACTGCAATACCTTTATGATGTTTCCTGAACGAAATGTAATGTGATATTCAGATTTGCCTGTTGAATAGGATTTCTGCAAACTAATATGAAATGGAATTGTATTACATGGGTATTTAGCTTTAGAGGTTACGTGAATGTGTTCTAAACAATGTGGTACTGTCCAATTGAGTTCCCTGTAGAGACAGCATGGGCAATTTTTCAAGCTATATTTGGTTCTGTTTTAGTTTGCTTATAAAATAAAATGTTCTACTGTCTTAAAAATGTGAAAAATGTAAGTAGTTCATTTTAAACTGCCTGCAGTGGTTCAATGTTATTCGTCACTTTCCTTATGCATTGCCAGCACCCTAATTATTCAGTGTGTTCAGTTTATGAGCTTTTTTTACAACTTTCAGAGGCCAGAGCGCAGTTTTGCCGTAATGGTGAAGCTACCAACAACTAGCATGCTAACGCACTCTTCCTGATTATCAAACAATAGATGCAAACGGTATGCAGCAGACGTATTTTGACCTCAAGAGCTGTTTATACAATATTGAGGCTCTGGGGAAAGGCAAGTTTGGGGGAAATACATGGAAAAAAATCTGTTTCAACCTTTAAGATGTAAATAACTTTGAATTTTCTGTAAATTACTAGATGTGTAAATATGTTAGATTGTTAGATTGTGTGCATATGTCAGTTTTGAGTGTTTATTCCTTTGGCATGTTGACGTGATATTGGTCCATGTTTTGCTGATTTAGTTGATTCAAATGCAGCTCTGAACATGTTTCATTAAAGCAGTTCAGATCAATACGACACGGCATCGATCGCAGGTCAGAAAGCTCCACAGAAAATACACAAGAAACATAGGACTCCCTGACACTGAACAACTTGAAAAAGGCAGTTTTAAAGTAACATCCAGCTGCCTGTACTAGAGCTCATCAAGATTATTTGGGTCACAATTTAAAGGGACTATATTACGCACATTTTTGATCTATGTTATAATGCTGTATCTTGTAAAACTTACCTGGAGTTGAGTTTTGTTTCATTCACGTATTTATTTTATTTATCACGCGTATTTAGGCTGTGTTCTTCTCTCAAATTGAAAACTGTTTGTTCCACTTTACGATGTTATTGAGTTGTAATACAGAAAGTGCTCCCTTGTGTTTTTAAACTCCATACACCTTCACTAGAATCAATGGGATAATTTCAGCCCTGAAATTGACAAACTTTGCAGCTACATCTATTGTTTTAGCCTTATTGAAACTTTACTTGCACTGATTATTGTAGACTTTCTGTGGCAATCTTAACTGGACAAAAGGTAAAACAAAAATATTTTTCAAGAAGGCAACTACCTATTGTATTAAATCAGTTCAAATGAGGCTAATCTGAGGCACACAGAAGTCAATTTTGCATAATATATGACTGTTAATTGATTATATGCACCTAAAAAATACATATAATTCTCTTCCTTCATCACTTCACATTGCTGTCTGTTAAGTCTACACTCAACACGTCTGTCTATTCTTGTCGGACTGATGAGTTTTCAGATTAAGTGAGTAAAGCAAACAATTCTTTCACCTTGATAGAAAAGAAGAATGCATAGCTGTGATAAAAATGAAAGAAAAATCTCAGAACATTGAGGGTATGACTATAACTGATAACACTTTATAATAACTACACTGATCAATTAACCAGCCTTAAAAATCAACTTTTTAGCTTCCTACCATGTTATAATGTTATTCCCTCATCAAAAACATGCCTGAAGATATTTTATATGTCATTCATGCATGTTTGAGTAATCTTGTGATCTCTCCCGAGCCCTATTTAAACCTTCCTTATGGTTAAATATACAAAAATATACAAATTCCTTAAATAAACAACAGCAGGATACAAAACCATGCACAACGGCGTCTCAAACCTGATAAAATGTGCAGTAGTTTCATTAGCAGGATGCGTGTTGTGTTGTGATAGTGCTCTGAAGGGGTAGTGACTTAGCAGGCAGAGCAAAGAGAGAGGACTCTTAATTAATATGTTGGTTCAGGTGAAAACTTTTATTTCAAAACATGGTGAGCTAATTATGTAACATGTTAGCAGTTAATACCCCATAGAAATAGAAAAAACAGCCCTTTTAGTGGAGGCATGATTTGTATTCTGAGCAGGTTTTGTGTCGTCTAAGGCCAGTGGAGATGTTTGAACTCACCGCACTGTGAATAGTCTCAATAACAGCTTCGTAAAGAGCTATGAGATCATCCACTCTCTCCATCTTAATAATCAGATGTGCAGAGGTCCTCTTCTGTATTTATGAATTCAGGAGATGTGCTAATACAGTGACCCTGAGACTACAGCCTTCTACTATAGCGAGAGGTTTTTCTAGTTTGTTTTTCACTCTATCATCCAGGTGATACAGTGAAAGTGCTATGTGCATTCACTTTCACATGCACTTGGTTGGCGGCAGGAACAAAGTAAGACCTGTTGCTGATCTAATTGGTTCGTATTGTATCTCGAGCAGGCACATTATAGCAGTTTCACAGTTTTATTCTGGTCCTACGGGGAGCAGAATGAAAGGAGCTATGTCTATAAGTCTTCACTAGTAAAACTATATCAGTCTTGATATTTCAGATTTCAAGTTCATGACTGACATTCACACAAGATTAACCTAAGGAGTTGTCAACTGCTCTCACAGGATTCAAGAAAAATGTTAAGGTAAGGTTATGGTATAGCTTTGTAGATTCAATAAGCATAAATGCATAGGCCTAAAAAAACGTAAAAAATCTAAGATGAAACAGTAAAAAATACAGAAGTGTCTGTTATATGGTCTTTGTAAAATCTAAATAATAAAATGAAAATGGACTTAAAGCCACAGTATGTAACGTTTTAGCCAAAAAACAGACTGAAATAAAGGTATGTTTTTTTGTTTTTTTTAATTTTTTTATTTTGGTTGTGTTTATTCCACTGAAACATGTGTCCTTACTGTGACTGGGCTTGCATCTCCACAAACCTTAACAGGGCTGGCCTCCTCCTGCTTGTTTCCTTGGAATTCTTACTTTTTTGGCCATAATCTTCCGCAGTACTAAAGTATTGTTTTGACTTTCTATTTCCATGGAATTATGCAGCTGACCTCCAAAAAGGTACATATGATACCCGTAAGTTTTGCCTTTTATTTTGGGGATGACTGAGGACGCACCTTCTGTTTACAAAATGGTAAAATTGAATAACTCCAGTAGTCATTTCGAGATACTGCGTGTGATTTCACTGGACAAATCTGATAATGCTGTGAATAACAATATCCTTGCACCTCCTCTCTGTTCAACCTCTTCCATCCTCGCACTTCCACACTTTGGGACAGCTCTCTCCGTGTCCTCTGCTCATCTGCCTTCGGAAAGTTCGGAGTTTCATAATGTAACACCTCCAATGTGTTACAACGTCGGTGCGATAAATACTTCATATCTCCTCGCCTGCTCCGTCCTCTCTCCCCGAGTCTGACAGGCTCCTGCAACACCTGGCCTTCGCTGCGGGGAGCGCTGTAGCCAATAATGAGTCCGGGTGTCACACAAGACGCACTCAGCAGAAGAAATGATACTGCGAGCAAGGTGAGAGAGGGGGAGAGGGAGGGAGAGGGAAATAGGGAGGGGGAGAGAGAGAGAGAGAGGGAAGAGAACAGAAAAGAGGGGAGAGGAGGAGAGAGAGAGGGGTTATAGAGGGGAGAGAGACAAGGTGGCAGATGTGGAGGGAATGGAGAGAGAGAAGAGAGGGAAGGGGAGCAAGATGAGAGAGGGGAGGGAGGGGGAGAAGAGAAAAGAGGGGGAGAGGAGGAGAGAGAGGGGTTAGAGAGGGGAGAGAGACAAGGTGGCAGATGTGGAGGGAATGGAGAGAGAGAAGAGAGGGAAGGGAAGCAAGATGAGAGAGGGGACGGAGGGTGAGAGAGAGACGGAGGGGGAGAAGAGAAAAGAGGGGGAGAGGAGGAGAGAGAGGGGTTAGAGAGGGCAGAGAGACAAGGTGGCAGATGTGGAGGGAATGGAGGAGAACAGAGAGAGAAGAGAGGCAAGGGGAGCAAGATGAGAGAGGAGAGAGGGGAGGGAGGGGGGGAAGGGAGGGAGAGAAAAGAGGGGGAGAGGAGGAGAGAGGGGTTAGAGAGGGGAGAGAAACAGGGTGGTAGATGTGGAGGAGATGGAGGAGAGAGGGAACTCTTCTCTGTCCTCCTCCATCCCCAGGGAGCAAGATGAGAGAAGGGGGGAGTGTGTGAGAGAGAGGGGGAGGGAGAGGAGAAGAAGAGAAAAGAGGGGGAGAGGAAGAGAGAGAGGGGCTAGAGAGGGGAGAGTAACAGGGTGGCAGATGTGGAGGAGATGGAGAACAGAGAGAAAAGAGAGGGAAGGGGAGCAAGATGAGAGAGGGGAGGGAGGGAGGGAGAGAAAAGAGGGGGCGAGGAGGAGAGAGAGGGGTCACAGAGGGGAGAGAGACAGGGTGGTACATGTGGAGAGGATGGAGGAGTACAAAGAGAAAAGAGAGGGAAGGGGAACAAGGAGATGAAAGAGGGGAGGAGAACATGAAACGAGGGAGAGGGAGGGAGGGGGAGTGAAGGAGGGAGGGGAGAGAGAACGTGAGAAACAAAGGGAAGCATGAAAAAGAGAGAGGGGGAGATGAAAGAGAGAAAGGACACATGAGAGAAAGAGAGTAGAAGGTAGGGAGAGAGAGAGAGAAAGAGTTAGCGAGAAAAAGGGAGTAAGATAATCACATTTGCTATCAGAGTGAATAGCGTTGGGAGGGAGGGGGTAGAGAGAGAGAAATTGGGAGGGAGGGAGAGGGAGGGTAGAGAGGAAGAGAGAAACAAAGGGAAAGAGAGAAGGGGAGAAAGCACACGAAAGGGAGAAAAGAGACTTAGAGAGGGAGGGAGTAAGATAATCACATTTGCTGTCAGAGTGAATAGGCGTTGGCAGCTCCAGACTTGACGCACATGTTGTGGGTTTTGTATCCGGGAGCTACAGCTGTCGGCCGGGCCTCACAGTCCTGCGTCGTCCTGGAAGTCAGCCATGAACCAGAGCATTTAACTGGCACCTCATTACACTGGCCTTAACTCATACTACAGCCTCTGGAAGGAAATAGCGACAGAAAAAGTCCAATATTATACAGTATCCTAGATTTCTGCATTACGTTGGACCTCTTCAGCTTAGTGTATTCTGTCTGAAAGCCCCAACTTGTAACTTTTTTGCCAAACCAATGACTAAAGCAAAGGCATAAACAGTATTTTCATGTATGTTTATTATTGCATCTATACTATAGGTGGGCTCGCATCTCCACAAACCTGATTCGAATGTGACCTTGAGGGGACCTTCACCTACCTGCTTGTTGCCATGGAGCTTGCACTGTAAGGCCTAAAGTTTATTCACGTGCACGGAGAATGTTCCTAAGTATGGTTTGAACTTTCAATTCCCAATGAGTGAATCATCTGATGTGCTGCCACTAAAAAGTTACACAGTGTTGCTTTAAAATGATGCAGTTGTCAGTGTTTTAGTTGTCTTGTCTCAATATTTAACCTTATAAGACACTAGAAAAAGGTGTTACATTTGATCTGCACCACCTGACACTTTAAAAAGAAATTAAAAATGGCGACAAACACATACAGTAGGTTGATGGTTCTATTCCCATTTATGCCTTTGTGACACTTTACCTGTAGTTTTTAGGAGAATGGGTGAATAATATATTAAAGTAGAGCAACAACAGTAAAAGGAATACTACTTTTCCAGTTTTAGTTTGGATCCACTGTGTACAAGAGATAATTGTAAAAGTTTGCCCACTTTTATGTCCCAAAACTTGAGATGAGGAAAGATAATGAGGAACCCACATCAAAGTTTGTCTCATAAAAGAAAAGGCTTTGAGAAGGGCTGGTTCAGATGTGTTCAAGGACAAACATTTGAAGGAAGATTTTTCAAAAGTCTTAATCATTTATAAAGAAGTTTAAAGTCCTTTTTTAAAAAAATGAAAATTGTATATTAGATTAATTTGTCTCAGACTTTATCTAGAGTTTATTGCAGCAATGGTAAAATGGTGAACCCAAACCACGACTTTATATTGTATTACTATTGTTTTCTCGCAATATATATAGGATACATTAAAGGTGTGCTATGGGACTTTTCTAGGCAAAGAGTCCACCCATAGACTGTATATATAAATGGACATAACTAATGCGTTAGCTGGCACGTTCCAAATGCTCCTGGGTGCATTTTGGGCTCCATCGACTCCAATTTACTTTACACTGAAAAATTGTCGCCCCTCTCTCTGTAACTACTGCTTCGTCTTTTTGGTCTTAAAATGTTTGTATTTACTTAATCTACATGATCTTGATATTTTTATTTTGCTATTGGGTCAGTAAATCACGATATAAACATTAATAACAGACAAATCAGGCACCTTCTTTCCCCAAAGTCACTCCCGCCAACGTTAGCAACAGGTTTGATTGACAGTGTTGCTATGTGCCCACTCTGTGCTAAACCAGCTGTGCGGGTGGGAAGGGGTGTTACCTTCAACAGCTTCAATCCAAATTGGCTCTTTGGTTGCTATGATACTCGTGGTCGGAGTTCCAAATATGGAACTCGGCTGCAGATTCGCCGCTATAACTGCTAGCCTCGATGAGCTTCATTTGACAGGAGCCGAACGTTATGGCTGATGTCACACGCACTTAGTCCACTTATTTATACGGTCTATGGGTCCACCATCTGCTTGTCTCCATGGAGATATTATCGCTTTGCCTAGAATATTTGACATTAAATCTATCTCCATGCAGACAGAGGAAAAACTGCCTGGGAAATTTAGAGGCCAAATGTGTGAATATCAAAACACCTTAATGCCATACTGTGAAACATTCCACAGAAACAAACGGTTGACGTCTAGTGCACCTTTAAGGCAGAGAAAGTATTGAATCCTGGTCAGTGTTTGCTTTGGATATCCTGACCCCGTTTCTGTAAATCACTTTGTTTATGTGTTGTTATTTCAGGAGATGCTGACTTTGGTGTTTGAAGTTTCTAATAAAAGTCTAGTGTTCAGAGCTTGTTAGAACTTTTATAGCACATTTTCATTGCTTATATTTCAGCCCTCTCCTCGTCTATAATGGAAAGAGGCTGATACCATAAACGGATCCATAGGTGTTTTATTAATATTCACTCGGCTTATTCTTGTAAGCTGTTACAGGTAAATGGAGCCAATTGCAGCTCCTTAGGCAGCTAATATAATGGCTTGAAATGAGCTGGTCTGGGAATCTAACTTAAAGACACAAGATCAAATCCTACTTTTGTATATTTTTATTAATACAAAAAAAGATTGCAAAAGAGTCATTAAAACGGGAAGTTAAATGAGACAGTGCAATCCCTCATTCGTCCAGAAGTGGTTTAATATAGAGAAGTTTCAGCTGTGTTCGTCATCCGTTTTTGTAACTAGACTTTTCAGCTCCCATCCAGAAGCCATTTTCAATTTGATGGTACTGGCTTTAAACTCTGGGTCCAGCCCCAAAAGGGAGGAGTTTTAGAGTAAAACTTCACTGCCCTTGTTTAGTAGCTAATATCATTATGGGTCGTTTAATGAAAATAGCTTCTGGATGGGACCTGAAACATCTTGATTGTAAAAACAAGGTCCAGATGACCGGCCTTCTCTACATTAGACCAGTTAGTGTGAATTATCTGTACATTAGTTAAATTGTAAATGGATTCATGAGAAACAATAACAAGTGTCCGACAAAGTGTTTTTTGTTTCTAGATATATTTTTTTGTTTTTCTTGGGTCATGTCCAGGACCACTACTTTACTATTACACTGAGGTACCAGTACTCTTACTTGAGTACGTTTTTGGCACCATTCCTATCTCCGGGTTGCAGGCTCCATATTTGGGGGTGTTGGTGACAAGTTTGTCCTGAAGTCATTAACACGGGGGAGCTGAGAGACAGTGACGACTCTGCACACATGACTGACGCTGATTCACTGACTTCAGTTCTGCAAAGTGGAATTACACATCTGACAGCATGAACACAGCTCACATGTTCTACCCCCACCGGCGTTCATTTAGTCAGCTAAACTGTTTTTGTGTTAGTTTTTGTCAGTGTCATGTTTTTTGGCTGACTAGAACTAAATTTTGAATGTTTTCATCTGCTTGTCCTCATCAAAATGCTACTGCTTTGCCTGGAGGTTTCAAAGGACTCTATGGAGACTAGCAAGTGACCACCAGGTTACAGGTCAGATCTCTGGAGAGGCAAACTCATACACAATACAATACATATTTTACACATACACCACACCTGGAAATGGATAAATTGCAAGATGGTTAAATTTAATGCAAAACTGTGGAATATTAAAGGCTAAGCGTCGACACACACTCCTCTCCCTCTCTCTTCCTCCCCTGTCCTTACCTCTTCCTCTCCTCCCTCATGCTTTAGTGTTCTCTCCCTCCTCCTCTTCCTTTCCTGTCCTTACCTCCTCCTCTCCTCTTCCCTCCCTCCTCCGCTTCCTTTTCTGTCCTTATTTTGCCCTCTCCTCTCTCTCTTCCTCTCCCCTTCTCTTCTCTTTCTCCCTCCTCCTCTCCCTGTCTCTTCCTCTCCTGTCCTTACCTCCTGTTCTGCTTGTGCCCGATAGTGGAGAGACCTTGGTTGGGTGAGAGAGTGATAAGCTGGGCCTTCTCCTGGGAATGTGGTGTCCTCTTCCCCCTCTCTCCCCCTTTCTCCCCTTATCTCTCCCAGTCCTCTCTCCCTCTTCCTCCTCTCTCCCGCTTCTCTACCCCTCCCTTCTTTCCCCCTTTTCCCTCCCCTCTCTCCCCTCTCTCCTCCTCTCTCTCCCTCCCCCTCCCTCCCCTCTCTCCTCCTTTCTCTCCCTCCCCCTCTCACCCCTCTCTCCCCCTCTCTCCCCCTCTCTCCCCCTCTCTCCCCTTTCTCCCCTCTCTCCTCCTCTCTCTCCCTCCCCCTCTCTACCCCCTTTCTCCCCTCTCTTCTCCTCTCTCTCCCTTCCCTCTCTCCCCTCTCTCCTCCTCTCTCTCCCTCCCCCTCTCTCCCCTCTCTCCCCTCTCCCCTCCTCTCTCCCCTCTCCCCCCTCTCTTCCCTCTCTTATCCTTTGGGGGATGAGGGTTTGAGAACTGCAGGAATGTGGCAGATGTTATATAGAATCACAACCTGTCAAAATAACACTTTGACTTGGGTTTCCATCAAAGACGAGCCCAAAATAAACTGCAGCGACTCCGCTGATGTGAGCTGTCGGGCGTATCCTTGAGAGTGGCAGTAGCTCATGAACAGTTAAACAGGTCAGGACGACCCAGGAGCTAAAGTCATCTCATCCAAATGAATTTTATCTATCGCTTTTTTTCTGTCAATATTTAAAGGGGCTGTACTGTTTCTTCATGTAGTAAAGTAAAATTTGTTTTGCCTCAGTTCAAATGTATGTTACAAGCAGCACTTGGGATCAAAATAAGACCACTGTATGCTGTTTGCATCATTTTTGTCCTCCGCAAACCAGGAAGTACACTGTTAGCATGCTAACGACATTTCACATTTGCCTTTAACTTATCTTGTTCAGTTAAACTAATTTATAGTAAGCAATATGTTGTCAGCAGAGGGCACAGAAACTAGCTGTGTATTTTTCAGTTTCAGGTTCCTATTATGGGTGCCATTTTGAGGACTTTTTACCATTCAAAAGATAAAATATTTTGTTTTGTACTGATAATTGCTATGGCAACAATTCTACATTGACATCACTCCTGGATCTGTTCTGAATTCAAGCAAAAAAAATTCAGCAAAAAATACTCAAGTAAAAGTAAAAGTATCACTTGAATAAATCTACTTAAGTCAACTTATTAAAGTGCCTATTTTAAAATGTAAAAGTATTTAGAGCAGGTTTTGAGAGCTAATAAAGCTTCAAATGTATTGATTTTGATAAAGAATCGTGCTGAGGTTTGTTCAGAAACAACTGAATCAATCTTTTTATTCTAGCTGTTTTTATTTGTTTATTTGTTGTTATATTTTTGTTTGCTCAAATTATGAACATGTTCAAAAGAAA
This sequence comes from Periophthalmus magnuspinnatus, assembly GCF_009829125.3. Lineage (NCBI taxonomy): Eukaryota > Metazoa > Chordata > Actinopteri > Gobiiformes > Gobiidae > Periophthalmus > Periophthalmus magnuspinnatus. The sequence goes on from NC_047140.1 coordinate 16,358,021, forward strand.
CCTTCAGGCTTTTCTGCAGGTCTCAAACAATAACAAAAGTACTTTTACTCTTCAGTCTAGTTAAAACATTTAGTGCAGTAGAAAGTAGAAATACCTGCTCTCAAATGTAGTGAAGTAAAAGTTTTAAAAAATCCACTTTAAAATGTACTTAAGTAAAGTACACATACTTTTTTTTTTTTTTTTTTTTTTTTAACTTAAATACAGTACTTTACTACTTTTCCTTTGTTATGTTCCACCACTGAAAGTCAGAATAAAATAAGTGCTAATCAAAGTCTATATTTCAACACGTAATCCCTCATTTCATATACTACATATTTTCATAGCTTAAGATACTGATTTAAATAGTAAAATGAAGTCTACTTTATGAATCTGAGTTACCTTAGGATCCTCATTATGAATCATTTTAACTTTGTCTGATTATTGTGACCAGACCAAGAATCACATCCTCCAGCCCCACACCAAACTGCTCTCACTCAAGTGGTTTTGACATTTGAAGAGCTCCAAATCATTTGTGGAATAATTCATGTAAATGTGCCACTGCTCTGATTTGTGAACAAGCTTTGAACTCTGACCAACAGTTAAGGTCAAGTTCATTTAACCAGGATTGCAGTTTTTTCTTTTTGCACAGTAGAATACTCCCTTTAAAGGTCCTGTAATACACAGAATTGATTCTCATGAGCTTTAAGCCATGTTATAATGCTGCTACCTCATCCAAAACATACCCAGAGTTGTGTTTTATTTCATTCACACACGTTTGAGTAATCCTGCATTATCAGTCTGGCCACAGCTCCAAAGCTCAAAATGCTCTGTTGCACCTTGTGATGTCATGAAGTGATAGTTTTCCAAATAACAGCTACCTCTTACCTTTAGTACAGTAGAGATCGGCATTTCCAGGCCTGAAATCATCCAAATGATTCTAGTGAAGGTGTATGGAGTTTAAAAACACAGTGGAGCACTTCCTGTATTACCACATGACATCACAAGGTGGAACAGAGTGTTTCCGTTTGAGAGAAGAGATGTGCAAATGAAATAAGACACAACTCTACGTATGTTTTTGATGATGGAAAATATTGTAATATGGGCCCTTTAAAGTGGTATAATTTCGGCAGTTGCAGTGGTTGGAGCTGGGATCTAAAATTGACTTGAATAAAAATGTACTTGTTTGCTTGTTAGATATTAGTACTTTACCTTTTTCATGGAGGGCCACATTTTGAAATGGAGAGCTGGTGGACATTATAGATTTAGATTAAGGATAGATTTATTTCAGTTTTAGGAGACTATCGCTCTTTTATTAAGACTTAGACCCTTGGTAAACAGTTGTATTTTTATATAGCGCTTTTCCACCTTCTAGGCACTCAAAGCACTTTACATCAAGGACACAACGACAGCATTCATCTGTGGGAGCTGGAATCGCACCACTGATCTGTGAATCAGTGGATCTGATCACTCGACCAATGGCGTTTATGTCGAGAGCGGGATTTGAACCCACAACCTTTGGATCCGAGGACGAACACAGCACACAAACTGAGCTACTGTCACATAGTTACACTGAGCTCGGTCTCATAACAAAATATTAGGTTATGATAGTTTAAACTTTCAGTAATATGTAAATATGTTTTTTAGGCTTATTCATCAGGAAGCCAGAGGGGAGCCTGAGGGACGCATTCGGTTACCCAGGTCAGCGTGGACATAGACTCATAAATTGTATCCACTTAAAAAGTTTTTCAATTAGATGCTTCTTGAGAACAAACCTTGGCTCTAATTTGATGAATTCAACACAAACATGAAAAAAGTAAATACTAAGAAGAGAAAAAGAAGTCATAACTTTTAATTGGCTTGCTCTCATCTGCACTTGTCCATACACTGAGTACAGAGCATTTACTGTGCAGCTGAACACATTTAAAAACATTTAACAAATCCCCCAAACACATCATTATTGTAACATATCGACCAAAACTGGAGCACTCTTCCAGCTGACCTTAAAATGTGAACTAACTACTACATTTTCTCTCATGGGCTAAAACCATAGACTGTATAAAGAAGTGGACTAAGTGAGTGTGACGTCACCCATAGCGTTCGGCTCCTGTCAAATGAAGATCATCTTGGTGAGCAGTTATAGGGGCCAATTTCATATATTCCAGATAGTTCTTATTTGTAATTCTGACATCGGGAGCCAATCCAGAGCCAAGAAGACACCTGATTTGTCGTTATTAATGTCCATATCTTGATTTATGGACAAAATAGCTAAATAAAAACACCAGGATTATGTAGAGTGGGTCAATACAAACATTTTAAGACCAAAATGACGAGGCTCATTGCAGCAGTTACGGAGAGATTTTTCAGTGTAAAGTGAATTGGAGCCAGAGTCAATGAAGCCGATGGTGCACCGATGATCACTTCCTATTTGGGCGTGATTGACAGGTGGATTAGCCAATCGGGGACAGGCATGGTCTGTTCGAATGGCAAAAAATAAAGGAAAAAATATATATATCACAGGACGCTAAAAACAGAATGTATGAGCGAAACACTAAACTCTGTTAATCTGAGGTGAGTTAAATTTTTATTTTATTTGTTAATCATGGGTGACCAATGAGCTCCTTTGTTTCACATGTGTCATTGAAAAAAACAAACAAAAAAACTGATCTGATTGCATGATCACGTTTGAACAGGCTTCAGACACAACAGAGGCTGATATCAATCTGTACAAAAATACACAGAGATATCATTCAGGAATTGCCAGGCAAGTATTTAAAAGAATGTTCTTAATTAATTTGGACCGTTTTAAATGTTTAATGATGAATTGGACTGTGTTTTTTAAGGAGACATTGTTATTGATGAAATATTGTTGTTAGAGGTACTTTTATATAAAGAGGTTCTTTAAAGCCATCTGCATCTGCCCAAGGACTGCAGATGGAAAGTATCTTGTAGCTAAATCCGGCGCAGAGCATCTTTTCTCTTGAGATGAATGTTTTCAGTGCACTGTCCTTGTTTTCAATAAATAAAAAAATACATTTATCACACTATAATGGTAGAATACTTTTGAATTAGCATCTTAAAATCTCCATTGGTTTAACATGAGACTAAGTGAACAGACTGTGAGGCATGACGACACAAGCCTCAACTCTATAGGCTCAAACCACATGACAAAGTGAATACAGTAAAAGACAGGAGGCTCTTATTGTATAGTGCGGAGGTAGACAGGTGCAGTATGTTGTGGAAATGGAGATGATCTAGTCCCACCCATTGGGAGTGACCCGGGACTTTGCGCCTTTGAAATGCTAATGCATCAGCACCCAAAGGACACAGAGGAAATGGAAACGTCTCTGTCCGATGTGAGAGTGTGAGCTTGCGGAGTGAGTGAGACAGCTCCAGGAGGAAACCCGGGACAAGGGGCGGAGACGGACAGCAACACGGGGAGGACAAAAAGAGTTCAGCTCATAACGTCTCTGTCTCTGCTCACTGTACCTGCTAACGAGGGTTCAAAGTCATGTTAATAAAGGATATTTACATAGGGAAAGAAGGAAACCAGCTTGTAAAATGTAAAAATTAAAACTGGAACAAAACTAGACAAGCATTCTCAAAACTTAAAGCCTTTGCAAAATACTAAATGTACATGTTATTGACCCCGTAGGGAGATTTATCCTCTGCATTTGACCCGATGCAGACACAGGGTGAAACATGCAAACTCTGCACAGAAAGATATGGGCGAACAGTGATTTAAACCACGAACCTTCTTGCTGTGAGGCGAGAGTTGAACCATTCAGTCACTGCAATGTTTTGGCGGTTTTGACCTAAACATGTTGCATGTTTTGTACTGCTTTACAAATGTAGTTGTATATCTGGGGACACGACAAGTAAAAGTCATAACATTGTTTGAAAGACTTGGGTTATATCTAGCCCAACACATACACAATAGGTGAAATCCTCCAGCTAAGGTTAATCGTCCTGACTCCTGAGTTCCAAGTTCAAGATTTGGAGATGGGTCAAATGCAGAGGACAAATTTGTCTATTAACCTAATAATGTGATGCCAGGTTTGCCACCTCCACCACTACTACTACTGCCGCTTCAACCTCTCCAGCACTCTCTACTTCTCTCTCTCTTCCTCCTTCTCTTCCTCTCTCTCCTTCTCTCCCTCTCATTCTCTCTCTCCTTCTTTTCCTCTCTCTCCTTCTCTCTCCCTCTCTTCCTCCCTCTCCTTCTCCCTCTTCCTCTTTTTCTCTCTCTCTTCCTCTCTCTCCTTCTGTCTCCCTCTCTTTCTCTCTCTCTTCCTCTCCCTCCCTCTTTTTCTCTCCCTCTTCCTCCCGCTCCCTCCCTCTTTCTATAATGTGATGTCAGGTTTTCCACCACTCTACTACATGCCTCTTCAGCCTCTCCAGCACCAGAGGAGCACATAATATATATCACTTTTTTAAACTCTCTAATAGTGATGCTTATAATGTAAATGTATGCATATCCCACAGTGAGCAGAGCTGTTGCCCCCTGCTCCCCTCTCCTCTGCTGGGACACAGGTGCGGCCCTGCTCCCTTATTCTCCATCTCCTCTGGATCTTCTGTCCCACCACCCACAGAAGCATGGCCTTATTCTGTCAGTCCCATACAAGACCCCCCTTCCCTCTCCCATCCCTCTACCTTTCCCTCTTTCCTCTCTCTCTCTCTCTTTCTCTATCGTTTCCTCTCTCTACTGTCCCACTTTCCTTCCTCTCTCCCTCTCTTGTTCTCCTTTTCTCTCCCTTGCTTTCTCTTTTACTCTCTCTTCCTTTATTTTTTTCTCTCTCTCTCTCCCTCTAGTCATCTGTCTTTCTCTCTACCCCCCACTCTTCTTCTCACTTTCTTTTGCTCTCTCTCCTTCTCTCTCTCTATCTCCCCCTCTTTATCCCTCTCCCTAACTTTCTCTCTCTCCACCACCACTCCCTCTTTCTTTCTCTCTTGCTCTCCCTCTCTCTGTCCCTCTCTCTCTCTTCCTCTCTCTCCTTCTCTTTCTCTCTCTTCCCCTCTCTCCTTCTCTCTCTTCTTCTCATGCTCCCTCTTTTTCTCTCGCTTCCTCTCTCCCCTTCTCCCTCTCCCTCTTTTTCTCTTGCTTCCTCTCTCCCCTTCTCCCTCTTTTTCTCTCTCTCCCTCTCTCACTTCCTCCTCTCTCTCCCTCTCTTTTGCTTTCTCTTCCACTCTCTCCCTCTCTTTCTCTCTCTTCCTCTTTCCCCTTCTCCCTCTTTTTCTCTCTCTCTTCCTCTTTCTCCCTCTCTCTACTTCTCTTCCTCTCTGTCTCTTCCTTCTCTCTCCTTCTCTCTCTCCCTCTATCCCTTTCTGTCTCTCTCTTTTCTTGCCCCTTCCCCTTTTCTTTCTTTCTCTCTCTCTCTCTCTCTCTCTCTCTCCCCCCCCCCCCCCCCCCCCCCACACACACACACCCTCACACACACACACCCCTACACACACACACCAGCTCCATCTGTCTGTGAGCGGCGCACAGTCCCAGTCCAACAGAACAGTGTAAAAACAAGCAGGGACGACGTTTAACTGAGGCGCTGTGGGAACGCCATGAATCAAGACTCCCAAGAAACGGTTCACATTGTTGCCATAATAAAAGCTTCTGGGTCAAATCCAGGTTCATTTGTAAACTCCAGCCGATAAATCACGACCCGGCTCATGTGAGACAGAGCAGGCCCAAAAAGTGTTGAACCCAAAGTGTCTCCTGTACATCCTGTTTGAATCTAGACGGGTCTGGAGGCGTGAAAAAACCTCCATCTTAACTCGGGTGTGCAGAAGACATTGCCATTGTAAACATTATTTTACCTGAAATAAATGAGTTTCAATTCAGTTTTATTTATATAGCACATTTACACACAACTCAAGCTGCCCAAAGTGCTTCAGACAGAAGTCAACAAAAAATAATATACACATACATTTGTTTCATTGCTTGTTTTCAGTCCCCTGTGTATTTTATTTTATTTTTTTATGTAATGTAATATAATGTTGACCCAAACTGACCTCTGATTGGTTAATTCACCGATCAATCACGCCTATCTGAAACTGTGGAGACATGATACGATTCCAGACTCACTTTTGTGTCTGTGTTTTTGTTTCATTCACACATGTCTGAGTAACCCTGGATTTTTAGTCTGTCTACTTCTCCAAAACTCAATATCCTTTGTTCCACCAAGTTAAGAGCTGCCTTTTGCCTTTTGGTTTGTAGAGATTGGCAATTCCAGGGCTGAAATCATCCAAATGATTCTAGTGAAAGCATGTGGATTTTAGGAACACAGTGGAGCACTTCCTGTATTATCACATGACATCACAAGGTGGAACAGGTGGGATTTTCAGGTTGAGAAAAGAACTAAATATGCAAGGTTTGTGTGTTAAACATGTGTAAATGAGACAAAACACAACTCCAGGTGTGTTTTTGATCAGAAAACATTACGACATAGATAAAAAAAATATCATAATATGGGCCCTTTAAATAAAATCTAACAAAAATCCCCAGTCGTGTTGTAAAACTCCATCTGCAGATACGCCTGCATTCACATTTACTTCTGCAGTGACCTTGTAGGAAGTAACTCTGTGTCCATCGTATTGTTATCTACTGAATAGATTTTGTTGAACACAGCAATGCACAATGCTGATAAAAGAAAACTGTTGTTATTTGTCAAAGATGTACAATTATAATCTCCATATATTAAAATATTACAAAAATAACAATAACCAAAACTTTTCAGATTACATACACAAGAGGAGGTGGGTATGGGGGGGGGGGGGGGGGGGGTATAGTCAATCAAATACTGTGGAACATCTGCGGGGAGGCAAGCAGTCAGGTCATTTTGAAGTGATAAAAATAACATCTTTAATGCTACGCTGTATAACACTCCAGACAAGGCTGTAATATCTACAAGATAAATTAGATGGTGGACTCCTCCCTCAAAAGTTACATAGTGGATCTCTACGGTCCTGGGACTAAAATGTAAGATTTGTTACAATGGGAACTACAAAACCAAAACCATGAATAGCCAAAAAAGTCTCCATTGTCTGTGTTTGACTATAGAACCCAGTTGACCTTACCAGCTCTTGTTAGTATTTAAGCACAGATAAGGACTGTAAAATATCACACTCACAATCACTTTAATTTCAAAAATATATATGATTCTTGTATTAGTTTATCAAAGATCAGCCTTCTCTCAAATGTTAATGCTCCTGGACTTGTTTATGCAACTTGTTTACTTTTTAACTCCAAGAGCAACAGCAGCTCAGTTGGTAGAGTGTCTGTCCACTGATCCAAAGGTTGATGGTTCAAATGTGATTCCAGCTCCCACTGAGCAAGACACTTAACCCCCCTCACCCCCAGTGTCTGTGTACACTGGTGTATGAATGTGTGTGTGAATGTGTGTGTGAATGTGTGTGTGAATGGGTGAGTGGTTCCTTGATGTAAAGTGCTCAGAGTGCCTTTAAGGTTCACCATCACATGAGCACAACAATCATTCCATCGCAGCATGAGAGTAAATAAATAGATTAAAATGTCCACTGCATTGAAAAGAAGTACAAAATAAGTGTGCTGCACATACGTATACATTTCATTGAGACATTGAGCCACTAATGAATCTTTATATACCTTCTTTGTTAGTAAAGACAATTCTGTACCACTGCCTTAAAGGTCCTATATTACACAAAATAGAGCACTTTAAGCCATGTTATAATGTTGTTACTTCCTCAAAAACATACCTGGAGTTGTGTTTTGTTTCATTCACACATTTGAGTAACCCTTTATTATTAGTCTGTCTACATCTCCAAACCTCAAAATGCTCTGTTCCAACTTGTGATGTCACGAAGCGGGGTCGTTTTCAAGTTAACAGCTCCTTTTACCTTTATATCAGTAGAAACTGGCAATTCCAGGGCTGAAATCATCCAAATGATTCTAGTGAATGTGCAGAGTTTAAACACACAGTGGAGCACTTCCTGTATTACCTCATGACATCACAAGGTGGAACAGAGTGTTTTCTGTTTGAGAGAAGAACTCAACCTAAATATTCAGGTTTTGTGTGTTAAACATGTGTGAATGAAACAAAACACAACTCGAGGTCTGTTTTTGATGAGGAAACACTATTATAACAGAAGAAGATAGCGTAATATGAGCCCTTTAACTTTAACACAGAGCTGACTTCAGTGTTTTCTGCTTTTCTGCCAAGTGATCTTCCGTGCGTTCTTCACTATTCTGTTCCGAGCTTGTTCTTGTTAGCAACTGTCAGATAACCAAACCAAACAGAGAGGTTAAATACAAGAACACTTTCGATCAGGCTGACATACTCTGCTGACTCTCTCCAGAATCTGTGCGCTTACTCCAAAGCCTCTGCACTTTCGGATCATATAAAGTCTCTGGCTGCATTTCTTATAGATCACATCAACATTTCGCGTGAAGCTTAGTCATCGATATACGTTCCCAAATACTCAAAGCTACTCACAACTTTTAATGACCAGACCAGAGGTGGAGAGGGAGGCTCTTGGGGCTTGACTACGTAATATGCTCTTTGAATGGAATTGCACTTTTAAAACCTAAAATCTAATCACAATACTTTTTCTTTCCCAAAATTCTGCAGCCCTAGTTTATACTTTGCTGTTGAATTCTCCCTCCCCTCCACCACTACACGGATGTTTAGATGAACAAGCAGCTTTTGTAGCCTCCTTCTCTTCGCCTCTGAGTGATATGATTCTGCTTAAGTCTGCACATTTTCGCGCTCGAATGAAACGCTCGGCACAAAAAAACAACAAGCGTGGACTTTTAAAACTGCATGTTAAAGTGCTCCCAATTAAAAGTGGTCCCTCGCGACGCACACAGGAAGTGAGCTGTGGTGTTTTGGAGAGAGGAGACTACCGCTCGCACAGACACGAGCACTGAAAGCGCAGAGGGAAGATATTATGGAGTCCTGTGTTTTCATTATGCTCTTCATTTTGTTGTGGTTTGAGAATTCGCCAGCTGCTATGGGCCGTAGTTGAGATAATGTTCTGGAATTTTGTGTACCCAGTTTTGTTTGTATGTAATAAAGTAAAATTGGTCTTGGCTGAGTTGAAATATTTTGTAAAAGCAGCTCTTAAAGGTGCACTATGTCGCTTTTCTGGTGAGGGGTCTGCCATCTGCTTGTCTCCGTTGAAATGCCATTGCCTTGCCTGAAACGCTCTCCTGAGTGCGAATTTACACTGATCTATTTTGCGTTTATTTGATTATAGGTGTATCCTTGGAAAAAGCGTATTCTTAATGTGAGTGGGGTCGCCTCTCCATAGATCTTATCTGTAGAACACTCTGGGAAAAGCAATAACATCCATGGACACAAGCAAATGGTGCACCCTCCAGTCAGAAAAGTCCCATAGTAATTGGCAAGTCACATTTTAATACTTTACATCAAGGAACCTGGGGGCAATCTAGGTCAAATGTCTTGCTCAAGGACACAACAACAGCATTCATCCGTGGGAGCTGGAATCGCACCGCCAACGTGAGGCTCAGTGGGTCTGACCCCTCTGCCAGTGATGTTTAGGTCAAAAGCCAAACTCTAGCTACTTCCACTCTCATAGTGCTCCTTTAACATCAAAATGAGACAATTTTCAATTTCAACTGTTTCTTTTTTAGCGATAAAAACACTTATAATTGAATAAATGTTGATATATACATTTATTTATAACATCCTGTGGAACATTTAGACCCCCACCACCAAGTTATAGAGAGCCCCTTTAACTTAATACACTGTTTACTGTGAACACTAATGATTCATGTGTTAATAAAACAAATCATGGCTTTTTAGTTCATTTGTGCTGATGTTAAATTTTGTGTCATGTTTTCCATTTGGTTTGACACACGTGACCCGTCAATTTCAGACAAACTAGTCCAAAATTATTGACAGTTCTACCAGAGGATTCTTCATGTTAAACTATGTGCAGTTATGGACGGCCTGTTTACATCTCATCTCTGTGTAATCCATCATTCGTCCAGATAAGTTGCATAACGAAAGAACATTTTATGGTCAAAGCGCTTTACATCAAGGAACCCCTCACCCATCTACACACACATTCATACGCCAGTGTACACAGACACTGGGCGTGAGGTGGGTTAAGTGTCTTGCCCAAGGACACAACAGCAGCATTGATCTGTGGGTGTTGGAATTGCACCTCTGTATCTGGATCTGACTGCTCTACCAATGGTGCTTATGTCAAGAGCAGGATTCAAACCACTAACCTTTGGATCAGTTTGGATCACAAACACTCTACCGACTGAGCGACTGTTGACTAAATTAAACGCTCTTTCTCTATTCACTGCCATAGTCATTGAGCGAGGAGTCCAAATCTCAAGACAGACGTGAAACAAATGATGTGTTTGTTCAGAAGTAAATCCTTGAAAAACTACAAATCCATGCATTGTATATATTTCCTAAAACTAGTGATTTGTCCCATTACTGACCTCTTGTGGCAGTAATGACTAAGAACATCATTTAGCAATAATCAAGTCGGGGTTTAATACTAACTTTTGTTCAAATACCATGTACTTTTGGCAACAAACCAACTCAGAGAAAAGGATCATTTATAACGAGTGGTGGAAGAAGTACTACATTTTGTTAATTAAGTAAAAGTACAGACATGGGACAAAAAAATACTCAAATATGAAAAACATCAAAAAATCTAAAACTATTAAAGTACCAGTTAATAATGTACTTAAAGAGTAAAGAGTAAAAGTGTAAAGTTTTTAAAGTGTTTTAAAGTGTTAAATGAAGTGATATTGATTTAAAAAATGATAAATATTTTGCCCAACAGTAGCAGTACAAATCAGTTTCTTACATTTTCTCATGAATTTTGTGTATTTATTTGTGTTTGCTCAAAGTCAACGCTTCAACTGAAAAACTTTAGTCAGGATGGTAAAAATAACCCCTCAAATCATATGAAAAGTACTTTTTACTTTGGAGTGGAAAGTACAGATACCTGCTCTCAAATATCGTGAAGTAAAAGTAAAAAGTACCCTCTGTAAAATTTACTTTAGTACAGCGTTTTACTATTTGTACTTTGTTACCTTCCACCGCTCTAAACTATACAGAACGTAGGGCTTAATCAGGCTGATAATAATAATGAAAAGAGATAATTATGTACTTTGGTCGTCTCTTTGAAGCAGTGGAGACGTGACCTCCCTCCTCCGAGATGATCAAGCGTGCTTTATGTTTCCTGCTTTTTCTGAAGGACTTTTCACATGTCATAAATCGAGCCGCAGACGTCCTCTCTGTCAGACACACTTCACACATAAGCTCCATAAACCTCACACAGTTATGTTATTATAAATCATATCTAGGCAAATGCAATCAAACCTGTTTTTACACAGGTGATATATACAAGTCAGTCCCGAGAACTACTGCCATCTGCTGGTCACTGCAAAAAGCTGTAATTGTGCTGTTGAAATCTCAGATCAAATTGTGTTCTGTGCAAAAGTGACGCAAATGATGCAAGTATATCATCTACAATATCAGTGTGTTTCAGCCTTTTTTATGTCGCAGCACACTTTTGTCATTGAAAAGCGGTGTAAAATAATGCCTGTGTTTTGGGGATTTTGTAAAAGTGGTTGTTTTGTTTCTCTTCAGTTTCAGAAATTGGCAAGGCACTTCAAAAATCCCAACTTCTAACATGGAATAAGTCAACCCAGATTGGTTTTCTTTTTGAAAGCACAACTGGTAATCCCTCAAAGTGTGTTAGCGTTGAAACCAGTGTTCTACAATTGAAGGTCTATAGTCACTGCATGTGCCAGCCCCATGCAAGGATAAAAAAAAAAAAAGGTTTCAGAACATGGAAGGGCATTTTTTTGGGTTATTTTGTTATTTTGTTTTATTAATAAGACAGAAAAATTATTGATAATAATAATAATAATAATAATAATAATGTAATAATAATAATAATGCAATAATAATAATAATAATAATAATAATGTAGTAGTAATAATAGTAATAATAATAATAATAATAATAATAATAATAATAATAATAATAATAATAATAATAATAATAATAATAATAATAATAATTTCATCTATAGGCTCTGTGCACAAGTCACTTTTATTAAAATCAAAATTAATAAAATAAACAACCTTTTAAATTAAAGACTACCTGTGTGTTTTATATGCAGAATACTTTGGTTTGTGGCGTTGTTTTAACATTTATTATGCCTTAAAATTAGCATTCGTGTAAGCACTGAGACACAAACATGTCTCTTTCTAAACACAGAAATGTCTCTGGTAAAGTATTCATTTTATTAATTAAATGAATAATGACTGGTGGCAATATTGTGTAGATACATGTTTAATTGTTGAGATTAAACAGATATGGTAATAAATGTTCTGCAATAGACACTGAAGTTACTTTTTCCAACTATGTTTTCAATGATAGTGCTCAATATTGGTGAAGAGAAAAAAGAGGCGCACAATTAAAGATGCATTATGTAACTTTTCCGGTGGGCTATATGCAATCTCTTTATGTCTGTGTATTGAATTTTCCACAATATGATATAAAATGCATCTATCTTGTATTTATATAATCATGGAGGTTTTTCATGGTGATCTGACTTTTACCCAGCCTGGTCCGCTGCTCGTTTCCATGGAGACAGATAAAGCTGCACAGAGCACTTTTAAGTTGAGGTCAGAAGAATAGACTAGTGTTCGTCATTAATGCAGAGGAACAAGAAACACTGTACTTAGATTATTCATACTGTGCTTCTCAATGCCAGAGCTCTTTTACTGAACTCACTGAACTCGTCTACTTTTACTTGGAGTGATTTAACCCATTGTTACCTGCAACAGTTTAACAATTCAATAAACTTTTTTTTTGTTTTCCCTTAATTTAAAGGAGCACTATGCAACTTTTCTGGTGGGGTAGTGCTACTTGCTTGTCTCCATAGTGATAAATAAAGCTGTATAGCGCGCTTTTAAGCTGAGGCCAGACAAATAGACTCGCTGAACTCTCTTGAACTTCTTGTCTACTTTTACTTGGAGTGATTTAACCCATTCAGGCCTGAAAACTCAATACATTTTTAATTTTTTGTTTTTTGTTTTTTTTTCTTAATTTAAAGGAGCACTTTGCAACTTTTCTGGTGGAGGATCACTACCTGCTCGTCTCCATGTGATAGATAAAGATGTGTAGTGCACGTTTAAGTTGAGGTCAGAAGAATAGACTTTACTACTTTTACTTGGAATGATTTAACCCATCAATACCTGAAAAATATTAATACATTTTATTTATTTATTTATTTATTTATTTATTTATTTATTTATTTATTTATTTATTTATTTTATTTTATTTTATTTTATTTTATTTTATTTTATTTTATTTTATTTTATTTTATTTTATTTTATTTTATTTTATTTTATTTTATTTAAAAGATCACTAGCTATCTGCTTGTCTCCATGGAGATGCTTGCCTGAAATATTACAGAGACTAGGATTATTTTTATTGAATTGCAGGTACTTTAATGCCAAAATGCAAAATAATAATAATAATCATTGAAAAAGTGCATTCGTAGAGCTCGTTGCCTCTCCTCAGATCAGACTCATAACTTGGTCTGGTGGTGGAAATAAAGACAAACTGGTGGCAGAGGTTTCACCAGAAATATAACACATTTGATAGGTGTAAACTAATTCATGAACAATCACGCTGACGGGACAGGACAGGACTAAACTGGGCCAAAACCAGGTCTAAACTCTAATAACTCTTCCAAGATATGCTACTGGCCCACAGTGGAGACATGAAAATAAACCATAACTCCAAATACTTCAGTGATGTGCTCAAAAATGTAGTGAAGTAATTATGAAAGTACCTATAAAAAGTTCTTTCTACTCTTTCTACTTTTCACCACAACAGCACACAACAATCTCCAAAGTTGTATCATTTGCTGAGTTTCATTTCAGGCATGTCTCAGCGGCCTTGACATGCCAGCACACCCCTCCTCCCTCCATCCTCTTCTCTCCCTCCATCCCCCTCCCTCGCTCCGCTGCTCCCTGCTCCGCCTGAGTCCTTGTCCGAAGTCCTTGAGAACCACGGGGGCCCTGCTTTGGGAGAGACAGCAACAAGATAAGAAACTTCTCCTGACCGGCTCCAAAAAGTACGCTGCGTTCCTTCAACATCTCAACCGCGAGATAGCATTCATTCTCAGTTGTTTAAGCCTGATAATGCAAGTAACAAAATAGCCGAAAGAGGGAGAGAGGGCCTTGGGTTTTGGCGATAGGGTGCTGGTATTGTGTGGGTGAGGTGTACAGGTGGCTAAGGGCTGAGACTACGTGCTGACTGGGCAGAGGCATCGGCTACTGTGTGTTGTTCAAACATGTTCAAGGTCCTGGCACAGGATAAATGCTGGACCAGAGCAGAGGCAGAGAGAGGACACCCCGAGCTGCCAGAGGTAAGTCACGGGGAAATTCTGTGATTTAAAAAAAAATATTTCCAGATTTTTTTGTGCTGTGTAGGTTTGTGCTTTTATTATTTCAAATCTAAAACGTGGCTGTTGTTAAAGATTACTGTACATACTTTGTTTGCGTAGTCCAGATAATAGATATAAAAGACTAATAACCAATGCCTATGGTCCAGGTAATATACAAAACACAGTAGTTTGCGTTTATTTTAAACCAGTTCATCCAATTTACTACAAAAATCGAATTATAAGTTTGCACGTACTTCCAAAAATCCATCTGTGCTACAAGTTATAATGTACAAATGCTTTAATAAGTAATGTAGTAATACGCAAAATACTAAAACAGCATAGAATTCCTTGCTTTATTTTTTATTCGCCTGCTATTTTTGACTTGCAGCTTAAGAAATAATAAAAAACTGTCTTATTTGAATAGATACCAGGACACAAGCTTGTTTTTTTAAATACTGTTTGTCAAGATTATTATGAATGGCCACTAGGGGAGCACTTAGCTACTAACTTTACTGTGTTTTTGGTCAACATTGCTCCTTCTCTCTGTAAAAAATTAAATAAAATTCCCAATAATCTAAAATCTCCTGTTTTTGTGTTTCTAGATGTCGCCGTGTGTTTTGATTGGACTCGCTGTTCCTTTTTCCTATGCATATACCTCTTTGAGACGTCGCTTTAAAGAGGCATAGGGCATGGGAAAATGGGGCTGCAGAGGTATTCCGCCGCACTGCAGGAAAACATCTATCTGCTGTCAAAGGCTCAACTCAATGCTGTAAGGTTTATGTAAAAGACAAGAGGTTTGAGGAGAAGTATTTTGGAGTTTTTAGTTAATTCATGTTTTATATATACAGAAAAAATACTGCATTGCATAATTTTGATGTTGTTTTTCATTACTACAAAATAAAATATAATGCTTTTGGAGTTCTGTCTTTTTTTCTTCATCAAGATAATATGTTAAGAGGTCATAGTATGTGTTAATATTGATTGTACAAC
The DNA here is from genome assembly GCF_009829125.3 of Periophthalmus magnuspinnatus. NCBI lineage: Eukaryota > Metazoa > Chordata > Actinopteri > Gobiiformes > Gobiidae > Periophthalmus > Periophthalmus magnuspinnatus. Next base: position 16,373,417 of record NC_047140.1, read on the forward strand.
AAGTTAACTTCCAATGCAGGGGTCAACTAGTATAGTTTTATGATAATTATAGGATGGACTAAATGGTCTTGATTTATAAAGCTCATATTAAAGCCACAATATGTGACTTTTTAGCCACAACGACTAAAATAATGCACACTTTTATTGTTTATTCCACTAAAAAACATGCATTCTAACCGTGAGTGGGCTTGCATCTCCACAAACCCGACTCTTATTTGACCTCCTCCTGCTTATATTCATAGACATATCGCTCCATCGGCTGTAATATTCCACAGTATGGCTTAAAGCGTATTTATCTCCATGGAGAAAGTTCCAAAGTGCGGTTTTAACTTTCTATTTCTATGGAACTATGCAGGTGACACGCCACCTCCAGAAAGTCACTGTACCTTTAAACCATGTTATTTTAAGTAACGACCGTTCGATTGATGATTTCACAAACATTCAGCTTATACTTAGTTTTAATCACTTTTAAATCGAACTCATTAATGAAGTTCTAATGAGGTGTTAATGCCATAATGCCGAACTAACGACTCTGCACTAATTAATGTGACCACTAGGGAAGCAGTTAGCCAAGACTGCTGCTGGGATTGATCTCGTACATGTATATTGAGAAGGTAAATGGGAGAATGTGGGTTGTGATCATGTAAAATCAAAGTGCCAATAACTCTAATGATACGGATGAGTTATATAGAAGTGATGCTATGAACTAAAGGAGCAAAATGACTAAAACAGTGAGTTATTGGGTCTAGTCACTAATATAAATGATCAGGTTCAACAGTTGTGTGTTTACCGTTTAGATATTTCATAACAAAGTACAATGTAATCAATAAAGAAAACTGTCTCTTGTCCCCCATCTGGCCGTAAAACATCATTTTTCCAGGATCAGGCTCTGCAGTTTTACAACTCAACGCAAAAATAGTAAAGTTTATCATATTGGCTTGTATCGTATTTGTCATATAGTTCGCACAGTTTAAACTTTAAGATGTCATATCGCAAAGTACTTAGAACAACGTTGCTCCTTCCCAATCTAAAGCAACCATGTGTTTTCCAAATGAGACAGCTACACTCCATCAAAGACAAATGAAGAAGTCGTATTATGAACATCCATAAAGTTTAAAATGTTTTGAACAAGCAGACTGAAGCTGTCACTCTTTTGACTTTAACAAAACATTAAAACAGAATGAAAAATGTCTTCCTTGTGTTTTGGCTCAAAGTATTATATTGTACAAACTGCCTGTTCTACATAGTTACACTCGTTTTCTTTCACATTCAGTTGTTTTACTGCAAAAACTACTGCAAACACTACTCACAAATACCTAAAAAAGTTGCCGCATTCTTAAGTTTTACATTTACTTAATCCACCAATTAAACAAAATCATATGGCCAACAATATATAGTCATTTATTAAAGGACCTCATTCTGATATTATATTGTATTTTACATTTTATGAGTTGTAACCATAGACTGTATAAAGAAGTCGACTTAGAGACTGTGATATCACTCATATTGTTCAACTCCAGCCAAATAAGGCCCATCAAGGCTAGCATTTATAGTCTATTTACAGAACTGCGACCGTGAGCATCAGCGCTACCAAAGAGCCCCTTAGCAACACTGTCAATCAAACCTGTTGCTAAGGCTAGCGGGAGAAACCTTGGGGAAAGAAGGCGCCTGATTTGTCTGTTATTAATGTTCATATCATGATTTACGGACAAAATAGCTAAATAAAAGTACCAGAATCATGTACAGTGGGTTAATATGAGCATTTTAGGACCAAAAGGACAAGCCTGACAGTAGCAGTTACGGAAAGAGGGAGACACTTTTTCAATAGAAAGTGAATTGGAGTCAGTGGAGCTGGAAGCACGCCAATGCTCACTTCCTATTTGGGATTCGGTGGCTAGCAGATTAGCTACGCATTTATATATACAGTCTATGGTTGTAACAGGTGTAATCTATTAGCACTATACCCTGTTGTGTTTTATTCAAATGTGTTGAAGCATGCACTTTCAAATCAATGTGTTATTTAGTTCATTTTCAGAGAGTACACATATGTAACATTGTGTAGCTGTAAAGGTTCACATAACGTCACAACCTTCTAGAGTGCTTAGTTTTACAATGAGTTTAACATATGTTAACATTGAGCTGGAGTGTGGTGGAATTTCCTTTTTGCCTGCAAAAATGAACATGTTTGACCTGGTTTATGGGTAATATGTCTGTAATTACTGGTGTTATCCGCATGAAATTGACTCAGAGTTCAATGTTTTCTCTATCAACAGACACGCAAAAGTCAAATTTTCATATTTTCACAATAACTTTAGAAAGTAGTGCCATTATTCAACCCTAAAGATGTGAGTGTTGAAGTTGAAAGGACTTTAAGCCATAAGATTAATATGACAAGTTTGTGGAGCCGATCCCAAACAAATAATGATAAGGTTCAACATACTTTTGGATATTTCTTTTTTTTTTTTAAATCGCAGAGTTATATAGGCCACTGTCCTTTATCTGAAACTATGACATCACCAAAATCAACCATTTTATCTGAACTAAACAACCAACTATAAACATTTGAGCTTAATGTCTTGAATTCAGAATATGATGTTGAGTTGTCAAACTATTCAACTTGAGATAAGAAAAATAGTTGTAGGTTTAAATTGACTTTTCCAAACAAGATCAAGATTCAGAGTTAACTTGTTTTTCAATGTCCATGATTTCCCTGAATTGTTTCCCTTATTCCTGCATTTTCCATGAATAAACCACCTCATAAATATATGCAAATTCCCAACAATGGCCAAACGATGGATGATCCCTGAATGAGTTTTGATGACCCAATTAATGACAAGGTTCAACATTTGTGGATAGTAAGTTTGACAATTTGCTTGTTTTACATGGTAAAACAAGCAAAACGAACATGGTATCTTAATAGGTGGAATTCAGAATATATTTGCTGAGATGTTGCCTTCTTCCATCAGTAAGAAATATGATATCTGAAAAGCTATGTACAGTTCTAATTTCCCATTTCCCATTTTCCCTAATTTCTTCATTTTCCAGTCACTAAACCATGTCTTAAACATATTCAAATCCCCAACAATGGCCGAACGATGATCCCTGAATGAGCTTTGACGACCCAATTAATGAGCTGCCTACTTATCTCGTAAACAGCCGTTGACCTCTCGTGCTCCGCGGCCAGGCTCCCGAGAGTCTGGCAAGGGGTCCAGACCAAGTCCAGACCTGTTAGCATCCCCTCACCTCACCTGCCCACTGCCCCCTCACCTGAGACTCACCTCATTGTCATTCAGAGTAGATAACAATGGGGAATTTAAAGATGTTATTATGGCTGGTTAGCGCTGCTGCAGACACTATACATGCTCCAGTAGCCACCAGAATGAATAAGGCTTTCTCATTAAAGGACTCGCTCAGCCATGGGATTGTAATAACCTGACTGGTGCTTGTGGCTCTCGGTGACGCTTAGTGTCAATATTTATGATGGGTGATTTTTAAATGATTTCCGGAGGGCGACAGTTCAAAAATTGTACAGTTCAGAATGAAATAATGAGCGTGTTTCTACAGTAGTACATAGACAAACCAAAACAGACATTTGAAGCTGATTTTTCTGTTTTTTGTCAGCCGTTATCAATCATGAGTGCTAAAAATTTTCAGTATAATATCTGCGTGTTTTATAATATAGGCTGCTGATTCGGTCTCGGTTTGTAGACAAGAAGATTACATTATATTGTGCGCATCTATTGGTTTCCTCGCTTGAATTAACTTAACAGTGAAACCGTATTAAACCCAGCCACTGTAACTGTAAAACTTATCAACAAGAGTGAAACTATTGGCTCTTTTCACATTCTAAAAACAGTGCCGATGTTTAACATTAGAGCAGCCATAATACAAACCAGGAGGAGGGTATATGGAGGATGAACAAATGTATTTTTAAGTAACATTTTTACATAACTGCACCAATCCCTTACTTAACTAATGCTGTCCATAAAAAACTGAACTTATTTAAGGTAATAAAAGCATAAACTCTAGCCAAGCATGACATTTTATGAGACATTTTAGTTCATTTTGATGGGAATAATAGGAAGTTTGATGAGCGATTCAATCTCCTGTAAACTAAATATGACTAGCTATATCTTTTAAACAGGCTATTTAAACACTGTATTACAACATAACAATAATAATGGAGACTGGATTAGATAACCTTTTATTATATGGATACATGCAGCCAACTTGTCTTGGAGGAACATCTGACTGCATTGAACAATTTGAGCTTGTTGAGGTCCATTACTCAAGTTTCTTAAGGCTAACCTAGGGTGACCAGACATCCCCATTTACCAGGACAGTCCCAGTTTTGAGCCCAGTGTCCCCTGTCCTAACAGATTTATCTCAAACCATTGATTTGTCCTAGTTTTATACAAGAAATGTCCCAGGTGTCCCTGTTTTTGACCAATTACCCGCCAACAATGAAATGGGGAATATAGTGAAAATACAGAAAACCATGCTTGAAAATAACCATAATAAGACATAAAAAGTCCCTCTGATTATGACTGATACAAGTGAATCGAGAGTGGACAATGTTACTCGCTCTTTTTTTACAATTTTATTCATACTAACCATCCCAAACTGGTGTGTCCCAGATTTTAATTCTGAAAATCTGGTCACCCCAGCCCAGGCCAATCAGGCATGACTAGAAGCAGTTTAATTAAAAGTGTGCACAAAGGGACATTCAAAAACGCTGTATTTTTATCTGGCCAAGTTTCTGTTTTTTGAAAGAGGAAATATGGCGAAGTCGTGACTATAGACAGTCGTTATCAGAGCAGTGGACGCAGCCGCCACTCACCATCACGCACGGTGTAAACGCGCACCGTGGCTCGCCCATCATTGTCCCGTTTAGCCGGTGCCACCTAATGACTGTAACGTGGGGCAATACACACCTCGATCAGACTCACGGGCGCCGTCTTCTGCTTTTCAACTACGTGCCAACTGATCCATCCCAACACAAAGGAGCTCATTTGATGTCAGTGATGTCGCAGTTACCTCGGCCTTTGATGTCGCTTTGAAGATGCAAATGTGCGTGAAGTCTGCGCGGAGCCACTGTCACCGGACGGACGAGCAATGAAAATATTTGGCCCCAGAGAGCGACCGGAGACGCTTCTGTTGTGGGCCCCGCGATGCGCAGTAGACGCATTGTCTTTACGCACGGCTACTTGGATGGAAATACGCATAAGATAAACGCAGATTTTAGTTATACTGTGTTGAAAAACAAACATTTGGAGAAGCGCACAGTAGTTACCACATTTTAGATTGTTTCCCCCCTCAAAAGATGATAGGATTTACAGGTCTATTCACGAGTTTCAGCTTTCTGTTACACGTACAAGATTAACCAGGGAGACGCATAGTTTATGACAATATACTTAATGCCTAGACAACATAAAATTAAGAAAGCAGATAATTTTCAGCGTATTCCTGTAAACAAATGACTCCAGATGAAAATTATGTCTATAGCTACAATCTGGTGAAGAACATCTCTCTATCTCCATGAACTTATCCTCTGTAAACAGCCACTTTAAATGAAAACAACATTTAAACTAATCTTAGAGGAACATAGGTCATGTTACTCGTGATAGGGTACCTGAGAATTAGAATTAGAAATAAGCAGTTATACCATAGTTATAGTTTGCAGTGCATATGAAATTATTTGCTAAAGCTCACACAATAACGACCATTGTAGGCCTACACAAAATAACACACATTTGGCTTTTGGGTTTACACCTTTTCAGAAACCTCACCATCGCCATGTTCAGCCAGAGTTTTAATGAACTGTCAGTGGTGCAACCGAGTGTGATAATTCATCTGTTTTCAAACATGTTCAAATATTTAATCAACGCAGTGTGAGGAAATTGTCTGTAAACTCCATTTGTTGCTTGTTGGCATCAGAGTAACAACAAATGGTCGTATGACGTGTGTGACTATGTATGTGTAACTGTAAATTGAAATGAGATTTAGATTTTTGACCGTCACTAATATAATTAATTTGAAGCGTATTATTTATATTAAGAAAAAAAAAAAGTTTAATTCACTGACCTAGACACAGCTGAAAACACTTTTTTAAAACATCTTGTGAACAGTAGCAATACAATGACAAAGACGAAAGAGAAGAATCATTTTTGGTTTTTCTGTTTTGTTTTATTGAAAATTAAATCAATATAAACATAGTGCTTAGTTTTAACCAATAATTTACAGCTCTACTAAAACGAGCAGGGGATACATCTAGATTCTAGATATAGATCTTACGTGCAGTCCTGAGTTTTTAGATTTTAATAAAAAGCTGGGATCATCTGATGCGTAGGGAGAGTCTGAATCCCAGGGTATGGGTGGTAGGGATGATGGCGGGGCATTGCTGGATGCGTAACCTGCCTGTGCACCTCCTGAAACGGGTACACGCTTCTGTTGACCGCGGGGAGCTGTCCAGAGAGCGCGTGGTGCTGAAACATCACTGGCGGCAGGAGCGCAGCGGGAACAGCCAAGAACTCAGTGCGCATGTCCTGCACCTCGCGCTTCAGCTTCATCCTTCGGTTCTGAAACCAGGTCTTAACTTGTGTTTCAGACAGGTTGAGTTTCTCTGCGATCTTCTTTCTCTGAGAAGCGCCTAGGTACCGGTGTTTGCTGAAGGTGCCTTCCAGTTTACGGATCTGCTCTGAGCTGAACTTGGTCCGGACTCTGCGCCCGGCCTCGCTCTCGCTGTCCTCTCCCACATCACTGCCTTCGGAGGCGGAAGCGTAGCCACAACTGTCTGGAGAAAACAGGGGATATTAGTAAATCTGTCCATTTTCAACAATTATTTCAAACAGACCAAACATTTGAAGAAATAAAAATACAATCTAATAGAACTTACTGTTTGGAGAGGCAGGAGTGAACTCGCTTGTTGGTTCCATAGCTCCTTCTGGCTCCAGTGCGTCTTCCTTTACGCATTCCTGTGTGCTGTAGTAGCTCTGAGACAGCCACTCAATAGTGAAATTCGCCATTCTGCAGGTAGATGAGAGCTTGTCAAAGTCCTTCGGGTTTGTGTTGACCCTGGCTTGGTTCCTGACCTCTTTATAGGTGGGACACGGGTCTGCATTTGCATATGCATGAACATCTCAGCGGAACGATAGAAACTTGATGGCCGTTGTAATTGAGCTTAATAGAGGTAAGGTTGTGGCTTTTCTCACCTTGGTGGCTGGCCCTGGAGTCATGGCGCCTCTCAGTCTGAGTATCAGTTACCTGGCATCTCCCATCGTTTATGCGTAAAAGGATCATCCGCCCATCAACACGTGGATAAATATTAGACACCGCTGATAAAACTCTACGCTTAATTATATCAACGGTAAACGCATCAAGCCCTATCAAACTTATGTCAGCTCGTGATGTTATTGGAGCAGTTTTGGAGCATTACGCACCGAGGAGCGCCCGTCTGTCTGCTCAGCCAAACTTACGGATGATGAAGCTTTTGTTATGATCACAGAGTCTGGGTGCGACCAATGACAGAAAGTGAGAAGCGGTTGTTTGATCCTTGTTGACCTGTTTTAACGAGACATTTGCTGCGGGAGGGGCCCTGACTCCGCTGACAGGGACTCATCCAACCAGAGAATCATGGCACTGTTTGCCAATCAAACATAAAGGTGTTTACACGATTTAAAGTCCAGTGGTTGACAGCAGTGATTTAAGGATAACATTTGGAATTTTCCTTATTGCCTTCATGTTATGTTACTGAGGGATTTATTCAATATAACCACGAAAAAGCTATGAATTTAGAGTCCACGTTAAGATAAATATGCAAGGAACAATGGAGCACAGTAAATGTATTGAAAGTTTAGCTCTTTTATCAGCTTGGTTATAAAGACTCTAACAACCAGTGCCTTTTTAAACTCATTTCACTGACAGCTCTGTTAGGGTTTTGATTTACAAATCTATATCCTTTTTATGGCAGATGAACAGTGGCATAAAAGAATTAAGATGATCTCCCCTAGTATAACTTTCTTCATTAAATCCCACTAAACTGGTTGAACCTTGCGTAAATATCAAACAACATTCAAAAGTATTAGTTTTCTACTCTGTTTTGATGTTTTGTTTTGGCCCACACTGTAATTACTTTGTTGATCTGATCCTGCAAATAAGTGAAATTCCTGTAAGGCCTGTAAGTACACTAATAACTGCGTCTTGTTAGCACTACAAAGCCTGACGCTGTGGCTGGTCCCGTCCACTATCTCCTGGTCTGATCACATCATAGGGCTTCACCTGAGGCTTGATCCAGACCAGGGACAGTGCGCACACAAAGGCCCAGACTGCGTGGAGCCAGGCCGGAGGACCCCCGCGGCCCAAGTGTAAACTCATCACTGAGCGACTTAATTAGGACTAATTGTTGTCCGTGATCTGCGCGTTAGGCCGCGTTTGAAGTGCAGAGACCAGGCTCAGGGAGGAGGGACAGACAAACAAGGTACATGAAAGAAGCCCACAGTATGAAGAGTACATGGATGCGCTTTGTCTATGGGCTGTGATCGTGAATAAGCCCCGTGGACTCATGATAATCTTTAATATGATCCGAGGAGACAGTGGGATCAATGCGATATCCATACAATGAGCCACGATAAGGGATTTCAGAAGAAGCCTGATGGACAGCACCTTTAACTGTACGAACGTGTTAACATGTTGATCCAGAGTCTCTGTGGTTATGAAGGGTTTACGTGGTGTGCGTAATTGCTCTGTCTCCACCATTGTAGACACTGGGTGGTTGGGGAAGTTTAGCCTCATGGTAATCTGAATTCATTCATTCAAAAAGACCGGTTTCTTCTGTCACTCAATCAAACTAATTCAACAACGTTTGTACAGACAAGTAAAATAAGGTCATACAATAGTTACCATTTACATGAACTGCCTAGATGCGTCAAGTCTGAAAAGAGTACGATTAAAAGCATCCATGTAAATATATATATATGCATGAGGCAGAAGCACAGAATACAGTAGGATATTGGTGGATTGCAGACTCCTGAAAGTGATCATCAAGTCATACGTCCAGCAGGGCACTAATCACTTTTCCCCATGAACTATCCAAAACGTAAAGTAAAATGTAGAACCTGATCAATACCACCTGTGATAAATATTATTTGCTGTGATGTCATCTAAAACTCAGAAATACACGTGGTGGTATGTTTTTTTTTGTTTTGTTTTTTTTAATGAATGGAAGGCATGCCCCAATCCCACCAGAAAAAATTGCCTTGGTTAATCTCTATACATTAATTGTGGAGTATTTACCACTGTAATAATGTAACCTACAGGCCTATATTATCTGACAGTACTGTAATAATCCATTGATATGACTGATATCTGGTTTATATTTGAATCCCACGCAAACCCAATACCAAAAACTTCCCTTAACCTTACACTGTAGCTTTGAGTGGAATATGTGTAACAGCATATGTAACAAGCACATTGCAGGACATACATGCTTTTTCTATTGTCTAATGTCTTTCTTTATACTGGGAATGTTACCATATTTAAAAAAAAAAATAAAAAAATGTATACCAATATCTAAGCATTATTCTTTAACAGACTAGAATAGATTAGTAGTGAAAGAAGCACTCAATGCTGTTAGCAAATTAAAAGTACAGATACCAAAGCAAAAAATAATCAAGTACTGGAAATATGAAAGTACCTGTTTAAAAAGTACAAAGTGCAAAGTAAAGATTTTGAGATCTAATAAAGATACAAATGTAATGATTTTGATTTGCTTGAAACCATAATCACATACTAATGATGAAAGTACTGCATTTACTGTTTAAAACATTAAACTTTATTCAGTTATAAATAGACTCTACAACTCTGTATGTACAAATATCTTAAATACAAATCTCTATATTGCACAATGAAGCTAAGTGTCTTCTTGGGAAATTGTCCTCTTTTTAAAAAGTTCTTTGGTTCAGTAGAAGTGTGAGTGTTGGATCATCATGGGCTGCTGGTGCTGCTGCATGTGGGGGACGGGCAGAGGGTAGAAGCCCGGGGCTAGAGCGGGTGTGGCGGGGTGAGGGTGAACATAGTGCGGCCTCTGGTACTGCGGCGCCGGGGGGAAAGCGTGGAGGAGCATGGGTGGGACTTGAGGGGTGAGGTAATCCTGGACCTCCCGTTTGAGTTTCATACGCCTGTTTTGGAACCACGTCCTCACCTGAAACCATGAGAGAAAATGTTAACAACCAAATCCAAAAAGCAATAATGCAATGCGTAAAACGTGCGTAAAAGCGGTGTAACTGGCTTTGTACAGATTCTTACCTGAGTTTCTGTGAGGTTAAGCTTCTGCGCGGTCTTGACTCGCTCCCCTGCGTCCAGATACTTGTGTTTGAGGAAAATCTTCTCCAGTTTGTTGATCTGTTCCGGTGTGAACTTCGTGCGTACGCGGCGCTGGTTCTGTGCGTCTTTCTCGGCTTCACTGACATCATCTGTAGCTGAGAACTCAGATGAGGCCGCCTCGCTTTCGTAGCCAGAGGAATACTCGCTTGTTTCTGAAACTATAGAAAGAATTGCAGGTCAAAACATTGGAATTGTGAATATATTGAGGGTAATATATGAGTAGTATAGCTTAGAAAGAAAGAAAAAGTGGACTTACTCGGCGAGGCGCATGATGAACGAGGAGAGCAAAGGCCAGACTCAATGCTGGTCTCTGTATCCACAGTCTTTGCAGTTTTGGGTTTGCGCTGGAGGTATCCTTTCCCGTACGAAGGAGCAGAAGGTTGCACCATGCAGGGAACGTGGGGTTTAAAAGTTTTATCCGTTTCGCTTTCGTTAGGCTGAGTCCGAGTTTCGCTGCTGTTTTCATAGTGGCTTTGAGCGAGCCAGTCCACAGTGAAGAATTTGACCATGTTTGCGGTAGTAAGTCCAAAGCAGGAGTGAAGTGTCCTCCCCCGGGTCTCAATGGGGTTTTTATACCGTCCAAAGTGCCCCCCCTAAGCGGCCTGTTTGCATATGTAAAAGGAGCGCTTGTTAACGCCTGATCGATCCCTATGAGCGCGCCTTAATGGCTCGTTATTGATGTCTTTACATATCCTGTGAGTGTGTGAAACGCTGGCGCCAGTGAGTCTGTGAGAATCGTCCTGAGCTCATACATGTCTGCAACGACAGGAGACCGGGCCACTGCAGATGTGCTTTCATCTGGAGGCATTCAGCCTCTGCATACAGGTGTCAGGCTCGCAAAACGGGCAGACCCCGGGTTTCGTTACATTTAGAAAATACTTTTTTTTAAAGACACACCAGGGGAAGTTTAAAAGAGTTTAAGCATCGTTCATCCAGAGATTTCTCAAACATCTGGACAACCTCATTCTTCTTTTTGGTGATAATTTGCCTTAATGGTGCAGTTATAATCATGTATGTCATTGAAACGATTTTAAACAAAAGAAATGATGAGGTAGAAATCATTTACTCCATATAGGGATGTGTAAATGTAAAACGGTTAAAGCAAAATGGAAACATGATTTTGAGACAGACAGAATAAATTCCTATGGACGTTTGGTAGGCTGGAGTTTGTCAAGAGAATTGGTACCTGAGGAATATACATAAACTTTGTGTAATTCCCAAAATATAACAGATTTAAGTGTTGAATTGAAATCTGTTATCTACACCAGCAGTAGAATGGTCAAAATAGCTGATCATTCTACCTCTGGTGTATTTTTCCATTGAAGACAATGGTGCAATTTGACCAGTGAAACCAGTTTGATTGTTTAGCCAATAATCAGAGGAAAATGTAATTTAGATAGGACACTATTCAATCAATATAAATCAATTTGTGTGATTGTCGTACTCAAACATGGCAACTTTTATCTCCACGTTTGAAGTCTTTTGAAAATAAAAATCTCAAGAACGTATGAATGGAAGTAGGTTTTGAGACAAGCACAGCCTATGTCTATATTCTAACATTACACTTTAAATTGGCCCCTGTAGACCTGATTGACAGGGTTGGTGTAGAAACACTAAATATTGCCATGGCGCATGTGACCACTGGTATGGTCAATGGTGAGTCAAATACGCACTCAAATAACGTTTTGTAAACTCCAATCTAAGGCCGCATCCTTTGGCCAGTCACAGGATTGTAAAGAGAGGAATATGCCCGCACAGGTAGGCTGGATCCCCGCGGAGCACTGGCGCCAGTTGCCCAAGAGGCAGCGTTTGGCACCGCGCTTCAAACATTAGAGATCAAAGGTATTACAGTAGCAACACAATTAAGGCTGATTGTCGAGCCGTTCACATGCAAATCTGTTAAAGCAAGCTACCAGTGGAGCTGTGAAAACTGTCAGCGAACAAACAGATCCGAGAAAAGACCCAAATAATCCTCAAATGGACTGAAAGGTCGTCACACCTCGGCCCACCCGGGTGTCAAAGGCGTAATAAAACATTAATATCTTTTTTGTTAACATGGGGACGGGTTATCCGCAGAAATGACCAGGTAACCGCAGACAGACAGGGCCCCTCCCTCCAATGAGAGCTCCCAGCATGCAGCGGAGCCGGGACAATGGCGCTAAACTGATCGTTTAGTTATATGACAATGCAGATAAGAACGCAGAGCTGCGGCTGTGTCCTTATCGCTGGGGAGGCACTGTAGAGACCGGAGCCCTGCAGCCTCTGGCCCATTTATCTGCGCCGCTTTGAAGCTGCTCTGATCCCGTTTGATAAACAATACGAAGCGCCAAGGAAGTCCCTTCACACTGCGCCCATTTCCTCAGCGCTGCTCCTCTGTCTGCGCCAAGGAGACCCCACTGTATTCTGATTTGTGACGCAGCACGGGAGATGGGACATGGCACTAGTGAGAGTGAGAAAAACTGTGAAACTCATTCTAATTTGTTCCCATCCTTTTCGTAACTTGAACGTGGGTACATATGTCTCATTCTAGTTATGTGCCTGCATGGTCTGCCATCAAATGTTCTTTTCCGCTCTGTTCTTAAGTTCAAAAGGTTTTTTACTGTACCAAAGTCACTCTTATCTTAAGGCTAAACGAATATCAAGGTAAAGCTGGAGGTAAAATCTTCCAGCTAAGGTAGTCCTGACCAAGACCAGCTCAAGATCTGCAGATGGGTCCCCTGGTGTTGTGCTGTGGCAGCTGCTACTGACAATGGGTCAAATCAAATGCACAAGACAAACTTCCCAACTGTAACAATAAAATATACCTTAACCCTAAGACATAGCGAAGTAAATAGTAGCATTTTAACTCACTAAACCTTTCAAACACAACAGCAGGAGTCATTGTTACAGCAGCATTCCTTCTCTGTAAGCCTTGGGTCATTTTGTGTCTCTTACCAACTGTTGTACTAACTTTTTACCCATGTAACTAGTTCACAACCATGGAAAACCAAGGCCTTTGTGCACTTTTATTTTCAAAGTTCAAAGCACTGTGATGTTTCCCATACCAGACTTAAACACAACCCATGTAACCCTTTATTTTCATAGCGTTTTGTTGTTCTGTATATTTTGCTGCAATACTTATGGTAAGAATTTGTTCTCTTTCTCTGCAATAACCCAGATTCAACCCACATCCACACAACAGCCTTCGAATACGGACACAGAATAATAGGCTCTGGCAAGACGTGGGCTTACAAAATCTCATTTATTTGGCTAAATTAAGCAAATCTTCATAGCAAGTCACATTGCATCTCCACGGTGCCTTTCACAGCGGACAGCCACGGAGGAGAGCGGGCGCCAGATAGAAAAATAGACGACGACTTGAGCATCGTTTCTCAAATAACATTTTACACATTGTCATCTCATTATGTTATATCAGTTTTCCTATAATAGCGAGCTTCGGCCTTGACACAATGGACCCGTCACTGTGGCCGATTGATAACAAATGCAATTACTTCACATTGTGCTCTAAAATGAAATCATTATAAGATATCAATTTAGCAGTCTGGCAATGTATCAGATTGTGGCTATGGAAAACAACAACAGCTGTGCCTCAAATTGAACGAAACAATGAACCGTAAAGTGTTGGAAAAACAGTTGCTGGTCCGATCTGTCCAGGCTGCGTTGACATGAGGTGGTTGCTAGCGTTGGTTTGTTGTCAAAAGTCCCACTATTCTGCATGCAGGACTGTAACATGCAGGTATATCATTTATTTGAAGTTCACAAAAGCAAGAATAAGCCAATAACAACAGTAAAAGCAAAGTCCATATTTGGAGTTTTAAAACCAAGGTAACACTTAATAACTACACTTTTTAATAGCCCTAATAAAACGCAATCAACAAAAGCTTATTAAGAATTCAGACTTAGTCACTACTTAAAAGTCATAGTATGTAACTTTCTCGTGGTGGCACATCTTCTACATGATTCCATAGAAATATAAAGTTAAAACAGTTAAAAGTTAAAGGACGATGGACAAGTTTTATGTCGTACTGAAGATTAAAGCCAAAAAGAAACATATTTCCGTGGAAACAAGCAGGAGGAGGCCCTTTCCCAGGTCAAATATGAGTCGGGTTTGTGGAGTTGCAAGCCCACTCATAGTAAAGATGCATATTTTACAAGTTTTTCTGTGCAAAAAAGTTATATACTATGGCTTTTATTAATACCCTAACCCTACACATAGCCCCGTAATTAGTTGTAGCAGTTACTAAGCCTGAATTTTTCTTAATCAACTATTTGTTTGTTATGATTTAAGTCTTGGTTCATTCATTGTTAAGGCCAGTTATGGTGTAGTTATTATTATGTGGTGCCAAAATCTATATAATACAAGACTAGTTTGTAAAATAATTTCTCAGGTGAGTCGCATGATCCAGCTGTAGTTAGAATTCACGTCCCACTTTGACTTGCCAACTTGTTTTGTTTTCATTGTTTTGGTTCCTTGAGACTGCTGTTCTGGGTAAACAGACAAACAAAGCCTTTTGTCTAACTTAATCTGTCCACAAGGTCAAAGGCTCGTATTTGTCATTTAACTTAAGGAATGGGCACCTTACCAGTCACGGGAGGTTTGCTGGGTCAAAACCTCATTCACACACGTGCTTCTGTTCGGCCCCTGGGCAAGACACTTCACCTACAGTGTCAACTCCAGTCCTATATGTGAATTAATTCGGTTTTCCTATATTTTTATAGCGTTTAATGTTTGTTTTCAGAATGATATCACAACAATCTGTAGGATAATACTTAATGGAGATGGGGATAGATAAAATGACTATGTTAGATGTGCCGATTGTTGTTATATGTTTGAGTTCATGGACTTTCTTTTATTAGATTTTATATGCATGTCTGGTGCTGTGTTTTTATTGTATTTTGGATACTTACTGAAAATACAGCAACTGAATACTTTCCGTTAAGTGATTCTGATTGTGATTAATCATTATTAGATTGGATTAGAGATAGAATTTATGGGTATTCCTTATGAAAACACCATGTAATCTATCAATAGGAAAATGTCTTCTGTCACAAACAGAAAACCGCCACTGAGAAAATACATACAACTGATACTCTGATACTGGCTGGTACTACTGCCTCACACGAGATGGTCTGGGGTCTGATTTTTGGGCTGGGTTGGGTCAAAGTTTGCATGTTATGTTCATGTCTGCAAAGGGTTTCTGGTGCTCTTATTCCATCAGATGAGAGGACTCAAATTCAAATACAATTCTCACTTTTCTAGTTAAAGAAAAATACATTTGAAAACTATACATTCAACCTGTACCACTTTGTCAAAACATATGGTCGGTAAAATATATTCTGGAAGATTTGAGAATACTGTCTCTGTGTAAGTGCATTTAAAAATAAACATTTGTTAAAATAGTTTTCTGGTCTGCACAGGCCCAGGCTGGAGGTGTGGGTCCAGAGGCTGTAGCTGTGTGCTGTCGACCCAGTGTCGGGGTCTTGTTTTGGGGCAGAGCTCACTGAAAGCTGGCCTTGACCCTCCGCAGTGTGTCATGAATTCTCCGTGCTTGGCGCTCGCTGGTCTGTTGGAAGTTGGCCTGGTTTCCTGAGGCCAGCTGGTGGATGTCTGCGGAGCCCATCCGTGTAATCCGGACCCGCAGGTATGACTGGAGGTCCCGGTCTGGACTGTAGGGAAACACAGCCTCCTGGAATGCATGGACCTGGCTCACCACCTTCGCTATCCTCCTGAAGAGAAGAATAACAGGACAAATGCTGATAGTGTGTAAAACGGATGAATGTAAAAGAAAATACTGTTTAGCGTATGGAGTCATTTTTCTCCATTATGAAAAATGATATGTTCAAATCCAGCACATGCTTTGTTTTCCAAAACCAAGGAAGGGCACCTGATGTAAAATCCATACCAAAAACATCATGCAAAACACAGGATGAAGAGGGGCATGTAATAGGGTCTAGCCAATTTGCAAGAAAGTAAATCAAAGACACAGAAGCACGGAAAACTATACAATTCATCACCACATTATCAGTGCCTATTTTGCAGTCAGTTTAATCAGCTCAGTTACTCTAACATATGGAAAGATAAGCACTCTGGAAAAGCTATTTGTTATCTCTTTCAAAAGGTCCTAGGTTGAAACCAGTTAAACAAATTACAAAATGGCAGCATGTGCATTAAAAACATCTCAACTAACTAAAACTACTCAAATAAAGTAAACATCCAAGTCAATTATTAGTAATTATGTCAAAATATTTGTCTTTTTTGACCAAAAGTCTGTTGTTTGCACCAAAAAAAAAAGTCTTAGAGAATGTGTGAATCTTTATTATTATTATTGTTTATACGTTGCATGGTACAGTAATGAACATAAATGACAGATGCTGCAAACATGTCCATCCGCTGTCCCACATTCGCTCCAAAAAACACCCATCTATAGAGACACTATAGGGATGGTGCGTGAAGTGTCTTGCCTAAGGATACAGTGACAGTGTGTACTACAGCCACAGTCACCTCACTGCGGCACCTGGTATTCCCAGCGAGATCAGGCATCGTCGAGGCATGGCCAAATTTTATCCAAGTTTTAGTAAGTTTAAAAGTTTTGCCTGCATTTATAAAACATTCTCACAGCATTGTCTCCTGACCT
This sequence comes from Periophthalmus magnuspinnatus, assembly GCF_009829125.3. Lineage (NCBI taxonomy): Eukaryota > Metazoa > Chordata > Actinopteri > Gobiiformes > Gobiidae > Periophthalmus > Periophthalmus magnuspinnatus. The sequence goes on from NC_047140.1 coordinate 16,390,432, forward strand.
AATTTAAAAAGTCCATGTTAACTCCAGACAGTGTCCACCCTGACCTCCACATCTGGACAAGAATCTCTCTTTTTCCAATCAACCCCTCACTCCTGTGTTCTCCATCTGCCTCTCCTGGCTCCTCACCACCAGCTGAACCCAAACAGATGTGCCATTACCATCCCAGCATCACGAGCCCCGACCCCAGCAGCTGTCGGCCATATTGAAGTGGGAGAGAAGGACACAGGGAGAAGTGTCCCCAAAGAGTGTGGGCCAACTCTGTCATAGACGGATACAGCGCACGGGTTTGGGAGAGGAGCTAATGTACAGTTAATGAGGCAGTATGCACAAGGACACAGTGAAGTGACAGGGAATTACAGTTTAATTTGATCTACTGTAAAATATAGCCAGGAATATTGATTATAGGCTGAAAATAATGGCAATGGACTGTGAGCATATTGTGGGGTTAATGGCTTTACGAGAACAGAGGCAATGACATTCTGACGACATTCAATAGAGAAATTTTTCAGAATGGAGAATTTGGTTAAACAAAATCAACTTATCAGGAAAGTAGAGTTGAACAATTTTGGAAAAATATCTTTTGGCATGCATTGGCTTCAAATTTGATTTTTGATTTAGGTTTTAATAATGGAGTTCTGTTCAAAGTCAGCATTTTAAACATGCTCAGGAGCATTAACACTAAAAAGATTAGAAACATTAACTTTTTAATTTAAGATAACAGGATACTTTATTTATTTTATTTTTATATTTTTTCTATTACTAACTATTTTGTGGTTTAAGCTGTGTTGGCCTCAAGTCGAAACATTTCTGTGAAACGAAGTGAAACATTTCTGGTGGATGTTTTCCAACATGGAGAATTATAGATGCTTTTGCTTTGCCTGGAATGTTTCACAGTATGGCATTAACATGACCTATATCCAGGTGACGCCAAGGGAATGAGCAAGTTTAATGCCATACAATGAAACATTTCAGCAAAGCAATAACATTTCCAAGCAGTCAAGCGAGTAGCAAACCCTCAAACAGAACAGTTATATAGTGCAACAAGAATCCGGTCACAGGTCAGAAGAGGCACAAGAGCTTGAGTTTTGTCTGTTGAAGTGTGGCCATGCCTCCTTTGTAGAGAGGATTATAGACTCTGATGACAGAGGCTAAATAGAGCTATCAGCACTGACATTTCAACAAGGTACAGTAATGACATTTACCCATCACATCTGACATTAAATAGAGTGTATTATCCAAAATCAAGAGAGCTTTCTACCATGTTATAATATTGTTCCCTCAATAAAAAACATGCCTTGTGATCTCCCGGGTGACTATTCGAACCCTCGCTACGCATAGCAGTATGATTTTATCCAAGACTCCGTCACTCCTGCGTGGCAATTATCCACAGTTAGCCATTAATACCCCACCGAAGTGTAATCCCCCTCTTTAAACTTACACAAATCAATATGGCAATTCTATGAGGCAGATTATTTCCAAAGTGAATGCTAAACAAATGAGTTACTGAATGAGACCTGAGCTTGTTCCACTTGTATGCTCCGGTGGTGAGTTTGAACGCTCCGATCTCCAGCTGCTGTATGTGCAGAGCCAGGATGTGAGCCGAGGGCAGAGTGGGCCTCCTCCTCATGTGGTCCCCTCCCATCAGGCACAAATCGTCACTCTTCAGAAACACCTGAACACAGTCACACAAAATGTTCAAAATGAAAAAAAGGATTCTTCTTAAAAACTGACTTTGAAACCACACCTGTAACGTCTCTTCAGTGGTGTTTAATAAATCTTAGCTACTTTGAAAAAAAAAATGGTGTGATAGATACGGACACTGACCTTGTCTCTAATATAAAGCTTTCCTTTCTTCAAAATTCTTGATAAATGATAGAGGGATATTGGCTCATACCACTTAATGAATCGGAAAGTTTGATTTCATACATAGCTGGTCACATTGTTGAAGAATGGTAATGTATTAAAGAACTAGAAATGAAAGGAAATAGTGTTTACAGTGTCTATAACTCTGAATTAATTGTAAATGATGTCTCCTCCTGAATTTCTTCGCAATGAAATCTGAACTTGTGAAATCCCTGCTCTGGAAGTATTTTTACAAACTGAAAAAAATCAAAAGACACTAAGAATAATAAGAACCGAGACAGTCACTTTGCATGTGGGTCTCTTGATGCACCACAGAGTAAAGTTTTTGCTACAACTAAAAATACTTGAGCAGAAATGGCATAGCTCCAGGCTTTATTTCTTGTAGTAAAACTCACCAGGGCCTGCTGCCATTTTGAGACTGTCAGAAGCACTTCACACTTTTCAAAGCTCAAATGTGGTTCTTTTTGGGTCAGAACTGATTCGAAAACTATGTGGTGAAGGATTGTATTGCAAATTTCAATTGATAAAATCTGAGTGAAGTGTTTCTAAAAGAGTCATTTGTAGGTTGCTTAAAATGGTATTAACCTTTTTTTTTCTCATTTGTGTTAGTTCACATTTAGATCCTAGTTTAGACAATGCTGGAGACCTGGTTTAGATTTAGATATGGTGGGATTTCTTCTGACAGAATGTCTTTGAGATGGCCTATTTTGATTATTTAGTATTAAAACAGCTTAAATAGAAATAATACACAATGGAGAAAAATCTGGACACCGCTTTCTTTGCTTTTCCTTGTGTCAGTCTAACTTTATCTGAAGAATTTTACGGTGATAGCTTAATCCTTAACATCCTTCCCGCATACATTTACTACTCCACTACTCACTACTACACTACTGTATATGTCTTTGCTTTGAATGTTCCACAGCCTGGCATTAACCATACATATCTTGCATTTATTCAATTACAGGTGTTACTACTGTCAAAACAAAAACAAATGACCTTGAAAAACATGCATTCTTATAGACTTGCTTTTACATAGACCAGTAACTTCGCCTAGTGTCACCAGCTGCTTGTCTACATGGCAATAGATAAGTTTAATGTCATACCGTGGAACATTACAGACAAAGTAATAACATCTCCTGAAGGTGGCAGACGCTCCACCAGAACAGGTACTATAAATGAAATAACTTATACATTTTTTTCAAACGCTTTCACAACTTCCTTACTACTAAAATGCTGAATTGCTTTTTCAATTTCAACTTTTATTGACAGTATGAGCTTCAAACTTGTCCTGCAGAGTTAAGTAGCTTGAAGCGGTTTTGTATTGATTTCTTTGCCCTGCAGGCCACTTCTCGAGATATTGTGCACAGGGCATTTCAGTGGCTGTTTGGATGTTTGGTAGGCACCAACCTGAACAGCTCTCAGCTCCTCCAGGATTTCACACACCTTAGTGGGCAGGTGTTTCCAGGCCTGTAGGCGAAAGAGGCAGACTTTTATTTAGCATCTAATACATGACTAATTAAATCAGTTTCAGTGAGTGAGCTAATGAATTATAACCTGCTTTCAAATGAGAGACACTGTAAAAAAGGAATACAGTGTTTGCCATTGATTTAGTTGAGATTATGGTGCCACTTTTTTATATGAGTAATTGTGGGGTATAACCATAGACTATATATATATATATATATATATATATATATATATATATATATATATATATATATATATATATATATAAATGGACATAGCTAACCTGGTAGCTGCCACATTCCAAATAGGACGGGAGCATGGGCGTGCTTCTGGAAAACTCTCACCCCTCTCTCTCTGCTGTCAGGCTCGTCATTTTGGTCTTAAAACGTTCACATTGACCCACTCTACGTGATCCTGGTATTTTTATTTTGCTATTGTGTCCATAACTCAAAATATGAACATTAATAAGAGGCGTCTTCTTTCCCCAAGGTTGCTCCTACTAGCGTTAGCAACAGTTTTGACTTACAGTGTTGCTAAGCACCTGCTCCCTGTTAAACAGACAGACTGGAGCCAAACGCTATGGATGACGTCACACTGCCTTAGTCCTTTATACAATATGGGTATAAATGACATGTATTGTCTATTTTAATTAATGCTGTCATTTTTTAGACCTATAATTACTTTTGCATATTTACAATACAAAACAGTACAAAGTGATTTTGTTGTGTCAGTGTAGTCCAGGTTGGAGTTGCACATACTGTAAGCACTAAGCCACTGCGCTCAAAGTAAACGTTGTATTAAGGTCGCAAAAATAAAATTTGTTCACTTGACACAATTCCCTCTTTTGCTTTGAAACTACCGGGAAACAGTTAGCAGTTAAACAGGTAACAGGAAACAGTTATGCTAAGGTTTCCTATTATTCCTATTTGTAACATTAGTTATGAAGATTGTAAGTCAGTCAGTTCATACATATAAACGTTTAATGATAACTCTTGACAGGCTTCCCAGATGAACAGTTTAAATGACAATTCATGTGGGGTGGTTTTGTGGTTTGGGCCTGTTTGAAGGCATTTTCTGCCAATTTTTTGCATTTGAAAATTTTGAGCAAATTTGAGCCAAAGGATAGCTGAAAAAAAACTTATTTCAGGCCATGTCAGGTTTGGGCCAAAAAGGCGCTTTGAAGAGCTCATATTATGCTATTTTCTGATCTATGTTGATCTTGTTATAATGTTGTTGTGATCTTTTCCTTCACACATTTAACACATTAAACTCTGCATGTTCAGGCTGAGTTCTTCTCTCAAACAGAAAACACTCTGTTCCACCTTGTGATGCCATGTGATACAGGAAGTGCTCCACTGTGTTTTTAAAGTCCACACACATCCACTAGAATCATTTTGACAATTTCAGTCCTGGAATTGCCAATCTCTGCTGAACTAAAGGTAAAAGGTAGCTGAAAACAACCACTACATGACATCACACGGTGGAATAGAGCATTTTGAGCTTTGGAGGTGTAGACAGACTTATAATACAGGATTACTCAAACGTGTGAATGCATCAAAACACAACTCTGGGTATGTTTTAATGAAGTAACAACATTATAACACGGCTTAAAGCTCACAAGAATTCATTTTGTGTAATAGAGGACCTTTAAAGGATGGGTCAAATGCAGAACAAATTTCTCTCCACCAAAAGGCATTCTGAATAAAAGGTAGATTTTTTTTGCAGTGTTTGTGGAAATGTGGTGGCTTTTTTCCTCTATGCTAGTGTTTTTAATTACCACTCCTCATAGCTTTCATTCCTCTCTGCTATGCTCTGCTCTATTTGAATGCATTAATGTTAATTTCTCATTTGTGCAACTAATTAAACACAGTCTAAAACCAATCACAGTTGAAGGAAACATTTGACTCCGGGGCATCTGACTTATTGCATGCGCTGAAATCCCGAATGTTGGTTATGAGACGCGGAGCTTACGGGTAATTGCCTGACGATCACGTTCTCCAGGCCTCCCAGGATTTGCATGGCGGTGGCAAAGTTTCGGGATTCGTAGCAGTGTTTTCCAATCCACAGATACTTGGTCAGCAAAGCAACTTGAGTCTGCCACAAAAGCAGAGAGAAAGTGGTCATTATAAAAGCAAAGAAATGCAACACAAGGGAAATTGTATAAATAGGCTTGTGCAGTGCCGGATAATTATGGTTGTGTAATGAATAGAAAGCACGGGAAATATTAATAAGCAACATCCTATTATAAAATCCATTTGTATGTGAGCAGTCTATCAGGAAATGCAGCGAGGGAAGGAGAATGTTGGTTTTACTTGAGTAAGCTCTGAGGTTTTGACCAAAGTGTGTATCTATGTTTAGTCTAGTGCTGTAGTCAAAGCCACACGTATTAACTCAGAACTATGTGTTATGCAGGCAAGTACTCGCAAAGTATTCACAAACATGAAGCTTACAGTGCAGATGACAGGTTAGAGTAGTAATTTCACTAAAACATAGCTGACATAGTTATATTTAAGATTTTATCAAAAAATGTTGCCTAGTTTCTTTAAATTTTGGTGAAGTTTATAATTTTGCTTATATGCAGAGGTATGTTACCTAGCAACCATAATGTTAATTAAAGCCGCAAGCGGCGATGATGGCCCTCGCCCCCCGCGCGACCGCCCGGGGCCGGCCACCGCCCCCACGCACCATTTTCCCCGCCTGGCCACCCCACGGCTGCAATCCGCCCCCCTTCACACAGTTTCTATATAAATATGTGTGACCAACACATTATAATGGAGGTCCACGGCGTTGAACCGGCAACCTCGTGCACAATACAGGTATGGTGTAATGGACTTTTTTGCCTCTTTTGAGGTCCACAATGATATCACCAACTTTCATGCCAATCGGACAAAGTTGAGTTTTTTACCTGTACAGTAGGGGGCGCTATGGAGGTCACTGGCCACATGTTTATAATGGTTCTCTATTCACAGTTTTAATCCGCATCAGTGATTAGAATTTGAGCTTTTTAGTCTGATCCACGTATCTGTGAGAGGGAATCAAATATGCAGGAAAGCAGTCATATTTTGACAGTGTGCTGTGCATAAACCAGAAAGAATATCCCCAAAACGTGGATGATTATTGACAATAATCATGTGTACATGCTGTATGTGGAGTTTGAGGAAATTTGGATGAAAAACCTAGGACTACACAGTTTTCATTTGCACTTAAGGAAAAGTCGTGTAGGAATTTAAATCCAATGACGAAGTCATATTTTGAGGGCATCCTACTCATGAACCATAAAGAATATCCCCAAAACGTGGATGATTATTGACAATCGACATATGTACATGCTGCATGTGGAGTTTGATGTAATTCGGATGAAAAACCTAGGAGTAGATATGATTCATAGACATGCAAGTCAAAGTGCCAAGTGCCAATTTCTTTTCAATTCATTGCGCCCCTGGTGGCCAACAGTGGAAAATAACCCATGGCCATAATGTAATTTTTTGTTTCTTCTGAGACCATGAATTGATGCCCCAAATTTCATAGGAATTGGATAATGTTGGCATTTCATCTTTATGGTAGGGGGCGCTATAGTGTTCATTTTGATTAAAATTAATATTGCATTCCATTCAAGGCCCAATCTTGCATATGTGATGTGAAAGTGAGCTCTGTAGGGCAATGCCTGTGGTCGTGAGAGGACATCGAAAAAAACAGGAAACGAAGGCGTATTTCGGTGGCGGCGTACGGGCGAACCGTGTGGAATTTGGAGAAAACGTGGATAACTTCTGAAAACCCATGTGTCTGGATGTGGCATGTGAAATCTGAGCTCATTTGGACCAAAAACCTGAGACTAGTAGCATTTTGAAAACATGCAGCGAAAAATTTGGCGAATTTTCGATTCAATATAGCCGACTTCCTGTCTGTCATAGAGCAGTGCTTCAATTCATATTTATGCTTGTCCCCCCATTCTCTATCACTGTTCTGATTTTTGTGTGTGTTTTCTAAAATAAACCAGGCTCCTCTCCCATAGGGGTGAATTTTTAGGTGGCGCCGTCGAGTCAGGGGGCATGGGACATTTTCCCGACACCAATTTTATGAAATTTTTTGCAGAGCCGGTCGATTCTATACCCCCATGTGAGACTTTTCGTGAATGTTCAGGGGGTGAAAAATGCGATTGTTTTGGCGGAAAAACGAAGAACAATGTTAATATGCAGTGTGGCCCTGAGCTGTGTGGCCCTGACTCTATATGAGAGGGGTCTGTGGCTTTGCACCGGCAACCACGTACATAATACAGGTATGGTGTAATGGACTTTTTTGACCCTTGTAATGCTCACAATTATCTCCCCAAGTTTCATGCCATTCGGACAAAGTTGTGTATTTTACCAATACTGTAGGGGGCGCTATAGTGTTCATTTAGATAACAATTAATAGTGCATTCTATTAATACCCTCACATCACACGTGTGATGAGAATTTCAGCTGTCTAGAACCATGTATGTGCGTGTAAGAAATTTTTTAATGATTTTTTTTTTGTATTTGTGCCCCTGGTGGCCAACCGTGGAAAATGACTCATGGCCATAATGTAATTTTTTGTGTCTTCTGATGCCACTGATTTATTCCCCGAATTTCATAGTAATCCGATAATATTGGCGTTTCACCCCCTATGATAGGGGGCGCTATAGTGTTCATTTTTATTACAATTAATAATCCATTTTATTAATATCCTCATATCACACGTGTGATGTGAATTTGAGCTGTGTAGACCAATGTATGTGCGTGTCAGACATTTTTAAATTATTTTATTTGGAGTCTTTGCGCCCCTGGTGGCCAAGTGTGAAAAATGACCTATGCCCCTAATATTATTTTTTGGTCCACGTCATGCCCCCAATTTATTCCCCGAATTTCGTAGGAATCCGATAATGTTTTCGTTTCACCCCTATGGTAGGGGGCGCTATAGTGTTCATTTTGATTAAAATTAATATTGCATTCCACTCATGCCACAATCTCGCATATGTGATGTGAATGTGAGCTCTGTAGGGCAATGCCTGTGGTCGTGAGAGGACATCGAAAAAACAGGAAACGAAGGCGTAGTTCGGTGGCGGCGTACGGGCGAACCGTGTGGAATTTGGAGAAAACGTGGATAACTTTTGAAAACCCATGTGTCTGGATGTGGCATGTGAAATCTGAGCTCATTTGGACCAAAAACCTGAGACTAGTAGCGTTTTGAAAACACGCTGCGAATGAAGTGGCGAATTTTTGATCCAAAATGGCCGACTTCCTGTCTGTCATAGAGCAGTGCTTCAATTCACATTTATGCTTGTCCCCCCATTCTCTATCACTGTTCTGATTTTTGTGTGTGTTTTCCAAAATAAACCAGGCTCCTCTCCCATAGGGGTGAAATTTTAGGTGGCGCCGTCGAGTCAGGGGGCATGGGACATTTTGCTGACACCAATTTTATGAAATTTTTTGCAGAGCCGGTCGATTCTATACCCCCATGTGAGACTTTTCGTGAATGTTCAGGGGGTGAAAAATGCGATTGTTTTGGCGGAAAAACGAAGAACAATGTTAATATGCAGTGTGGCCCTGAGCTGTGTGGCCCTGACTCTATATGAGAGGGGTCTGTGGCTTTGCACCGGCAACCACGTACATAATACAGGTATGGTGTGTAATGGACTTTTTTGCCCCTTTTAATGCCCACAATTATCTCCCCAAGTTTCATGCCAATCGGACAAAGTTGTGTATTTTACCAATACTGTAGGGGGCGTTATAGTGTTCATTTAGATAACAATTAATAGTGCATTCCATTAATACCCTCACATCACACGTGTGATGTGAATTTGAGCTGTGTAGACCAATGCATGTGCGTGTCAGAAATTGTTTAATGATTTTTTTTTTGTATTTGCGCCCCTGGTGGCCAACCATGGAAAATTACTTATGGGCATAATGTAATTTTTTGTTTCTTCTGATGCCACCGATTTATTCCCCGAATTTCGTAGGACTCCGATAATGTTTGCATTTCACCCATATGGTAGGGGGCGCTATAGTGTTCATTTTTATTACAATTAATAATCCATTTTATTAAAACCCTCATATCACACGTGTGATGTGAATTTGAGCTGTGTAGACCAATGCATGTGCGTGTCAGACATTTTTAAATGATTTTATTTGGAGTCTTTGCGCCCCTGGTGGCCAAGTGTGGAAAATGACTCATGGCCATAATGTAATTTTTTGTTTCTTCTGATGCCACTGATTTATTCCCCGAATTTCGTAGGAATCCGATAATATTGGCGTTTCACCCCTATGATAGGGGGCGCTATAGTGTTCATTTTTATTACAATTAATAATCCATTTTATTAATATCCTCATATCACACGTGTGATGTGAATTTGAGCTGTGTAGACCAATGCATGTGCGTGTCAGACATTTTTAAATGATTTTTTTTGGAGTATTTGCGCCCCTGGTGGCCAAGTGTGAAAAATGACCTATGCCCGTAATATTATTTTTTGGTCCACGTCATTCCCCCAATTTATTTCCCGAATTTCGTAGGAATCTGATAATGTTGGCGTTTCACCCCTATGGTAGGGGGCGCTATAGTATTCATTTTGATTAAAATTAATATTGCATTCCATTCATGCCCCAATCTCGCATATGTGATGTGAATGTGAGCTCTGTAGGGCAATGCCTGTGGTCGTGAGAGGACATCGAAAAAACAGGAAACGAAGGCATATTTCGGTGGCGGCGTACGGGCGAACCGTGTGGAATTTGGAGAAAACGTGGATAACTTTTGAAAACCCATGTGTCTGGATGTGGCATGTGAAATCTGAGCTCATTTGGACCAAAAACCTGAGACTAGTAGCGTTTTGAAAACACGCTGCGAAAAATTTGGCGAATTTTCGATTCAATATAGCCGACTTCCTGTTCGTCCTAGGGCCGCACTATGATTGGCTTTTTTGCTTGACTCCATAAGCTCTATCACTGGTGTGAATTTCGTCAAGCTAAGGCGAAAAATGCATGTCGGCTCCCAATTCATTTTAAAATTTTGAATTTTCTAGGTGGCGCTGTCGAGCCAGTGTGTGTGGGTCATTTTTGTGATGCATATTTTCTTGAATTTTTTGCCAAGCCGGTCGATTTGATACCCCCATGTGAGACTTTTCGTTGACGTTCAGGGGGTGAAAATTGCGATCCCAGGGGGAGAAAAAAAATAATAATAATAAGAAGAAGAAACCCAGGAAGAACAATGCCCCTCGCCATCACTTCGTGAGTGGCGAGGGCCAACAAGAACCAAAACCTGTCTAAACTGCGTGTTAGTTAGGATTGGACAAATAAAAATAAATCCTAACACATTTAGTCAAATCCATGTTTAATTTATTTTAAGATGTGAAACCTGAAATATCTATCCATATCCTAATGTAGTGCAAACAAACCCATCATTTGCATGGTCTGATAATTTGGTGAAACACTTTAACTTCTCCACCAAGGGCAAGGACACTAACCCACTAATGATGAGCTCCAAAAAGTTTCTAATTAAGTTTGTATTCAGTGAATTCTAATGAATCATTTGCCTGATGAAGGCCTAGTTGCCAAAACATTGCTCCACTTTAACTAAAGCTCACCTATGCAACAAAGATGGAGTGAAAGACATTTTATACTTCAGCTTATAATCATATATTTATTAATTTATCAGTTAAAATGCTGGCTCTGCTCTGCAAGTTGTTGCATGGTAGCTCTAAGTACTTGTGGGTACATCAAAAAAACACAAAACTGTTCACAGTTTTCAGCTTCTAATTTTATGAATCATTTTGAGGACTTCAAATTCAAAATATATGACATTTTATTTCACTAAATTGTGAATTGCTGCGGCAACAGTCCTGGTTACTCATCATTCTGAAACTCATGAATAGAGGATCACTACCCCTCTTCAGTGTTTTAGAGTGAATAACATTGCCTTATTTGTGTGCACTTACAAATGCACTGTGTTCTTTGTTATTTACGGGTAATAGACGCTTCTCCATAAGTCACGTCTGAACCTAACAAGAACCGGTTATAGCCACATTCAGTTCAGTTCAGTGACAGATACAGAGTGAAGCCACAGTTGGTCTGAGTGGGACTGACACTTCGCTCTGCGCCCGATGAAGAATCTAACCCACATGCTGAGAGACTGATGCTCTGGTCTCGCCCTGCACCCTGACCCTGAGTGACTGATAGTGCGCTGTTATTGGTGTTATTGGTGTTATCGGTGCTACAGTGAGAGTGAATGAGGCTTCACCTTCACAGAGTCACACAGGACCACTTCAGCGCAGACCCAGTGAGACACGCGGTCCGAGTGGAGGAGCAGCTGATGTAAAGAGCTGTGATCTGCAGACAGAGCGCCACTGCCCTCTGCTGGACACACTGGGGAGGACACGTTTCTGAAGGAAGAACAAACAAGATGGACAATATTTTTTAGTAAAGGTGCTTATGTCCCTCGGTCATATGGGAGCAATAACCAGTCCTATTAATTTGAACGTACTTGATTGTTGTTGTATAATAATGCATTGGATTTATATAGCGCCTTTCAAGACATTACATTATTCATTCACTCTATACTTGGTGATGGCAAGCGGGGTAAAGTGTTTTGCTTAAGGTCACGGTTGTAAGAAATATAACACTTCTTGAAACTCATTCTATATTTTGCACTGTGTACCCTACTGTTTGTTAGTTGCCAATTGTTGCTGCAAATAGGGTCAGGGTTTTGTCTGGATGAGAGTATGAATGCTTATTGTTGTCTGTCTGCTCACGTATAATCTAGTATTCTATTGAACTGCTGAAGTGTTGTTCTGTGATGAAACCAAACCATGTATATGTGTCTATATGTTATGTTATTGTATGAATTATATGTGCATTATATGTGCAGGTTTGAAATAAATACTCTAACTAACTAAATATTGTGGAATGCTAGTAAATGAATGTTCTGGATCGTAAAAAAAATATTTACTCATGCACTTTATAAAGGCTACATTAGTTTACAAATGGTAATAGAAGCAGGAGATGTGTTAAATATAAACTGTATTTATGCCTGAAGCCATGTTAGTCAGGGTTACAGCACTGACCTGACCATAAAACTGAAAACTACTTACTTGGAATATAATGCATTTCAAGACTTGGTGGACCTACATTAGATTACATCATGTGTTTCAACATACAGTTTTGTTATACTGGGAATATATAGTTTGCGTGCTAGCTGGGTCACCGTTAAGTAATGTGACAATCAGGTGCTCTTCAAAGATTCCAACTTACAGGCGTTAAGAAATATTAAATAACTAAGCATATCGGAGTGCCTCAGATCTTTTCTTTTACCTAATACAGTTTTGTTACTTGTTTAAATGTGTTCTATTACAAGATAAATACGGCCAACGAGGTACAGAAATGGCACTTAAAGTTACAATATTTTTTTTTTCTTGAATACAGTTGAAAATTCTTAATAGTGAATAAGTCTACATAAGTTAAAACTACTCAAAAAAAGGTTCATACTCTAAATGCATTTCATACTAAGTCATATAGATGTTCTTTATGTTTACAGTGTATGGAGATTGTACTGTCTCTCTCCATTTCCCTTAAAGTTTGAGTTTACAGTAAACAGTCCAGCATGTGACAGTAGTTTCTTACTTGTTTGTGCTCAGGGCATTGTCTGTGACCCCCTGAGTTCTGGAGTTCAGAAAATGAACCGGGTGACACCTCCGGAAAATCTCCTGCAAAAAAAACCCAAAAAACAAATCAGTTACATGTGAGGTCAATGTGGATTAACCTGCAGTATGAGCAAATGGGAAAATTCATGTCTGTAAAAGAATAAGAAAAGGTGAGATCATCAATGGGCCTGATCACAAGTTAAAAAAGGGAAAAAGAGGAAAATATTTTAAGTAAAAGTCCTTCATTTAGGCTCAGGATATGAATATTATACCATGGAATAATATTGCGCATAATTATACATAGTGTCACCAAGTTTGGATCCAAGATTCAAAGCTAAGTGACTATAATTATAACTCTGTGTAGCTTTTTAAATAATAAATTGCTGGTGTGAGCGTGCATGAGATCAAATTTGCAGTGAAAATACTTTAATAACAATTCTTGAGCATATTGGTGGTTTGGGGCAAGAGCCAGTTTTCCCTATTAATTGCATTGTATTCTCATAATAAAAATGCACAAATGTTGAACCCGATCATTTATTTTAGTGAGTAGACCCATTAACTTGCTATATTAAAACACAAATTAGCGTTTTAACAACATTCATTTTAGCCGCCCCCAAGTCTGTATTAAACATTATTGGCTTATAGAATATTATAATGTCCCAGCAATCGAGGTATTTTAATTTTCAACTTTTTTCCCCAAACATTTCTTCACAAACCGATGCAAAACTGCGATAAATATTGACCACAGGTACTATCCCACCAAGCAACGTATTAATTATTAAAAAAAACTCGATGAATACCTGTCTTTATGCATGTTAGTGCACCTATATTACCTGTTCGATTAGAGTGAGTTGCTGGGCCAGGTGCTGCGGGCTGTATTCGCTCTGGCAAAAGGGCAGTCTCTCCTCAGCGTGCACAGAGGCGCTGGGCAGGTCCTCAAACAGAGAGGCGTAACAGGGCACGGGGAGAGCAGCCGAGATGGAGAACGACTTGTCTTTGGGCAGAGAGGGAGAGGGCTCCACCACACGAGATATACGCCACTGAGGAATACGTACGAGCAGATATGTGTGTTTTTAGAGTTTGATGTGTGGAACAAAAACGCGTTGACATCATGTAAGGGCTGGCAAATCAAATGTGTAATCAAATTGAAATGAAATTGAGGTCCAATCAATAACTTTTGCTGTTTTGCTTTGTATTTATATGGAAACAAAATACTACTTCAGGTGCAACACATATGAGAGAACATAAACTATAACTTTAAAGATGCAACGTATAACTTTTGTGGTAGAGGGTCTCCATGGGGATGTTAATACGTTGCCAGGAATATTCCACAGTCTCCATGAATAGAACTAGGATACAACCACTAAGGATAGTTACAGGTCTGATCCATGGAGTCAAAAGCCAGCACACAGTAAGAAAACATGTATTTTTTTCAGCCATCAAAACACATGTGAGTCAATAAATACCAAAGTTTCATGCCATACCGTGGAACATTCCAGGCAAAGCAATAATATCTCCATGGTGACAAGCAGATAGTGGACCAGTTCTCCTTTCAAACATGAATTTGGTCATATATTTTAGTGTTAAAAATGTCAAACTTCAAATCATAATAAGTCTCATGATATGTGATGGTGTTGATGATCTCACCCTTTTCCCCAGATCCTCAGTTGACGAGTGGAGACAGACCAGGTCGTCCTCCTCCACCAGGCTGAGCTGACTGCCTCTGTCCTGGGCTGAGGTGGTGTGAGTGGAGCTGTGCAGAGCAGACAGAAGGGCCTCTCCACGACTGTCCACCGGGATCACCTGAGACATGAGAGGTATTTAAACTCCATATAGTGTTTAAACGTAATTCACTCTTAAATTTAAGTATGAATTAATGTCCGTTCTTTTACAGTTATGTGGGTCTCTGTTACAACACCTCCACGAATGCACGGTTTGAATCAAATTACGGTAGTTTTTGAAGAGCTTGTTCAGAGCAGTGGTTCTCAAACTTTTCACATCAAGTACCAATAATGGGGGCAATTATTTTTTCCCCAGGCCATATCCAAATCCTGGCATGTGGCGTAGAGCTGGACTATAGTGTAATCATTGGTGTAACAAATGCTCATTAGCACATTTCTACTGCTGCTGAATGCTCTGAACTGACTTAGATAATGTCTGGCTTTGTGAGAACCATCAGATCTAAACTCAGCAGGCCTAAATTATGGTTAAGCATAATGGATAAGATAGCTGTAAAGGAGGACAAAAACATGACTAGATTTGTTTCTAAATATAAGAAAAACTTAAACTGGCCCTTATGTACCACGATTTAAGATACACTGAAGTAGAGCTAAATGTACTTTGAGGTATTATTAACCGATACGTAAAAGTACAAGTGTTGGAAAAAGGTTTATTTGTGTGGCCAGACCTGTGTGATGATAAAGTTTTCTAGTGTCTCCATCAGGCTGCTTCTCCCTGTGAAGTCCACGTCTTTACAGGGTGAGACCCAGAGCTGCAGCAGGTCCAGGCTCCTGTGAAACACCTTCAGACTGTCCCCTGACAAGTCCGGACCCTCCCTACAAACACCAAATATGTTCATCTTTCATACTATTTCTATTGGCCAGTATTGGATTTATATTAGAATAAAATATACTATATATCTATAGTATACATATTGTTACAGTTATACCTTGCAGCGCTCATATACTTGTCCATTAGAAACTGTAGTAACTCCTCTGGGGTGCAGAAGTAGCGGAAAGTGTACAAAAACTGCTGGATGTAGCCCTCCATAGCAGCATTTCTGTGACAAAAAGGCAACTTGGTTAAACTAAACATTTATATATTAATATATTGAGTGTTCAAGCTAATTCTGTCCACTGCATAATTTGATTGTAATATTTTTGTGACAAAGGAGATTAGTACTAGCACCGCAAAACACAATCGAAAAGTTCTATCTTCCCCAACATATACAGTATTTAAGGCTTTAAAATACATACAGATTTGGCCTTAGGTGGTGGGAACTGAAAGTGGGTCAGATATTTTCTACACCAGACTACGAAAATTTAGAGTGTAAGCAGACGAAATATAAAATATTTAAGAAACCAAGACAACAGGCAAAAATAATGATGATATCTGGCTCTTTATACTGAATACTGTCTAAATTTGGATGTTAACATAAAGTGTTACATAGAACACATTTAAAAGATCAACTTTTACTCTAGATGTATGTGCAGGAGCTTCCAGTTTCATTTAAGACAATTAATCCACTTGTAATAGGCCTAAGATCCAGCTGTTTCAAAACATCAGAGATCATCTTGGGGCTTTGAATACGAGGGGTCTACAGCCAAACTAAATAGTGAAAGACATTTTTATTTAAAATCAAATACAAAATTGTGGCTATCTGTTTTTTCCCCAGCTTGTATTATACATGTAAAATATCCAATCATCTCTTCTTTACCTGGCAAAGAGATAAGCCATGAGTCCCAGAGGAGAGCCGAGCTGCAGAGTGCTCCTCCCTTTACAGCAGTTAAACGACAAAACAGAAGAATCCTCTGAAGCCTGCAGCTCCAGACCGTCAGCTCCACAATCAGCCAGAGAGGGCAGAAGTGATACCTCCAACCCCCACTGGTCAATGCTCAAAACCTGGACAACGAGATACATGTGAGGATGGCAAAACTTTATATACTGAAAAACATACAATTAAAAATACATGCAAAGCGTAGACATGTAATTTGACTTAAATGCCCTGATTTTTTCCAGGTATTTGACCAAAAAATGTGCCCCAGTACATATGTATTTGTATAAGCTGCTCTTGTCCAAGAATCAGGAAGTGCACAGTTAGCATGCTAGTTGTTGTTAGATTTAGCATTGTGGCAAAATTCCACTCTGGTCTCTGAAAGTTGTAAAAGTGGTTTAAACTCATTGTGATAAGTAATTAAGATGCTCTGAATGCATAAGTTAAGTGAGGAATAACTTTAGGCCACTTAAAGCTGCTTAAAAACTGAAAATTACATGATGTTATTGCACTTATTACATATTTAGATTCAATTTCCCAGGTCCGTCCCTCCATGTTCTACATTCATCAACATGTCTCCTCTTTTTCTACAATTTAAGGGGTTACCCTAGTGGCGACTGTAATTTTCAGTACAGACAATGTACAGCCTTTAGATACTATAGCGATTTTACCTCGAGGTATTTCTTGACACTTTCCAGGAATATCACCCTGGACCGCAGCTCCTCCAGCTGAGACTTCAGTTTACTCAACATCGCTTTGTTGTCAGAGCCTTTGGAACAAAATTATGATAACATCAACTTTATATTTGGAGCCGTGGCCTCAAAAGAGTTTAAGCTCAGACTGTGTTTATTATATGAATGTTGGTTAATTTGCATGTTTGTTATTGACCAATGACAGCTTGATTTTGTTTCTGTTGGTTAAATCAATAATCTCATTAAACCCTGAGAGGCGACTGCTGTTGTGATTTGACTTTACAAAAATTAATTGACTTGAAATTGAATAATTCATCTAAGACTTGAATAGAAATATGAAATCTAATCTTCTATTATTAAAAGCTGTGCTCTTCTGGTGGATGGTTCACCACCTTCTTGTCTCCATGGAGATGTTATTGCTTCATCTGGAATGTTACACAATACTACATTAAGCATCTCTAACCCCATGCAAGCAGGTAGTCCCACCAGGTCAAGTTACAGATCAGATCTGTGAAAAGGCTACCCTGATCACAGCACAAATTAAGTTTTAAACTAAGTTTAATGCAATACTGTGGAGCATTTCATGCAAAGCACAGGTGACCACCAGAAAGGTTACATAGTGGATCTTTAACATCTTTTACTATATCACTATTATACTTGCACTTACCTTTGTTCTTTCTCTCCTGTTGAAGTAATTTGTGATAGAAATTCCTTGTTTTCTTCAAATTTCTCGTCTCAATTACCAACTGCTGCTGTACTTCCTGTTCAGAGGAAATTAAACAGAATTAGACACAAAAAGTATAGCCAGCCATATTGAAAAAAAATATATATATCAGAAGATTGTGCAATTTTTAAAGGTTCTACATTACACAACATTGACTCTTGTGAACTATAAGCCATGTTGTAATGTTGTTGCCTCATCAAAAACATACCTGGAGTTGTATTTTCTTTCACTCACACATGTTTGAGTAACACTTTATTATTAGTCTGTGTACATCTCCAAAGCTCAAAATGCTCTGTTCCACATTGTGATGTCATGATGCTGCAATTTTCATGCTACCTTTTACCTTTTGTTCGGTGCAGATTGGCATTTCCAGGGCTGAAATCATCCAAATGATTCTAGTGAAGGTGTATGGAGTTTAAAAACACACCGGAGCACTTCCTGTATTACCACATGACATCACAAGCTGGACCAGAGTGTTTTCTGTTTGAGAGAAGAACATAGCCTAAATACGCAGGGTTTTGTGTGTAATACCTGGAGTTGTGTTTTGTTTCATTCACACATGTTTATGATGAAGAAACATTATAATATAGATCATTAAACAGTACAATATGGCCGCTTTAACGTACAGTGTGCAAAGTAGGAACCATTTCTACAGATATATCTTCTGAAGTGCTCTTCTGTACAGACTCAGAGCTCCTCAGGTGTAGCATTATTAGTGGATGTGAAGGAGGAGAGGAGCCATCAAAGTGCAGAAACACAAAGAGCTTCATTAATATGCTTCTGCTGATGATAATAGCCTAGTCTGCCCAGGGCTGAGTTCACCGTGTTAGTATTCACGTTCAGCTTGGAGAGAGTAATATACAGCTATTATCATACAGTCTCACACATGGCTCTGCCCTATTTCGCCGTCAGCCTCATGTGCCCCACTTCAGAGCACAAAAGAAAAGATGCATTCAAAGTTCGCGAAGGAGTAAGTGGAACAAGAACGAACATTGGAAATATTTAATCCAATTAGAGTTCATGAACAATTTGCAGAAGTGGGCAGATTTAAGTTATCACAATTGTCATATTCTTTTATTCATATTTTAACTGTCTTGATTATGTATTTCTATTATTTGGTAGTTTAATGCATTACTGTTATTGCAAAAAAAACTTCACAACATTTTGAATTTTTTCTTGCATGTTCCCAAAATGAATACGATCATTTACATTAAAGGTGTACTATGAAACTATCTGCACAGACAGCCTTCTCATACAAGCGGATTAAAAAATGGAACGAGATCCCAGACAGACTGAAACTCTCCTCTCCCTCCTCTGACCTGAGGGGCTTCTTTTATAATGTCCGTGAAGTCCTTTTATAGACTCAGCATTGTCAACACTGATTTGTAACTGCATGCAGCAACTTATATGGTAGTTTTTGAGAGTGAGAGAGTTAAGTGTCTTGCCCAAGGATACAACAACAGCATTGTGGGAGCTGGAATCGCACCGCCAACCTGTGGATCAGTGGATCTGTTCGCTCTACCCATGATGCTTATGTGGAGGGTTCAAACTACCAACATTCAGATCAGTGGATGAACACTCTAACTGAGCTACTGTCACCATCTACTGGCGGAAAAAAAACAGGAAAAAATAGATAAATAAATAAACAAAAAAACATAAAAATAAAAAATAAAACTCAATAAATCTAAAAAAAAATAAAAATACTAATTATATATATATATATATATATATATATATATATATATATATATATATATATATATATATATATATATATATATATATATATATATATATATATATATATCTCATTCTAACCAAACCAATAACAAGCAAGAAAAAAAAAGTTATAAATCCCCATTGTTATAATGTCATATTTTACTGTGGGAAAAACATTTACATGCATACACAATTATTTACTCCAAGGATGAAAAAGTAAGTCTTCAAGATCATCATAATATGGAACCACTAGATTAGATTAGATTAAAGTTTCTAATTAAGTCAAAAATAACATTCAGATTCTGTCTGTTACATCAGAGTTTCCCAACCAGTTGTACAGGGACATACTGAGCACGTGGCAGGATGTATTTGAATGGTTTCAGATTTTAAAATCAGGTGAAAATAAGGTGGTGTTTGTGGTACATTTACATCCTTCAGAATCCTTTATTATCAAGACGAGAAATATAACAATGCAATAATTCACGATAGTAGTTAACAGATTTAGTACCCAAATGAGGGAGTACTTTGAGCACTTTGTAATTTTAAAGAGGGGGTACTTTTTACCTTGTATTGTTCTGAAAATGCTATATTCACCAGAACAATGCATCATCATGTCTCACTTTCATTTTTGAAGCTCTAAGTCTCCCCTCCCTTTCCTCCTCATGCTAAGTCACTCCCCCTTCAGTACACTATCACATCAGGTTTGTCAAGTTGCTGTGTATAGTTTTGTATCATGTTTTTGTATATTTATAGAGAAAGAGCGAGGATGACATAGGATTGTGGGCTGAGCATTGGACAGAATCTTCTAGCTAATTGTAAAGAGGGTTTGAATAGAGCCCAGAAGAGATCGCTAAATTGCTCAAACATGCATGGATGACATCTAAAACCTCTTCAGGCATGTTTTTGATGAGAGAACAGCATTATAATATGGTAAAAAGCAAAAAAATAAATTAAAAAATACTGCTACTAATAAAAAAATGCATAACACCCCGTCTTTAATAATTTTAACTTATTTTAAATATTTTCTAAACCCCATGACTGCCTCTGTCCTGCTTTAAACATCAGTCTAACTCCCATCCAGAAGAGCACCTGGGTAAAAGTTCTATTAGTTTAGCTGCAAAGACGTCAGCCATGATTAAATAAACGCTCATAATATTCAAGACAAAAAGGTTAGGAATCACTGTTGCATAATAAACAAACCAGACACACTCGTCTTTGTTCAAATAATGTCATATTTGATGTCACCTTTGCTTCTCCTCACCTGTGTTTTCACGTCCACACACGCCGCTCCTCCTGTATGCTGACCCAGATCCACTGCATACTTCACCACCTCTTCACTAAAGCACTGCTCCTCATAGAAGGCTAGGTCCCAGGCTGAGCTCAAGGATGGCCCCGCTCCCTCTGCCCCAAAACCCCTCACTGTCCCCGGGGAGAGCCGCCTATCCGAAGCCCCCGAGTCGCTGTCCTCCAGGTCCATGGATGCTTCGTCTCTGCCCAGCGCTAGCTCGGCTTCAGAGGGGCTTTCATCGCTGCCCCCCGCCGAATGTTCCCCGCCCTCCATCAAACCAGTGTCCGAACTGTCTGTGCTTATGCCTAGAGTAACAAAAATAAATTATAAAATGCAAAAGGCTTAAAAGAAGACGTCAGAAGATCACATGCAGTATCAAAACAAGGAATAGTCCAAGGCAGTAGCTGGGGGTGTGGGCTCATAATGTTAGCACGGTCGAACAATGAAGATACTGTTTGTGGCTTTGTGCTTACAGGCGATTGAATATCAACGGGTGTGTTATCATTGTATTTTGAGTATAAGACCAAGTGTGTGACCGAACAGTTGGCTTTGGGTGTTGTCCAAAGTTGGTGTATTGAAAGAAAGTTGAGAAAAGCATATTTTCCACAGACTTGGACTGGAATGAATGCACTGAAATCTTTAGAGAAGTGTCCAACTGCCAATCAAATTTGGTTTATGACGTCAGTGTGTGTGTGTGTGTGTGTGTGGGGGGGTGGGGGGGGTGAGGGGGTGGGTGTGTGTGTCAACAATGAATGGAAAATAAATATAAATAAACATTGGACTAATGAAATTTAGGTGACTTTGTTCTTTATGTTCTGACAATAAAATATAAGTAAAATAAATAAAATTAGTATTTTATGTGCACTGCAGAGTAATATCTAGGTTACAATTACTTGAAGTAAGAATATACTATCTAATTTGATTCGTTTTGACTTAGAATAAAGCTTATTGATCTTTTTCAGCTGATGTCATCAACATTTCCTGGGGGTGTAAAGCTAACTGAAGGCACTATTCTGTCTGAATTAATAAAGCTCTGTTAGTTAAGAAGTTAGACTTTAATCTAAGCTTTATTTTCACACAATCTAATCATAAAGAACCGATGTGTTGGAACTACAACAGGTGAGCTAATTTATGCTGTTAAACAAGTCTCTATCGAAAAAATATTACAGTCAAAAGCTAGCTAGCATTAGCCAACAGTTTTTCAGTTAGTTATCAACTTTATTGTTGAAAATCAAACACCTAAACAGGACTATGAACATACTGTAAATATCGTATTGATCACAGGCTGCTGAAAATGTGCTGTTTAAATCCATTTTGTATTTTTTCTTGAGTTTTCAGACTTAGATCATGAAACTTATCAGGCTGTGTTTGCTAATGCGAGCAATGTGTCACCATGGTAACTGCTAAACATTCCGCCATAGGCATAGATGAAGTATACTCCCAGTGTGAAATTTCAATTGCACTTAACATAAGTGCACTGTGTTATACCTAAAGTAGGAAGTAACAGCATATTATATTTCTGAAAATATGTTTGTACATTTGGATAACCACTTGAAATGAACCATTCACATTTTCAAAGGCGTCCTATGGAAAAACATCATTACATTGGCAGATAATGTTGCTGTAATGGTCAAATGCACTCAAATAGAGGTTTTACTTTCATTTTAACCCAGATTTTGTTGACCAATATTATGAAAATCGTGATCCTGATGCTACTCTCTGCTGCAATGAGCTGTACAATGTCATCTTCTTATCATTATTCACATCTGCCCTTAATCGGCTCTGCTACAGGGAATGCTGTATATGCCATGTGCTTAACACGGTCTCTGTGCTAAACAACAGATTACTGTATATTATCGTCTCAAGCCTGTGGTTGCATAGATTCTATTATACTGAGGCAAATACAACATCAACGCAGTAAAAGTTCCACAGTAAAAGTATGTATATTTGTAGTTCAAGTAAGTAGCACTGATAATGCTTACAAGACTCGACTAGAAGATTACCTTCACAGAAACCCTGCCAAAATCTGCTGTTTATGTCAATTATATAATGAAACTGAATTACTGCAATATGATTCGATGAGTAACACATGATTCTGTAAGGGATGTAAGGGATCATGACGTAACAGAGTTTCACTGACCTAGTTTTTGTCTTTTATCATTTTGAAGGACCAGAATCTTATGTCAGATTCCATTAACACTACACTATGGATCAGATACTATGTCCAAACACCTGTCTAGTATTTGAGAAGTAATTGGACTTTATTTTTTTTTACTATGACTCGAGCACATATTCAGGTCACTGCTTGTTACTTCTACTTAGTTAAAAGTAATGGTTCTCTGACTTGAGCACATTTTTTTTTACTCTGCATCTTTGCAACTATGGGTGGGAGATATAGATGATATATTGTAAGTGTTGTTTGAAGATATGGAAAATTGGAGCTATATAGTCTACAATTTAAAAATAAAGAAAGAAAAGGGCTGCAGTTACAAATGCTTAAGAATACTTCAACATATTATTTTGGTCAATATTGTCCAACTCTATCTGCTACTTCATCTTTAAAAGAATGAATCCAAGCCATTACTTAAAAAAAAATGATGGCGATCTCTCATGTTTATTCTTATTTTT
This sequence comes from Periophthalmus magnuspinnatus, assembly GCF_009829125.3. NCBI lineage: Eukaryota > Metazoa > Chordata > Actinopteri > Gobiiformes > Gobiidae > Periophthalmus > Periophthalmus magnuspinnatus. The sequence goes on from NC_047140.1 coordinate 16,413,952, forward strand.
TACCTTGAAAAATGCCTCTCTGCCTCTGCTCTGCTCCTAGTTCATCGTCTTCAGCTTGGTTTGCTTGTCCATGACTAGCCTTGAGCTCAGCCTGGTCCCATGTGTCCTCTGCATCAGTAGCAGCTGTAGTGTGGATGTTTCCATTGAGGTCCAGGCACAGCTCTCTGCAGTCTTCTCTCCAGCCACCAGGGGGAGCTACTTCAATGCGAGATGCCCTTTTCACTGCCTTTGAAGCTGCCTGCTCATTACTGCTCCTGTATGGGCTGCATTGGGAGACACAAAGCAAACATGTTCAAAGATGGTCATGTTAAAGACAAAAACAGAGGAAATGTTATTAATCCTGTGTTAATAATGCGGGGCCAAGGTAATATCAATGATGAAATGCGATTACAGAATGGTACAGTGCACTTTCAATGACTCCCTTCTTTTAGCGTTCTGTTTATAGGCATCCTTTTGAGTACGACTGACCATTCAGAAGATATAATACTTTGTGTTAACTGCTATGGCAATAAGGCAAATTTTCCATCCCTCTAAAACCTATGGATTTGAGATGAGCGAAAACGGTATTACTTGACAACTACTATATTGTTTAGTAGTTAAAAAAGACACTCAAAATGTGTTTCTACTTTAAAGTGTACTTTTCTGATCCACCATCTGCAAGTTTCTATGGAGGTATTATTGCTGTGCCTGGAATGTTTCATGGTTTGGCATTAAACCCATGCATCTCCATGGAGACAAGAAGGTGACAACATCAAACCAGGTTAGAGGTCAAACCAGTGGACAGGTGATCCCACTCGCAGTAAGAATGTTGTGTTTTTAGTTAATTTCAGCATAACTATGAACTTCTGATGTAGACTGGCTCATCGACTAAACTAAACTAAACATATCCTGATTTGCAAAGTAGTGCATAAATATTAAATCTACGTAAAATGCACACGATTATGAATCTAGAACACTTCACACCCAAAGCTGCTTCAAAACACTTCTGAAGACAGATAAAAGATTACACAATGTCATATGAATGAATAAAAACTTGTGCTATATACACACAACACAGTGTTACCTGTTACAAATGAAACTGTTTTAATACACAACAAGTAGTGACATTTTTACACATATTTACACATCACATTGTATAAAAAAGGGTTTACCGTATCAGTTCACACCTGTATGTCAAACTCTATCCCGACAAGACCAAATTCAACACACGTCTTCCCTTAATCACTGTATATTCGTATATCCAAATACATCGGTACTCCACGCTGTTATGTCCACTGCCCAGAGGAGCAAGCTAGCCTATTAAAAACCTGTGATGTTTCCCACTGGAGCAGATTAAAGGTTTTTTCCATGTATCGCCCAGAGCAGAGAGCACGGATGAAACGCAACAGCAGACAGACCAGTGCCTATGTGCAAGCTATTCAAATGAAAGCGAAGGTGCATGCAGCAGAGTAAACTAGCTTCATTCATTCTCAATGGACTCTTGAGCCTTGCCATGGGCCACTTGTCCATTACCGTGACAATAGACTATCTTCAACATTGACACACTAATCACAATTAGATACACAGTGTACAGAAGTAACCATAGGGATAGTGCCTTGATGAGTGAAGTTAGTATTAAGTGTATTGTGTTAAAGCTGATTAATGCAGAAATGGAGTGGGAGGAGGAGAGGCTCTTAAAGCACACAATGGAAAGTAAACGAGAACTGAAAATTAATTTGTGGTTGTTTAATGACTTTGCATTAATTAAGACATTTGAAGAAGGGGGAATGGAAAGGGAACAGGCAGGGGATTGTTTTATGGGCAAAGACAGGTAAATCAAGCAGATGCTAAATGACATCATGTTTTAGTGTTACCGTTGTTATTAGTGTTATTATCACTGTACCTCAAAGCTGAAGGTTGCATTAATGTAGTTATTAAAGCTCACAGTTATCCATCTTGTATGATTGCTAATCTGCTCGGGTCAGCTCACAGTTTTTTTTTAAATATTTTATTAACTGCGGATCACTGCAAACCATTTGAAGTCAACTTTTTTCATGTTTTGAGACAGGTACAGTGCCTTTAATCATGACTGATGAGGTAGCAAGAACACCAAGGGGAAAGTCTAATGCTACTCATTTATTTTGCCAAAAACTACGTGGTTTTAATATTGTAGTATTTTGTTGTTCAGCTCATTGACTGGTGTGACTGGATATATAGAGCTGTAATGCCAGTCTGGGTTTTGTCAATATTTGCACCAAAGCATCTTATTAGTTTGTGAGAAAAAAATCCATCCATTTACTTCTGCTTATCCCGGGCTGGGTTGTGGGGGCAACAGTCTAAACAGGGACTCCCAGACTTCCCTCACCCCAGACACACCCTCCAGCTCCTCTGATGGGACCCCAAGGTGTTCCCAGGCCAGTCAAGAGACATAGTCCCTCCAGCATGTCCTGGGTCCTCCCCGGGGTCATGCCCAGAACACCTCCCTAGGGAGGTGACCAGGAAGCATCTGGAAAAGATGCCTGAGCCACCTCAATTGTCTCCTCTCTACATGGAGGAGCAGCGGCTCTACTCCGAGCTCCTCTCATTTGTGAGAAAAAAAATCAGAATCTGAAAATGTACAAAAAATGAATAAATGTTGCACACAGCCTTCAAAATCCTGTCAACCAAGTTTTAGTTGACACGTATAAAACCTTACGGCGAGAAGGAGCCAGTGATGAGTCAGTCTTTTATACTTCCAATAACAAAGATGTTTGATCTTTAGCAAGAGCATGTTGTGATTTATTGTATAACTGCCAATATTATTCAAAAACTTAAATCTTTACATTTGAATATTTTTCCACCTCGAGTTTAAAGACTGTAGGAGTAGTTAATGTAGTGACACTATTCCTGCTCTGAAACAGCAGTGCATGTTGATAACACCATGAGAACATTACATCATATTACACCCACTGGTTGTGCCATCTGCGCAAGTGGCAAACACATCTTATTTTGATTTGTCGTGCATCAGCTCTTCTCTTATGTAATTATCTTAATATTGTGATTGCTGTACTTTTAAATGACAACTAGTCTTTTTCTCTCACAGAACTGCTGTTCAGGGGCGTCATGTGGCACAGGTCTGGGCAATTAATCAATTAAATTTGAATTGAGATAGAGATTCAGTCATTTCTATTTGGGAACGGTCAGCTTGGGTCTTTTTAATCGAAAGGTTCAGAGTCAATCCTCTGTCAGTAAAAGCATGTGAGTTGGAGTTCGGACTTTGGAGGAACAAATTGGGCTTTTTGTGTTAAATGACTTATGAAATTCACAAAATAAATACATACATATTCAAAAACTTTTAACTATGTAATACTGTTGTCCCCTCATCAAAAACATACGTGGAGTTGTATTTTGTTTCACTCATGTTTTTTCATTAATCTAAAGTTGTTTTCTTTTTTCACATTTCACATTTTGCCAGTATAGTTGCATCACAGATAAAACTCCGGACTTCTCCTATGCAATTTTTGAGCTGATAAACCATCAGTGGACTCATTCTATGGTCAAATTGTGTTCACAACGAATGCATAACTATATTAGTATAACACGGGACATAAGGACTTCATTTGTTTGGTTTTTAATTGTTTGTTCCTTTTGCTGACAGCAGAGGGAGCACTAGCTCCTAAATGCCTCACTGGAAACAGAGTGTAGTTTACAAAGTTTATGTTCCAAATTCGGACATTATTAGAATTACCGTAGATAATGTGAAGTACTTATCCCAAGATGAGCAATTCTTTGAGGGGGAATTAAAGCCACAAGAATGCATGTGTTGTTGAAAGCAATTTTTATTTTATTTTTAAATGAAATTGAAATTGTAAAGAATTAACATATATGATTTATTCTCTAGTCATATCTCCCAGCCCGAGTGTGGTGAGTGAAGGTTGCCTGTGTGGTCAGAGTTATTTTTTGCAGTTTTACAGCCTTAAGTGCTTCATGCGTCATCATGCAATTATTGTTTTCCACTTGACATTTTAGTGCCCATAATTGCTATTATGACATTGCGGATCAGTACAATTGTCTAGAGAGCACTGCTGAGATAATAACATAACTGACAGACCTCCATAAGTTAACACAAATAAACCAAATTTGATTTATTTTATTTTAATGGAGAAAGTAAAATAAAATAAATCAATGATGTATTGATTCTATTGTAAAAGTGACTCAATCTGTAGCTCTATTAAGACTATCAGCAAATGGATGTGTGTCAGTCCTGGACACATCTGCAGCCTCCCGTCCATGGGAATGGATCTCTCCTTCACTGTGGTTCTCCTCAAGATTTCTCTTTTTCCCACTGGGTGTTTTAAGTGTTTCCTTGCCAAGGACAGAGGACAGGGAATGTTCTGGGCAGTTATGCATTTGCTTGTCTTCTGTTGGTTAATGTGCTTGTCTGTTGTTGACCAGTGTCTGTTTCACTGTTGATTTTATAACTTTCTGTTGGTTAAATCAATGATCCTATTAGGTTATAAGAGGCAACTGATGATTTTGGGCTTTACAAAAGTAAATTGAGTTAAAATTGTTTTGTTATTTGAGTTATATGATGGCTAGTGTTTGTCTAGGTGTTACTCACATAGTGACTGAGCTGTAGTTGACCAGACAGTGCAACACTCCCAGCAGATCCTCATCCCAGTACAGGTCACTGAACCTCTGCCTCACCACATCCGCAAACACAGAGAACTCCAGCTCCTTTAGAGAGAAGATGTACTCCCCTCGGGACAGAGAAACACACACGATTTTAAATGACTGTCTGTGACTGGTACTACAACTACTAGTATTGCTGTTGCTACTACTGCTCCAACAACCTGTTACAACAACCACAACTACCATTACTACCCCTACTCCTACTACTAATATGAAAAAACAACAACGATAATCTGATGCTAATTGATGACTTAATTAATACTGAAACTAAGAATCTATGATTATTTTGTGTTGCAAAATAACACTCTTTTGACTAAAGAGTATATTTGTATTATCTTGCAGTCCTGAAATCGGCATTGAGCATTTCCTGTGTGTTAAAGTTTTGTTTGAAATTTTCATTCTGCTAATCTAACTTCAATCCAATAATGAAGACCTTCTTTAGAAAAAATAGAGTACATTTTGAATAGTAATTGGTCATTCATTTCAAAACTAAACTAGGTCTAAAACTTCACAGTGACTTTAAATTTTACACAAATTCTACTGGGGCTGTCATCTAAAATTGAGGTTTCATAAACAAACAGTACTAGAATTAGAGTGTACAATTTAGTCACTAAATTAGAATTAAAATCAGGATGACAAGAAACCAGGCAGATATTTTTAACATCACCCAAGGCATGTCATTTGGAATACTGGTTAAATACTACACTGATTATAAAATATAAATGCAGATATAAGATCAAAAGACTTATCCATCTGGTGCTTACCCATTGCGATGTCCTCGTGTCCATTGTCCAAACCAGAGTTGAGAGTAAACTCCCCTTTGAGCAGGTCTATCACCTCCTGTAGAGCTGGGTGGACCTCTGGAGACATGGACGCTGAGGTTTGTCTACTTGGCTTAGCTTGTCCATTTTCACTTTTATTGTCAATTAAAAAGCTACAATTATTATCTAAAGGAGGAGCATTGAAGCTAGTGCTGTCATTGATTTGTGAATTTGCTAATAGTCCCTTTAAAGATGGTGGCACCAGAGATAAGTTTATGTCCAGGCCTGGTACAGAATCGGGGGCTCGGATTTGAACAGGGACCAGGTAAAGCTGTCCAGTTTTGGGATCTTGCCGAAAGAGGTAATTGTTGAATACACCACAGTTATTGAGGTTTGAGTTTAAAGATGAAGGTAGAGAGACTTCAATATGAGAGACTTCAGAAACGGTGGGGTCAAAGGTCACTGGTGGTGGGTCATTTGGTGGTGTGTTAGCTGAAGTAATAGTTGTGTTTTTAGGTGAACAATGTAACTTCTTTGCAGTAGGGCAAGAGGCAAGGTCTACAGGAGGATCTTCAGGGATGGAAGAGGAGTCCAGGCCAATTTCCTCAATGTTTTCACTGCTGTCTATGAGTCCTTCCATATATCTGAAGACAAACGGGAGATTTTAGTTAGATTTAGACCTCTCTTTGTCACCCATATACATAAAACTACTTTGAGAAAACCCAATTTTGTCTGATCTTGAAAGCTAAGCAGGGTTGGGCCTGGTTAATACAGGGATGGGAGACCACTGCGAATACCAGGTGTGAAGGTATGTACTATCTAATGCATATCTCCTTACCCCTCCAGCTCATCTCCAACACTAGGACTCTTCTCCGCTGCGTCCTGATTGGTCAGAATGATGGGGGTGAAGTGAGTGGCGGTGGAAGTGAAGGCTTCTGGGAGCTGTAGTTCTCTGACGACTGGATAACTGTGGGGAATAGGGCCAGGTACAGGAGCCAGTCGGCTCTCAGTGGCCATGGGCACAAAGCCTACGCACAGTTACAACAACGCCAGACACAATATCAATGATACTGCCACATGCACTGCACAGAGATATGACTGAAGACTCATGTGACAGTATCCACACAGTATAGACATGTACACAGACTTTAGCCTCTAATACAAGAACATACAACTGGAGAGCAATATACTGCAGCTGCGAGAGTGTTATTTAATATTACATACCACCGTTGAGTTGTGCGGAGTCTTCATTTGAAAGTTGTTGACTATCACTTGTTTTCAAATCATCTTCTATGTATTTTGACACTGGCTGAAAAAACAAAAACAGACTACTCAAAGCACTTTGCATTGTATTTTTCTTTCACTCTACCCACTGGGCCGCGTTAGGAAGTGAGCATGGACGAACTTCTGGCTCCATCTGACTCCAATTCACTTTCTATTGAGAAACTGTTGCCCATATCTATGGAAACTGCTGCTGTCGGGCTCGTCATTTTGGTTTTAAAATGTTCGTATTAACTCGCTCTACATGATCCACTCACTACTGTGTCTGTAAATCAAGATATGAACAACAGACAAATCAGGCGCCTTCTACCCTGAGGTCACTCCCGCTAGTGTTAGCACCAGGTATAATTGGCAGCATTGTTAAGCACCCGTTAAACCAACAGTGTGGGCAGGAACGGGCATTTACCTTCAACAGCCTCATTTCAGATTGTCTCTTTGGTTGCTATGGTACCTGCAAAATATGGAACTACAAATTTGTCCCTATAACTGCTAGCATTGATGAGCTTTATTTGACTGGTCGATATCACACTCACTTAGTCCACTTCTTTATACAGTTTATGGTTGTAATATAGCAAGTTCTAGGGAATAGTCACTAATACGATTGACCGGTTTCAACATTTTAGAATTTTGGATATATCTCAGGATTCAGGACAATACAATGTTATTAATAGGGGAAACTGGCTCTGGGCCCCTATCTGGCAATATGACATAATTACATTCTAGCTCCTGAAAAATATCAGTAGTTTTGTTCAAGGACACAATGAAAGTATTTACCTGGAGCTGGAAAAAAACAATTGACCTTTTGATCCATCGATTCAATGTTCTAATTCATGATTCTTGGAACAGGCTTGTGAATGATGTACATGCTATTCGAATCATGAACGGACAGAAAATAGACTGATGAGGCTGATGTTGTGAAGAGCCACAGCGGTGACTGTGTAAGTGTGTACGGGTTTTGATCAAATTGTGAGGACTAAAATCTGTGCATACGCTAGGGTTGTCAAAAGTATCAAAAATCAGATACTAATCGATACTAAAACTAATATCAAAACTAGATAGTCATTCACAGGATAGAAATGAACCTTCTCTGAACAGCTTTAATGTGATCTTGAGCTGTATCAGAACACGTATGAGGCTACACAGACTAGTACACGCCCATGGTATGAAACCTACCTGGATGACTAGAGGATTACATAAATATAAGCCCGCATGATAATATAAAAGAAAATACTATTATTTCAAGTCTATTCCTAAGTATCAAAATCGAGTCTGAACTTTAAACATCATAACAACACTAGTACACACTCACATCATGGGGACGGCTAATCCTATGAGGACAAATATTAGGTTCCAATAATCAATGACATGGTTTAAAGTTCAGATATGGGTTAAAATATGTTACGGTTATGGTTAGGCAAGTAGAGACGAAGGTTAGGATCCTTCTCAGAAAATGAATGCAAATCAATGAAATGTCCCCATAGGACATGCAGTCATGTGTGCATCATGTGTGTGAGTGTGTGTGAGATAAGAATAGCCTGACCTTACCTTGTGCACTCTTTGTATGAGCCTGTCCCACACTGTCTCTGCGCTGGTCCCCTGACGTGATAAGTAGTCACGACAAGTCTGCAGCAGATAAATGTGACGAAAACAGCGCTCAGGGACACTTCGGAATAAACAATGTGACAGAGTGGAAAATAACAGGGTGCATGAAAAACTGACTGCAAATCAAATACAAAAAGCATTGTAGCTGATCAATGCCAGTATAATTAGCACCGGTACGTTTTGGATGAGGTTCATTCAAAACAAAACTCTTCTGGAATAATGCACTTCATAATGGACAGATTCAGCACAGCACTTAAAAAAAAGGTGACTTATGTACTTATTTGTTAGTGAAAGAGTTGAAAGAAATGTTTAAAATATTCAACATCTCATCTAACTGTATTTTAAAACCATATGTAATTAGATTAGCCACCCTGCCCCTGTTGTATTCTTACATAACACCACTTATTATGTTACCACTATCTGATAATGTACCAGCTTTAGCCTGACAGAAGACCAGAAAGCACAGAGACAAAGGGGGAGGGGGAACAGGTTTCAGATTTACTGGCGATAAAAAAAGGGAAAAAAAATCAAATAAACCAATAAATGTATAATTTATAATGTCTATCGAAAATAACATATCCCCCATAGGCTGAGTAGACTGTGATGGCAAGTATTTCTTCCTTAAATAACTGTACTGATAGAATTATTTGATTATTATTTAATTAAACAACAGGCAAACAGTATTAGTTGTTATACCAAAACTATTGCTGTAGTTGTTTTTAAATGATGCGTGAGAAAATTTGACAATGAGGGATCGCAGCAATAATCTCTATCAAAGGGATACACTGAAAAACAGACTTATAAGAAACAACAAACCTTTTTAGCCGTGGCAATAGTTGGCCTCTCGATGGGAGTCCTCTTGGCCATCTCCAGCAGCAGCCTCTTCAGTTTACGGGGCATCGCTAGCTTCTGATTGGCTGATAAATTGAACTTTGCCGTAGCCCACAGAATAGCAGCGATGCCGTAGATGCACACCTAAAAATATATGAGATACTTCATTAGGTCTATCCTGATTTAAAGGTGCACTGCATAACTTTTTTGGTACTTCTGTCTGGCATCTGCTTGTATCTGAGATGTTATTTCTTTGATTAGAATGTCTCACAGTTAAGCATTAAACTTATTCCATCTTCGTGGAGACAATGAAATTATCCTACGAGGTGAAGTTACAGCTCTTATCTGTAAAGAAGCAAGTTAGCTCTCTCTTTTCAAGCTATTTTATGCAATACAAACTCCTGAAATTAAATAAATGTTGTATATATGAATGCAATACTGTGGGGGATTCGAGGCAAAACCATTTTATCTCCATGGAGACACGACAAAATTAAGCAGTGCACTTCTAAGTGTGGACAAATTCATACAACCAACCTTCTCAGTGACTATTCCATGCTCTTGATATTCAGGGGCAAGATAGAATTCATCACAGTAACCTAGAAATACAATGTTATTGAATAAAAGGGCATTATAAGAAGTACGAAAAAACCCACACAGTTCAGTATCAGATAAACAATGTAAAAATACCTATGTTTTTTGGCTTTAAGAAGAGTACCTCCCCCTCACAGCCCACAAACACGGTGTCCAGGGAAAGATATGCTGGAAGAACAAACAAGAACACAGAAAAAAGAACAGAGAAGTTCAGTGCATTTTGTTATTTATGCATTTTAAATAAAACTGAAGCATAAATTCAACCAGGGAGACTGCATTTTCTATCATAGATAAACCTCAAAGGGCCTGTATCCATTTTCCCCATGACTTTGAGCAATATTTCTCTTCCCCCAGTACAAATATATTTTATAAGCAGCTCTTGAGGTCAAAATAATGTAGTGCACTTCAGGATCAGCCACAAAAACACTTCTTAATAAGCTTCAGACAGAACACGGCTAACATGTTATTTGCTGTTAGCGTTTTGTTAACTTTTCCCTGACACTCAGCTCTGAAAGTTGTGAAAACTCATCACGGTGAACAATTGGGGTGATTGGGATGCATAAGGGAAGTGAGGAATAACTTTGGATCACTGCAGACTGTTTAAAATTAATTAGTTTAGTTTTTCACGTTTTAAGACAGTCAAAATCCTTTAATCTTGTCATATCTTTTTTCCTACTCATCATCCTGTAATTACATTTAGTGCTATAAAGCTGTAGCAGCAGAACCAGTAGCCTCCTCAGATTTTCCCTCATTATCTCATTGCCAACACTGTACAGTTTATCCATAAGCTATTCATTACACCTCAATAATTTGGCTGTCTCTAAATGTATTTCCTGATTGTATTGTTTGTTAGTGAGTTATTGTTTATATTATTGTCACATCTTCTGACCTGGGAAGTCGATGTAGGTCTGCAGAGAGGAGAGGCAGGTGTAGCACAGGGCCCACAGCTCGTTCACACTCAGCCTCCGACCACAGCGAGTGAGCAGCTCTCTCAGAGAAATCCACTGCAAACAAAATATTCAACTGAAATGCGATACAAGTTAACATAAAACCATATAAAATAGTAATTGTGTGCTCCTGACGGCTCAGGTAAAGCACCTTGAGTACCCTGAAAGGCTGTATACAAATCAAAGTCATTATTACAACCTTAGTGGCAGCTGTGCTCTGATGTGTCGTAAGAAGTGGGCGTTGAATTTTGTTTTCTAAGATTAAGTTGTACCTTGACAATTTATAACTGACAAAATAGCTTTCACTTTTCACCCTTTAAATATCAATATCAATATTTTAGGAACATGCACACCTAACTTATCATATATGCAGTTTATAGAATCTCTTTATATAGTTGTATGGTAGCAGCTTAAGATCTCTTTAAACAAGTATTCTATCTTTATCTTAACATTACACATCTTGTATTATACAAAATGGATTCTTGTGAGCTTTAAGCCATGTTATAATGCTGTCACCTCATCAAAAACATACCTGGAGTTGTGTTTTGTTTCATTCACACATGTTTGAGTAACACTTTATTATTAGTGTGTCTACATCTCCAAAGCTCAAAATGCTCTGTTCCACCTTGGGTCTTCTGTTTGAGAGAAGAATTCAGCCTAAATATGTAGGATTTCTGTGTTAAATATGTATAATGTATAATTATACATATATATAATTGTATTCTTTTGTAATCTCTAAAGCACTTTGTGAATAAAAAAACTTTCTTTACTTACTTATTTGTGAGCTTGGCGAATAATGATATTGTTGATGCATTATAATTCAAATGTAACCTTTTTCAGCTTAAACCCAATTTTCCACTTACCAAACTTAAAAACAATGCTAGTCAGTGCTTAAAAACAGTTAAACTAACCTCATCCTGAGATTCCTCATTGAGACACAGCATACTTTTGGTCATGTGGTTATTTGTGCACAGCCCATTATTTAGAGAATTCCCACAAGAGTCCTGCTCCAGATCTTGACAGGAATTACAGAGCGACAGTAAATCCCTTTCTCCTTCTTCCTCCCTGTCCTCCTCTCTGTTCACCTCCTCTATATGCAGCGGTTCATTTAAGCTTTCCCGGGAATTGTAGCATCCCATCGTTGAGTTCATATAGTCTTCAATGGTGCTAACAGTGTAGCATTCACAAGAACTACCCCGGTTTAATCTCTCCATTTTCCAGGTGGATTTTGGCTGGTCCTCGTCTCCGCCGATCTCACTGAGGTCGGACACGGGAATGCTGATGTCTCCACAAGACTTGGGAGACAGCAGTGGGGGATTGTTGGAGTCCGGGACAGAGCAGGAGCGGTTAAGAGCCCCTCGGATTCGGTTACACCGGGCCTGGGAACGCCTCATCACTGGGGAGCTGTCAAAAGAACGGAAATCCAACTCGTCTCTGAAGTTCATACTATGTCCGATGCCACTGTCCATGTCCTCAGCCCATAGGGAGGAGTCCCAGCCCGTGCACACCTAAAGAAAAAGAAAATGTGAATTAAAACATAAAACTGTAAAAGGCAATGATCTACCAAGGTAGACAGATGTATTAAAAAAACATTATTATACGTAATGCATCCTTTGTATACATTTGTGCACTCTGGTATTTCTCATATTTCTCTTTGTACTTGGAGTTGAAATTTGGCGCCCTCTGCTGGTAACCATTCAGAACACAGCATCTTGAAATACCTTTTTAGCAGCAGACATACCTTACCTTAGCATGGACAGAAAATCATTGTATGGTAAGGTATACAGTACTTTAATGATGCCTCGTGAGGGAAATTCATTCTCTGCATTTGACCCATCCTTTAACCAGTGCCACGGGGGCATTGGTGGGTTACTGCCACACATGATCTTGACCCAGGCTTAGTCAGGACTACCTTAGCTGGGAGATTTTACCTATGGTGCACCTATGGTTTTGGGTTGATGGAGGAAATTCACACAGAAACATGTAAACTCTGCACAGAAAGGGTGACCCGGGAATCGAACCTGGAACCTTCTTGTTGTGAAGTGTGAGTGTATTCAGGCGAATTGTGGTATAGAAACCTATCAACATAAAACTTGTACTTCATTATAATGTTGCTCAGACACAGAACTGAACTGAATCTTAGACCGCTACCATGATAAGTAAATAAAGTCTATAACAGTCACAGTGAAAAGTTGCCCTATACCTGTTGCCGGGACAAACCGTTGGTCTTAATTGGACTATCAGCGCTCAGGTTTTTGTCATTCTCCTCTGAGCTCAGTCCTTTCAGCAGACATCTGGGTTTGGGATGCTGCCACCGCGCCTCCCATGAGCCTTCTGCTCCATCTGCGGAAAGACAAAGACGGCAATTAGTCCAGATTCATCCAAACATGGACCAAATGGAGAGAGAGATAGAGAGGAGGGAGGGTGACCTTGGAAGGACTCGATGGAGAGGACCCTCCTGCCTGCAGACGACAGCCTTCTGCAAACAGCTGCGGAGGAGGTGTGAGAGAGGTGGGACTGGGCCAGAGACAAGACGTCCTACAGGGAGAAGGGGGGACAGTATCAGACACATGACTATTCAGTGAAGAATACAGAGGAACAAGGACAAAAGATAGGGCTGCATGATATTAGGAAAAAATATGTCAGGTTCTGTTCATAAAGCTAATTTCCAGAGCACTAACATTTGAGCAATGATTTGAATATCAAACGCAAACCTCTAATTCAAGAATCCCATGCAATTCAGAACATGTTCGTAGAGTTACTCGTAGAGTTTTTTTTCAATAATAGTCTGTTTTGTTGTTCATAAAGAACATCCTAAACAATTGAAGTCTTTGTGATTTCACAATTGGATGCAAGGATTCTGTTCTGTCAGCATGTTCATTGTTCCTTTGACAAATTGTTTTAGACAATGAACAAGCAGTATCAAGTGATGCCTCATAAGTGGGCCTGTCACAATAACACAATTTGAAGTGCAATATATTGCTGAGGTAAATATAGACAATAAATGATCATCTAAAAACTAATTTATGCCACTGATGCAATAATTCAAGAGCAGATTTAAACTATAAAACTTTTTGAAATGGACAATATTGTTAAAAAAAATCATGAGCTGCAATGAATGATTATCAAAATGAAACACTTTAGTACTTAGTTTGTATCTGTAATGGGTCATGGAAGTTATTAATTCAACCTTTTACAGCTTAAATCTTATTGTACAGCAAAAAATAAAAAATAGAAAAAATTCCGAGTAGTGCAAAGAAAATATATTAAAAAAAAAATATGTTCCAGCTTTCATATATTGAATGATAAGTTGATATAGTAATTATTGTGACAAACCTACACATAATACAGACAGAAATATTTATCGTAAGTCTGGGCCGTTCTGTTCTGGAGTTTGTTTGGAGCATCTACAAATATTTTGGAATCTGTGTGGACTCATCCCTGTCATTCACCACACATATCACACTTATCACAAACAAAGGTGAAAGCCAGATTATCATTCCTCTTCTGAAATCAAGCTTCATTTACTCATTACACCAAACACACCTTGGTTCAGACAACACTGGTGCCCATCTTGGACTATACCGACATAATCTAGAAAATAGCACCTAGCACCATTCTCAAAAAACTGGGTATACTTTACCACTCAGACATTTGCTTTTGCACCAACGCTCCCTTTCACACTCACCACTGTGACTTGTATAAACTGGTGGGCTGGCCCTCACTTCATACGCGGCGGCTTAATCATTGGTTTCTCTTCATTTATAAAATTGCCTTTGGCGAGACACCTGCTAACTTATCATCACTGCTCAGTCTCACTCAGAGCACACACAGCACCAGATCAAATCAGCTCCTCAGGTTCACTGCTCTTAAAAGCTCTACTGTTTTTAGCTGTGACACTTTTACACTACTGTCCTTTGTTTTTAGCCTGTTGATTGTTGATTTGCTCTATATATTGTATCTCTGTCTCTGATGTGTAGAGTGTGTATGAATGTTTTCCTGATTTATCTCAGTTCATTTAACGTTTTCAATTCATTATACAGCCCTATTTATCCCAGCAGAAAATGTATCATAAACGGTTTTATGTAGCGCTTTTTTACCTTCAAGGCACTTAAAACGCTTTACATCAAGAAACCACCACCAAATCGCACACACTCATACGCCGATGTAAGCAGACACTGAGATCAAGGTGGATTAAGTGTCTTGCCCAAGAACACAACACAAGCAATCATCTGTGGAAGCTGGAATCACACCACCAACCTGTGGGTCAGCAAATCTGACCGCTCAACCAGTGCTGTTTACGTCAAGAGCAGGATTTGAACCACCAACCTCTGCATCAGTGAACAAACACCAACTGAGCTACTGTCACCTATGAATAATAAAACTAATGCTGATGTGTTTTCTAATTCTGGAAATCTGGATAATATTGAATAAAACATTTCAAAATTAAACTACAAATTTATAATCTACTATCCTCGAGTTTAATGTTTTGTTTTACATTTACAAAACTCACATTTCATTTATATACACATTGTTCAAATGAAAATATTTGATTAGTGTTGATCCACTGCAAGATAACTAAGGTTATACAATACTTTTAATATTCCATCTGCACTGACACACTTTCACCACTAGGCGCTGTTGTAGAGCAAAAAATGAACAGAGGCCAATCCTGTGCATGTAACTCATGTAAACGCTATGGGCTACAGTGACAGCGGATATAATTACTCGTATGTGGTTCTCAGCTCGTGTCAGTCTGTAACACGCTGCAGCGAGTGGTAATTTACACATTTCTTAAGATATGATTAAAACAGACCAGCGATGATTAACCCCTCCGTCTCATGCTGAGGGTTTAGTCTGATTTACTGGCTGTGAACTGCTTAACCGTACTGCAAACTTGATAAATGAAAATGAGTGAATTAGACAGACAGCCTTGTTATAAGCCCTGAGTTAAAGCTGGACATATAAAGACATTTCATTTATGCTGGACATCCATTAATATATCAGTATGTACATTTTTACCTTATTAAACACCCTGCTCATTTTTTTTTCTATTTATTTGAGCAAAATGTGTCTTGCTCCAGTACAGATACATTATATAAGCAGCTCTTGAGGTCAAAATATGTCCACTGTGTGCTGTCTGCATCTAATTATAACACAATAATCAGTGCACATTAGCATGCTAGTTGTTATATCTTGTGAATAAGTAGGATGCTCAGAATGTATAAGGTAAGTGAGGAATAACTGCAAGCAATTTAAAATGAACTAGTTGTTTTTCACTTTTAACGACAGTAAAAATCAGGTACAGCGCTTTTAATTTAGTTACAGAGATGATGAAATAGCTCAAAATGAAAACGAGATAGATAAATTAATGTCAAAACTACACTGATTACTGCTCTGGTTAGTAGTTAGTGGCTGTCTTTGCCTGTGTCATATCATCTTTTTTACATGAATAAGCTAATGACAAAAATAAAATGTTGCCACTGTTATGAGTATAGAGAAAACATCTGGTAGTGCCCCTTTAAATCTTATATGGGTTATTGTAAAAATAGCACAGGCGCATTGTTAAACCCTACGTTCATTCATCTTCTTGTGCAGAGGTCGCAGGTGGCTAGAGCCTACATCAGCATTTTTCCTCAGTATATGAAATCTCGCTGCTTAAACAGTTGAAATCACAGTGTTTATGTAATTAAAATAAGCCTTTAATGATCACATATGTATTTAGCGCTTTCGTATCTCCACTGATTACATAAAGCCCCGTGAATACATCAGGGAGAGCTGTGATTAACTAAAAGACACAACAACAGTAACAGTATGTGATGTTGGGAGCGGGAATCAAACCACTGACAGTTGGGTAAGCAGGCGAACACAACCGACAGCTACTAATTTTTGTGGCTCTGTTATTTATTTATGTATTTGATAAGGACTTAGGGATGCCAAGGTTATTCAGTAAATCTGTAGTGAAGATTTTACAGATCATAATATAATATAATATAAATCTTATGAGCTAAAAACAATTACATTTGGCCATAACATTTTACAGTTTGGCATAAAAACTGTTGTTCCGAAGTATAGTTTTAACTTTCAATTTCCATACGATCATGCAGATGACGTGCCACCTTCAAAAAGTTACTCAAGGTTACGTGTTTGTTATTGAAATGTGTCTTTCGCTGCTCCAATAAACCAGCCTTAGTCCTCGTGTTTATCCCAGTGGCTGTACCTTAAGGGCGGGCCTGTCCTCGGGCTGCTCCTGCTGCATCTGCTCCAGGAGAGAGGACAGCTCCGGTCCCAGATCAGACTCCAGCTCTGGCTCGATCACAAAGCTCAGAGCAGCAGAGAGAGTGGAGCCCAGAGAGAAGACATGGCCCTGCAGAGAAAAACATACAGCACACAGGGACAATGTCAGAGGAGAGAGGGGAGTGTACAAGGGATCCACATTCAAATAAGATACTTTTCAACCGGATTTAATCACAACAACAAGAGCCAAGGGATTGAATTGCTTGGGTGACAAAGTTTCACCAGAAGACATCACCAGAAGACATTAATATTGTCCGTCACCACGAAAGCAAACAGGTGACACCACCAGACATGTTACAGGTCAGATTTGTGGAGCTTACTGTATATTATTAATATTATGTTAAACTAAATGTATTTTGTTGCCTAAAAACTTAAATACTAAGTTACATTCTTATAATGAGCGGGTTAACCTCTCCACAGATCTTACCAGATGGTGTCACATGCTTGTCTCAATGAAAATAGATAAGATAAATGCAATATTCTAGAACAAGGGTTGTCAAAGAGGGGTCCGGCGCCACCTGGGGGGCCTCTCAGATACTGCAGGGCAGCCCTCAAAGATTGTCTACACAACAAGCACCTGAGTTTGAAATCAGATACATATATACATATATTTGTTTAGAATGATTACACAAGTACTGCTTTTTTACAAATTAAATCATTGTTATTTACATTTCAACTTTCAACTGTCATTTGAATAGGAGGCTTTGAGGGATCTTTGGATGAATAGGGAAGGCCAAGGCGCTGCAAACTTTGGGAACATCTGTTCTACAACATTTCAGGCAAAGCAACAACATCTCCATGGAGACAAGAAGGTAGCAGACACCTCAAAAGAAATGTTACAACTGAATATACAGTATTTTTGAATTTCTATATTGTGTATTTTTTCCTAACCCTAAAAAGCGATGAACATGACATACTTTGCAAAATAAAATAAGTCTCAGCATAACGAGCTTTGCAAGTTTACACTAGTAGTAACACAATCTTCTAAATTTAAAAGTTCATTCTGAAATCTTGATCCTTAACCAAAACATTGAATTTGAAGCATTTTTGTGGATTTCAGGAAAGACTGGTAACCCACAGATTTAAATTTAACAGATCAAAGGACATATTTCTGTCACGGTGCGTAAAATTTAAAACTGGAATGCACTTTATATTTGCAGTAGCACCATTCATATGTTTCATGGTGCTTTTGTTTTGCCGGGGCTGCGTTCCCTTGTTATTATGGTCAGGACTTTGGCAGAGCTATATTCAAACCAGGTGCAGTTCAGTCATCGTGACAGACAAGGGTCTAATCTCTCATAAGTCAAGTGGAGTGTGGCTGTAATTATGTGGCAGAGGAGAGCTCCGTGGGTCACCAAAATAGATTGGTGCAGAGTGAAGTCGCTGTTTTGTTTTCGCTAGACTTGTCTCTCAAACACCAAGAGGCATTATGGGTGTGCTGTCAGCGAGCACAGAGCAGAACAGCAAAAACTCAGGGTAACAGCGGGGGATATTGACAAAGAAATGAATCTGTTATGAGGACGAGATTATATTGTGACAATCCATCATCGTCAAGGGTTACATGTCTCGGTTAAAGAAGCGGCATTAAGCAAAATAGATTGTTTTTAATATTTCTGCGTTATAATGTTGTTCCCTCATCAAAACAAAATGTGGTTTTAGATACATGTTGCAAGTATTTTTGAGCTCTCTCTTGGGCCCTATTTGAACCCTCTTTACTGTTAGCTGTAAGATTCTATCCCACAAGCCTACATCATCCTCGCTCCCACACGACAATTCTCCATAAATATACAAAAGCATGATACAAAACTGTACACAACAACTTGACAAACATGATGCAATGTGCAATAGCAAGATGCAAACTATTGGTGTTGCGATAGTGCTTTGAAGGGGCAGTGAAACTTATAAAACATGATAATATGCTGTTTTTGTTTGATGAATATAACATTTTCAAAAATAAAAAGAAGCATAGTGATCTAAATATGTTATGTGTTAGTTGTTAAACCCCGAGAAAAGTAAAATAACTCCCCTTTAAAGTAAGCGTATTGTAGAAAACGTTGCTTTTAATGTACCTAAAATGAAGAAATACACTGATTTTAAACTCTAACTTTTGTGGTGGGGGGCTTGTATCCACGGATATGCTATTGCTTTGCAGAGATGGCTCCACAGTCCGGCATTAATCTTGCGTATCACCTTAAAAATAAGCAAGTGACACCACCCGCCCAAGTTATGTACAGGTCCGATCTGTAGAGCTCACAATAAGGATGTGTGTGTGTGCTTTTGAGTTTTTTTTAAGCCATAAAATTTGTAATTGGATAAACAGAAAATAGACAGGTTTAATTAATATTTAAATACTGATGAACATTCTAGGAAAAGGAGTAGCATGTCTTGTTAACTTATATTTAACGACATTTATACAGGTAGGGAAAAACGATGTATTGTTTTATTTATGAGCTATTAGGATTGAATGTGATGAAAACAGTCCATCATAGAGAAGGGCACAGCTGTGGGAGTGAAAGTGTCTGTTAGTGTCTGTGATTAAGTCATTGCTCATGTCCAGTATGAGCCAGCGCCACCTCATGTCCACAGGAGCGGAGAGCCGGTGACAGACGAGTCCACCACGCATGAATTATAAATGAAGCTTGTTTAGTATGTCACATTTCATCTGCGGGAGCTGGAATTGCACTGCCAACCTTTGGAATTGCACTGCCAACAGTAGGTCTGACCAATGATGTTTATGTCCAAACTCTCTACCTCCACCACCAACTGAGCTACTATCGCTGTTCCAATTAAATCAGAAAAGTGTGAAGTATGCCATATTTTGTAATCAATAAAGTGCTATAATGGAACAGGATAGAGGAAACTATTTGACCCAGGGAAGTTTCGCCCGTTTGTTCAGCTGACACACTTTTTGACTTTTGCTTTCGGGATGGCAGCGAAGCATCGACCTACACGAAGGGACGCTCGATATTTGAACTCTCACCTCCTCTTGAAATAACACCCTAGTCCATAACACCACCACCTGCGCTCCATTTCTATAACACAGTACCGTACTGTACCATATTTACAAGGGCTGAACGATTTGGAATTGGAATTGGATTTTTCTGACAAGCATTGACAAGATTTGCAATTTAGATTTTAATTGTAGGATTCTCTCCAGTGTTCACATGTCCAGAAGAATTTTCAAACAAACTAATCACATTTCAGAGCATGTTTGTATAGATGTAAACTACAGAGTACATTTTTTATGCAGAATGAGACCGGATATTTTTGTTTGTGAAGGAAATTATGGTACTTCCAATACTGCAGCCTTGATAATTGTGTCCTATCAAATTGCAATTTTGATTTGACTGTGATTAATCTTACCGCCCTAATACTTACTTCTAACATAAAATTGTCCTTTTCTTGTTCAAATTATCTTTATGGCTGGCCTGTGTGAGTCCATTCCACTGTCCCATGTTTTCCTAGTCACCTGCAGACTGGAGCTCCACCAAAAACTGCAGTAAAGCCTAATTCAAGATGATCTGTTGGTTTTTTTTTTTCCACGTGCCATTTTCTTTGCATTTCTATTATATTTACCAGAGTTTTTTCAGATTATCTGCACCTGCCTCTGCTCAGCTCCAGCCTCACTCCAGCCAGTCAATCCTGCCTGTAATAAAATTTTAAAGTATTTATTCCTCTCTGCCTGCATTTTTGGATCCATTCTTGTACTAAGTTTAACAATTATTTTTATTTCTTTTCTGTTACTTTGTACGTGTTAAAAACATTTACACTAGCTTGTCTTTATTTGTAGAAAATGTTACTTCTTTATACTGATTTATACTGAATATTGGTATTGCAAAAGTCAATGATTGCTAATACTATAGGCAATTTGACAATAAAAAGTCATCATCTCACACTGGGACGATTTTCAAATCTATAGCGGCTACACTCGCTCTTCTTCTGTTTGGTCTGCCTCAGTTATAAGTGACAGGCGGATACAACCAATCACAATCACAGCAGATGTAAAGCTTCTTACATTTTAAAGTACAATGACATTCTTAGCCCAATATAACCCACTTGGTTCCATCTAAATATACCCTTGTACTGCAGTATGAGGAGGTCTTTTTACAGGCACGTCCCAGAAAGCCCTAACATTTTTCAGTAGGGCAGAAACATCATTATTCTACACTGGGAGAATTTGCTGAACTGACAAAAATGGTTCAAACCCTTGGACTTGGCTGGTCTATTTTAAGCCAAGGAAGAACCACATACAGCAGCAGAAGCAGTAGTGTCCTCCACCAAAGTGCCCCTGACTTTGAACTGTTCCCTGAGGTAGAGGCGAGCAGAGGGGGGTCTGTGAGGAGGAAGACCATTCATCAAGTCTCACCTCAAATGTGCTGCCGGTGCTGTCAAACTCCGGCGGGACAAAGCTGCCCTCTGGGTCATCTGCAACACAAAACACACAGGTTTAACAGAGGGATATTGTGTTGTATTATGTTGTACAGTGATAAATCAATATGTAATGGCAAATGCACCTTACACCAGACTTACTTTGATCCTTTCAGTCACACCTAGAATTACAATGAAGGGATGACATATCGCTTCTATAAAATATTGTATAGTCATAACTAGTGTTTGACAACTTTATTCATGGTGCACAATGTGACTTTTCTGGGGGAAGGTAGGCTAGGTTACTGGTCAGATCTATGCGGAGGTGACCCCTGTTCAAGAAGGCATGCTTTTCAACAACAAGATTTTTACCCATAAAACAGAAACGGTAGATTGTTAGGGTCACAAATGTATCACTCCAAATGCTCCAACCACTTTCAAACTAAATAATGTCTTGCCTAACGAAACACAGCAAGTTTCTACTAGAGTTACTGTTGTTCTACTGGTATTCCTAGCCGTCTCCCATCCATCCAACTACTGGTATTTCTATTCAGGGGTGGGATTTAATATGTCTTCTTCTTCCCACTCCTTTTTGAGCTTATATAAGGATTAATTTGTGAAATGTACTTTAAGTGTACCTGATACATGTGCTCGAAATGAATAAAAAAATAAAACAAAACAAAAAAAACTACGAACCAGGCTCAGCTCAGGTTTAACCAACAAGTATAACCACCAAAGAAATCATTTGCACTTTTTTCTATCTTCAAACATGAATCATAATATAGAAAACAGAGGAACATTACCCCCTATTTCCATCATATTTTTCTTTTGATCATATAGAAGTATATAAGTACAAAAGGCTAGTAAAGTGTAGGTGACCCTGAAACAACCACTGAAATAGGTTTCCATAGTGACACAGACGGCCTTGGGAGCTGATGTGGAGATTGGTGAGTCATCAAAGCTGCGGATCAACAGGTTTTCACCGCTCTTCTAAACATTATTTCCTCCAAAGAAAGTGGTGTTGTCGGAAATGAAATACGAAGACTTCCTTTCAATCGTTTCTCCTGGTGGGCAACAGCTCACTTAGTCACTATGGACATTGCAAACTGCTGTTGGGCTGCACACAGAAACCGTGAATTGGTTACACAGTGTCTCAGCTCCAATAAGTACACTGTTGTTGTGTTGATGGGCAAAACACTTCACCACCTCACCAATGTAGGGAGAGTGCAATGTGTGAGTGAATAATTGGATACGGAGTTAAATAAAGTTGCTGATGGACAACTTGGTCAAACGCAAGTAACTATAACACTCACTTAAAAAACAGATTGTATTACTTTTTACTCACTGCATTTGAAAGATAAATATAATAGTTTTCATCTCTGTTATGACAAAAAGTATTCATTTAAAAAGAAAACTTGGCTGCAGCAAAGAAGACCGCAGGCAGCACATGTGTTCATAGGGGGATACTGCATGCCTGGCAAATCCAGGATGATATCTCTCTGTATTTTTTATACAGATTGATATCAGTCTGGTCCCCACGTCCTCCATTGTGTCTCAAGCCCAGTCAAACGTGATTGTGCAAGCAGATTTGTTTTGTTTTTTTCAAGTGACGCATGTGAAACAAAGGAGCTCACTGGTCACCTTGCTGTTATATGGGTCTAAATCTATACGCAGGTACCAAACAATGAAAGTACAGCAGTGTGAATAGCTTTTACCAACAACAATTGTAAATATTGGCTTTCAAATGCATGTCTACAGCCTCAGTATCCTTTCCCAGACGGCCTGTATACAACACATTGTATTTGTGCGTCTGTAAACGTCCTTTCCAGAGCTGAACATCTCACTGCCTCAATAGCTCACAAAGAGTTCAATTAAACGGGATCGATACTGAACAATGGTGGAGTTTAGTGTTTGGCTGTGTTCACTTTGTACCACGATCAGCAGCTTCTCTCTCTCTCTCCACCTACACGTGAAACAATCCAACAAGGCATGTCGGTAAATCACTCCGCAAGATCTGGAGCTATTGAAGTACTGATAATAAAAGAGTTTTTATTGTATTTTATTGATGCTTGGAGATTTTAGAGGATAAATAGATGAGATGGGTTTATGATACAACACAGAGTTAGCAACGCAGCATGTGTAGAGGATGAACTGAGATGTAACAAGAACTAAATTTCCCTTGACAACAATAGGGCCAATTCAGTACAAAAAGCCTCTCCAAATGCTGTGACTGCAAAATAAAATAAATAATCGGTGAAGACTCCATTGTATTTCCCACCGCCTGCCTCTGTTTGTCTGTTATTCTATTTTTTTTTTCAATGTGAGTACAATACGTTTACGCCTACTCCTACTCTTACTTACTCTTCCCATTGTGAGTAAGTCTACAAGTGACAAAAGCTTTACGTTGGCAATATGAAACAATTTGAACACTTGCGTTTCCTGCACCGCTCTTTCAGAAATAATTACGTTTTTTCAAATGTGAGCTATCCTTTGAAAATACCAGACGTGTGCATTATGTAATGTTTAATCCTTCCTTCCAATTACATTAACTTCAAATTATAAATCCGATGTTACGACGCGACAGTTGCTCTTTTTGGACTACTTGGACTACTATACTTTTTATTTCTACTCAAGTGATATTATTTTGAAGTAACAATACTATAAAACCATCTCCTCTTCTCCTCCATCTGTCTATTTGTCTCATGAGTATTTCTTTACAAATCCATCATTCTCTCCCTTTATTGAATATCTGACATCTCTTGCTTTATTAATGTATGTAGATTAGGACAGTACATGTTATTTAATATATCAGCACGCAGTTTCAACATAAATAAGATGGATTTTTACATCTAAATACCTACAAATACACATAGAAAACACAGACTATTTACAGTAATAATCATGTCTTGCTGGGGTCTAGGTGCCAAGGTTTATCTTCAACAAACTTTCATTGCATCTCACGTGTCGGTCTGTGTCTCTTTAAATCTATTTTGGATTTTGAAGCTTGCATATTAAAAACTTTGAAACTCTTGCACTGTTTTTCTCTTCACCCAGAATTGAAGTTACATAATCCTAAATTGGCTGCATAGCTCAAGGGCCCGCTTGTGTCAATTGCCAATTTCTAAAGAGATTTAAGTGACATTAGAGAGAAGACGGATGTTGCTGTTGTGGAGTCAGATAAAAGTTGCTGCGGTTTAATTTCCTTTCTCTAAAATGAGTTATCGATGTGGACAAACGTCTGGGTCAATGCACCGATGCAATTTAACAGTTCTGTCTAAAGAGACTGCGGCAAATTGGGAAGCATTGGACTTTAACAGAATTTTAACAGAAGTTATATTGAAAACACAGCTATTTTGGGTTAGAACTTTCCTGAGAATGTGGTTTTATATTGGACAGAAAACTGAAGTAAGCAAAACGAGCACAAACATCCAGAATAGTGAGAATGTGCAGACTGAATCAAACAGAGATCAATGAGGTTAGATTATAAAAAAAAGAAAGCTTATACTCAGCTTCTACTTCTACTTTTGCTGTCCAGGGCATTTTTTTATTCCCAGATTGCTTGTCTTCATGGACATGTTATTGCTTTGCCTGGAATATTCCACTGTATAGCATTAAACGTATCAATCTTTCCTTTATTATTACAGATGTTTTTGTATTATTAACACTGAAACACATGCATTCTTATTGTGAGCAAGTTTGCCTCTCCACAGATCTGACCACTAACTTCATCTGCTTGTTTTCATGAAGACATCAGAAAGACACCTAACCACCACAAAAGTTACACAGCGCCTCTTTAAGTCAGCGTATTAGCGTCACATATGTCTACAAACGATCAGTGCAGCGTTGACTCACCGCTGAGCTGCTCCATGAAGCACACGTTGCCATGGGCGTTGAAGGCCAGAGTGTCGGGGGTGATGCACAGAGAGTGGAAGAGTTGAGACTGGCTGATACTCTGAAGAGCCAGAGCACACTCCCCACACATGGCCCACACCTCGTCCTCCAAAAGACAAGTGTCCCTCAGAGACAGGATATCAGCCAGGGACACGTTCTCCTGCAGCCAGAGGAAGGAGAGGTTAGAACAGGGCTGGGCAATATGACAACAAAAATAATGGGGGAAGACAGACTATAAATCAATGCCATTTAACACCACAAAATAGTTCAATCTGGTCTCTAGAGTAGAGCTGACTGTTCTGTGGAAAATATCCAATGTGTTTGTGATTAGATTTGCATTTACATCTAAAAGTGTTTTAATCATAGGATTCTGTTCTACCTGGATTATATTCAATTAAACCTGTCCAGAAGAATTGACAAAATTACTGAAATAAGAAGTGACAAATAATTAGAATTACGCATTTAAGAGCCTGCCAAAGAGTTAGAAGATAATATATTTTGTTATTTGTGGCAAACTGAGATATTGCACTTATCCAATATTTATATATAATGTTTACATGTTAAATAGATAAGCTTCAGTGTAAAATATTTTCTTCGGATCAAGATAAAATTAATAAAATATGCAAAATATATCTGTTAGTCAACATTAGTTAGTCATTTGTGGCCATTAACAAAGCGGCTGGAAGAGAGCTTGGTTTAAGTTAAAATGCTTAAAGTTCTAGCTGTAACAATTGTGTACTTTATTGCATTTTGTTATTATAGTCAAAAATATTACTTATTGTATTATTTATACTTGTAGGATTAAAAGCATGGTGTCTGAACAAGTACTATTTTATTAAAAAGTGAGTAGCCATCTCTGATTATGCTAATACCCTGATTTCCAACAGGGACAGCTCATTTATTTCACACAAAGAAATATTCCCCTGATAGAACAGGTGCACTTGGTAAATTAAACAAAGGACATGAATGGCTGAGCACAGCTGCAAATTAATAAACAGGGTTAATACAATAGAAACATTGAAAAAATAAGTATCAAGTATGTAGACTGTGGGCAATCAAATCACTTTACATCAAGGAACCACTCACCCATTCACTCACACATTCATACACCAGTGTACACAGACACTGGGGACGAGGGGGGTTAAGTGTCTTGCCCAAGGACACAACAACAGCATCATCCATGCCACCACCAACTTGTTGGTCAGTGGATCTGACTGCTCAACTAATGATGTTTACGTCGAGAGAAGGATTCGAACCATCAACCTTTGGATCAGTGGAAAAACACTCCATCAACTAAGCTACTGTCGCCCAAATACATTGTTTCCTAGTACTTTTTTCTGCAGAAATTGTTGTTTTTGCATGAACCCCCCTAAGGTGTAGTCTTGTGAGCACAGTCTGGGTTAGATCCATAGAAATACGTAATTGTTTTTACAGCTTTAACCACGCCACTTTTTATTCAGCTAATTGACCTATTCTTTAGTCGACTTCAGACCTAGTACCCATAGTTCTACGGTGCTCGTTTCTTATACTGCAATAGTTTATCCACATCTCAGTGACATTTTGCTGCCACTGAATTTTTTAAGAGTGTGGGCGTCAGGCAGAAGAGCTATAGGTGAAAAGGCTCCTTAGTTTGCATAAAATATAACAAAAAACAGTGGAAGAAGTACTCAATTTTGTTACTTAAGTAGAAATACAGACACTGAAGCAAAACAATACTCAAGTAAAAGTAAAAGAATCATATGGAAAAATCTACTTAAGTAAAAATATTTAAGTATGTGTTTGAAAATGTACTTAAAGGGGAAAAAATAAGCTTTTACTTTTCAGTCCTGTTGTAGTGTAGTCGAGTAGAAAGTATCGATACCTGCTCTCATGTAGTGAAGTAAAAGTATAGAGGATGCTCAGAATGCATAAGATAAGTGAGGAATAACTTTGGACCACTGATTTTCATGTTTTTAAGACAGTAAAAATCAGGTACAGAAGCACATTAGAAGTAGAAGCACATTACTACTTCAAGGTCAAAGTACTTACCTCTTCCCTCATGTAACCCATCTGCTGACAGACGCCATAGAAACAAGAAAAACACTGTTATCCGCGCTGCCTCACCTGTCATAACATCAGGACTAATTGGTCCATATCTCCAGCAGGATTCAAATGACAGTAATTTACACTGAGCCAACAATCTCATGTGCGTACTTCCTGTTGCTAATACTATCTCAATATTGCAATATCGTGCAATAAAGTAAGGAACTGATTTATGGGAGCATTATTTACCAGAACGTCCCATTTTTCACTCTATATTTTTTGTGATAACACCACGAAGTATTTAAAGAGTGTGCACAATTTCCATGTCTAAATAATTTGTTAAAGTTGATGTATTATGTAAAATCGACTTTTTAGAGCCTTTAACCATGTTATAGTTGTTTCCCTTCAACATTTACTCAGTTAAAGGTGTATTTGGAGTGATTTGTGTTTATTTTCAAGACTCATATTAATCCCAGTTTCACCTCCACTGCTCTCTACTTAGTTCTCCAATTTTATTTTCTTAATTAGTGATACGAGCAGGATTCAACAGTGTTGCATACTCATTTTGGTGCAGATGAAAACAAATCTGATACTCACTAGCATGATCTGCAGCTATCCATAGGCGACCCAAAGAGCCGACAGCTGCATGGCTCTTTGTTGTAACGATATTTGCAGTGACCTCAGCTCTCACTGGGCACCACATTGTTCAGTGTTTCTTTTATTAAGTTTTTTTACATTAATATTAAGGTTTAAAATGTGCAAACTATAACATATTATCCATGAGTGTTGCAGATTATAACTACATAAGAGACACAAGCAACATATGTCTTCTTTAATAATGTTTAGGCCAAGCAATGACTTTAGTTAATACAGCGCTATTTAGTGTTTACTGATACAAAAGTGCATAGTCAGACCTGTTTACATGTTGTCTTTGTTTTATCTAAAGTATCAACTGAATAAAAAGTGTATCTCTGAGAATACATTTAGATAATTCCTATTTCTTTCAGGGCTAACCCTCAGCAACAACTTTATATTTTGCCTTAATTCTAATCTCAAGATGTCTGGATGGCAGATCGAATATACTACGTCAATGCAAGGGAATTACTTCAAAACGAACAAGAACTGCAGTGAAGAAGGTGGCACTGACAGAAGAATGAAGTCATCTTTGGAGTGATGCCAAAACCAATACACAACCAGGGAGACAAACAAAACACTCTTCACTTAAGTAGCTCTTATTGGTCAAGACGGATAAAGTTTAAGGAGACTTCTGTGTGAGAGGTACAAGCTACTTCACTTTTGATTGGTCTAGTTACTTAACAACAACATGCATCTAGAAAAACACTTTCTTTAGACAATACAACATGATTTTCAACATTAAATAAACGTATTTTCTTCTATATTACCATGTGGCCTTATATCTGTGTAATCTCCCAGCCGTTCAGGCAGGTTTCATAGTGGTCCATGGGCGTATACTAGTCGATATTATTCTGATACAGATCAAAATCATTCTAAAACTATTCAGAAAAGGTTAACTTCTGTCCTGTGAATGTGACTTTTTTTAGTATCGATACATGCTCAAGTTTTAATACTAGTTTTAGCATCAGTTAGTATCTGATTCACTTTTGACAACGCTGCCTTGTTAGAGCTGAATGATTTGGGGAAAATATCAAATTTTATCTGATTTTGTTATGAAAAGCATTGCAATTATGTATAATAAGATTCTGTTCAAAGTTCAAATTTGAAATGTGTCCAGGAGAACGCACAAATAGACTGAAATATCCAAAAAGTAAACAAAACTAATACACAGTCACATTTCAGAACATGTACACTTCTAAACTACAGAGTTAGCAGTATTTATGTAGTATTGCAGCCATCTCTATTTAATTCCAATTTATCTTTCAGTCCTAGTTCTTGTACAAATTTTTACCACTCAAGTTGAGACGCCTTGGCAACATCAGAGACAAACGCCTGCGGTGAACGTAAACACCACATTTATTTTTGGTTTCTGCCTGTCATACACAATTAGCTGTAACAATACAATGTGAAAATAATGGGATTTGAGATGTATCCATGTTAACAATACTGACACATGACAATCATTATGAAGTCTAACCGCGGGAATGTCCGGATATTCTTTTCAAAATATACTGGAATTGGAAAGATAGATGCGTCTAAGCCAAATTTCCAGCCTTGGTTCCCAGCGCAGACCTCTGGAGTGTGATGAAGGAGATCATGTATATATGTATTACAACCATCAAAGAAAACCCAAGCTGCTCGTGTTTAGAGCCAAGACACGATTTGATTGCACTGAGCCAACAGTGCAACAGCTGCAACTCAGAATATAAATCTGAGAACGTAAATACCAGAAAAACACATCGCTTTAAGTGCTTCTGCAAATGAGACTTATGATGGATTGAAGCATTGTTGCATTTTAATGAGGTTTTAGTCAGCCAACGATTCTGACTCCAGCACTATAGAAGTTCCAGGGTTTTTCATGTGATATTTGCAGTGGTGGAACGTAATAAAGTAAAAGTAGTAAAGGACTGTACTTAAGTAAAAATTTTAGGTATCTGGATTTTACTTACGCACATTTTAAACTGGATACTTTTTACCTTTACTTCACTACATTTGAGAGAAGGCATCTGTACTTTCTACTCCACTACATTTTTGAACTGGAATGAAAAGTAAACGTATTTTTTTATTATTGTTTGAGAGCTGCTGAAAAGGCTGAGGGATTTATTTTCAACAGGTTAATAGCAAATAAAAATATACAAAGA
Organism: Periophthalmus magnuspinnatus; assembly: GCF_009829125.3. NCBI lineage: Eukaryota > Metazoa > Chordata > Actinopteri > Gobiiformes > Gobiidae > Periophthalmus > Periophthalmus magnuspinnatus. The sequence continues at coordinate 16,443,970 of NC_047140.1, forward strand.
AAAACAGCCAAAAAAACCCCGGCTAATTCAGTTGTTTCTGTTGAACAAAATTCAGGACAAATCTGTATCAAAATCAATACATTTGAAGACACTTGTACTTTCATGTGATACTTTTACTGTTACTTGAGTATTTTTTGCTCCAATATCTGCACTTTTACTAAAATAACAAATTGAGTACTCAGTATCTGTGAAATTTAAAATGACATTCATGATGTAGTACAACTTTCCCACATATGTCAACTTTAATTCTGAGCTGATATTCTCAGGAAAACCAACCCACACAACCTCATGCATTAATGATCTGATATTAAAATGTGGTTTAGAGGGAAAAAAGCTCAACCAGAAACTATGAAGTACCAAACTTTTTTGTGAATTACTGCTTCAGGACATCTTACCACGCCAAGCCAACCGGGTCTGGACCAAAAGCCCATGGGTAATGAAGGATTTTATTTATTTTTTCCCCACATTACAACAATGAAACAGATGACCTTTAAGATACATATTAAACTTGGAGGCAGGGCTCAACGATTAAGTGGAATAATCGTCACTAATCGGATATTAAAATAATCCTATTCGTATTTTTAACACTGTCGACTGCACAAATCAGGCTCTAAAACACAAGCCAACAGATGTTCTAACAGAAAGACAGCTGCATTATGAAATCAAAATGGCAAAAAAGATTAAATTATCTCTGATTTGCATAAATAGTACACCTTATTCATAAATACTCTCTAAAAGCCTTCAGTCAGCATATTTCACCCTTTATTTGGCCAAAATGTATTTTTAAAAATTCTCAATGTAAATTAGAAAGAACTGTTTGACTAATAGTGTCATGATACTACAATTTCAAACTCAATTTTGATACTAAGGAATAGACTCAATACTTAATACCGATTCTAATACCACGAAACTGCATACTAAATAGTTTCACCTTTAGATCAGCTGGTCTGTCGTTTAAATGTGTTCAAGTCTATCCGTTGTCATAATTCTGTAACTTTTGGTGTAAATCTATGTAGACCATGAGATGAGCCTACATTTTGTTCAATTAGATATTAGACCATACTATATTTCAAACTTGATTTCAATACTAAGGAATAGACTCGATACGCAATACCAGTTCTGATACCATGATGATCATTATGATAATTTCTTTAGACAACAGAATTTGATTTTCAACATTAAATAATAGTGCTTTCTTTCATATTATTATGTGACCTTATATCTCTATAATCCCTCAGTCATCTACGTAGGTGCCATAATGGTCCTTAGGTCTATACTAGTCTGTGTCTTATACTTGTTCTGATTCAGCTCAAGATCATTCTAAAGATATTCAGGAAAGGTTCATTTCTGTCCTGTGAATGTGACTTTTTTATTATCGCTATGTGTGTAAATAAGTTTCAATACCAGTTTGATACCAGTTTTAGCATCGATTACTATCTGTTTTTTGATATATTTGCCAACCCTACTGGCTAGTCAACTAATCAAAAACAATTATCACTGTCTAGTTAACGATTACTCCCTGGGATTTAATACTAGCTACACAGGATATCTTGCTGTTTTATTGTTCTTTGTCTATGTATCGTATTTTTGTTTTTTTGTTAACTTTTTATGTGAAGCACTTTGGGCAGCTGAAGTTGTTTTTAAATGCGCTATATAAGTAAAATTGAATTGAACCGAATATAAAAATAATCATTAATTGCAGCTCTGAGAAGCAGTAGTACACAATGGCACACAATTACATATCGTTCAAATTGCATGTTATTCACACCCACATCAGTACAGACAGTATATGATGTACTGTGGCCCCATTTATCCTGCAGCAGTGGCAGTGATCTCAGAGCCTCCATGGAGAAACCCGTAATGTTCTGCTCAGATAATGACAGCATCTTCACCAGAGAGTTTGGGAGTCGAGACAAAGGGCCGTTTCACTGCACACTCGTAGGTCATAGTGGGAGTGGACCGGGACAAAGCCAGGATTGTCACAGATTATGCACAGCTTCCATTAGCCGTTAGCCTATAATCATTTCAGTTTATTTATAGTTTGATTTGTATCACCCACACTGCACATGAAGGATGTTCCACTGGTATTTCCAATGTTCTGGCACAAGTACGAATATGAATCACTCATATAATTTATAATATCTGTCATAATCCTTAACGATTTGAACAAGCAAACTTTTGTTCCCAGTGACAGTTTCAGAAATTATTTTATTCAGTTTGCTGAGCTCATCTTTTCCATTTCGAAGTGCACCGTGCAGCTTTTCTGGGTCTGCTACCTGCTCGTGTACATGTTTCACACAGCATTAAATGTCCATCTTCATGAAGACAAGTAGGTAATGTTATCAGATCAGATCTTTATGTGTTTTTCAATGCATTCTTGAAATCCCATAAATGTTAGCCTAACTTTAAATGTCTAAAAGCTTTAAAAAAAAAAATGGCCACGATCATAATCAAATTAAAGCACACATTCAAAAATTTCCATAACTGGCTCAAAGAAGATGGAAATATCTTTTTTTTAATCTGTCAGGCTTATTCCCACTAGTTTGCTGGTTAGTTGAACATCTTAATTCTTGCACGACAAACCATGGATTTTTCTATGTTAAAAAGGCACTGAATTCTTAGATTATGTTCAAAACTAGAGCTGCAAGATTCATCAAAATCAAACTGAAATTCCCATTTGGGTGGACACACAATAAGCAAATCACCGAGGGCGCATTTTTCCTCCTCAAGCAACAATATATCTGGTTAATTCTGCACAAACTGCTAATCCTGTAGTTTAGATCTCTACAAATGTTCTGAAATGTGATTCTTGTATTTGTTTTTCGTTCATATTTCAGTCTTTTTGTCAATTCTTCTGGACATGTATAAATTGTGAATCAAACAAACTCCCATTACAAAAACATAAATCGCAAATTGTAATACTTGTCAGAAAAACCTCAATTTGATTTTTTTGTTTTTTTTCGCACTACAAAGCTGTGAAGCATTGGATGTGTTCCCATTGGTTTTTCTTTCAGGCCAGCATTACCTGACCTAACACTTTTAAAAGAGATTAACAAATTGTTTAGCAGAACTCAAATTGATTTACTCTTTGAGCTGCTTGGCTTGTTTGGCAGACCTCCCCATATCCACAATCACCTTTATTGCCCCTTTAAAACACTCAACTGGATTTACAGGGTCAAGTGGAGTCCAATCTGCCTCAGTTTTAACCGGATGATTTCTGTTAAAACACCAGCATAACCTATAATTTCTTTACGCAGGTCAAAGAAGGTCGTGTAAGATTTCCTGATTATAGACAATCGAATAGGGAAAAAATTGACACTGTTATACGCAAAGTAAAAGCAGATGGACTGAGCTATGAGCTTTATAGTGTGAGAAGCAGCTGGATAAAAATATAACATTATGCAAAGTGATCCCTCATTAGCACATGGACATTTACAATCTATTCAGAGGAATCGGAAAGAATAAGCCAAAAGGTCAACCCGACAATGTCCACGCTGTACTAGGGTTGGCAAGACACTGAAATTTCAAACTTTACGCTCAATATACACTTTATAATACAACAAAACACTTAATAGAATGTCATTTTAAACACAGAATAGTGGTAGCTTCTTGCCATGTGGTATAACAGTTCGGATATCGCACTATTCAAGCAAGAAAAGCTCCTCTTGCGACCTCTTTTGTCATTTTTTCAGTATAGTTTCGATATTAATTTCAGTTTTGTTATTCATGTTTCGTTTTTTATGATGATTCTCCTTCATAGCTATGACTGAATCCCAGCACCAAAAGGTCTAGTATGGAAATTTGGACACCCACCCACACAAGAATCTTCAACACATTAAAAACCCATCTAAAATTACCACAAAGCAAGCAATAAAGTTAACCTCATACCACACACTCCCTGCCCTCTAACCAGGCCCGTCGACAGAAATTTGGGGGCCCGGGGCAAGAAGTATCATGTGGGCCCCCCTTCTCTAATATAAATCAATGAAAAGAGAGTCCAATTTGTCAAATCCTCTACCAGCCAAGTCAGTCTTTCCTTGCCGTTAGAACTCTTAATCAATCAATACGCAAATGTAAACCTGTCTGTATCTACGCGTTTTGTTTTGTGTAGTGTTGTATTCTATTTGGACAGGAAGGAGGTGAAAACAGACATTACTCAAACATGCATGCATCACTTGGACACTGTTCGAACACATCGCTTCTTTAATAATTGAGTCCAGATTCCGTAAGGCGAGATACCGTTTCTTCCGCAATGACCCCCCCCCCCACACCTGAGTTGTCTTAAGTGTGGAAAGCTCACATCTTTTCTATTCATTCCACTGTGTAATTTATAACAGACCATAGTTGTAAAGGTCTATGTACAACTGTTTGCCACTTCCACAAACTCACTTTTTACTATTAGTGTATCTCTTGACCTAGAAGCGCTCCCAACTATTGTTTTATATCCACAAACCCGCAGTTGTGCCATATTGCAGTAAACATACAACACAAAACTCTCATGAAATATGCACCTGCTTGTGTTTGTACCCATGTTTCTTGGTTCTAGTGCGTCGCTGCAGCAGAAACAAACTGTCTGAATGTGGTGGAGTCAGTACAACACAATTACAGGCCCAAAAATGCAGTTTCAGTCAGAACAAAGTAGTTCCATAAATAGATGTTTTCCCGGGAGAATAGTGCAGAGGAAAGCTACAAGTCTCCAACCCCCTGTTACTTCAGTGTACTGCCCTATATACAGTAAGTTTGTCTGCAAGGTCCGAGCTACTGGAGATGTATACACTAACACTGTCCTTGAGATAGTCTTTAGTCAAAGGGGTTGCAGATAAAAGTACTCCAGGGAAGACTGTGCAATTAATCCATTTTTAATCAAGCCTGAGATTCAGTCATTACTAATCGTCAATGATCACCGTATGCGTTTAGTAGATTACTCGGTCGATGGTGTCTTAGTGGACCAAAATTTGCATTCGTTGACTAATAATTTTATTTAGATGATAAGGATTTATGTGGAACAACAGTAGACACTGCTTCCAAGTACTTTTTTTCTGCATAAATAGTTGTTTTGTGTGTATTCTAGTGTAGTTGTAGTCCTCTTGTGAGTGCAGTTTAGGTCAGATACATAGAGATATGTAAAAGTTTTGAGAGCTTTTGTCACACCTCTTTTAGTGTACTAATCAATCAGCAGGACATGTCTTTAGTCGTCCAAGAATTTCTTTCACTGACTACAGCCCGAGTATTTATGATGATTATTTAAAGTCTGTATAATTGATGAATATGAGAAGGACAATCGTGATGTTTTTGTCGTATCACCCAGCTCTAAGGTTTTTTGCCGTTTATAATGACATTCAAGAGCAATAGGATTTGGTTGGGGGCTAAAAGGTAATACCTGTAATGTGCACTCCCACTGGTTTAAATAATGGCTCCACAGTCTCAGCTGCATCTGGGATTTCATTACTGTCATCATATGATAGAGAGCTCGGTTGGAGCTCAATTTGTTTTGGGGTAAGATAAATTAATTGAGAACCGCTGTGAATGAGTCACTGTGTTGCTCTAGGTGAAATTAATATTAGATTGTAACAGTTTTATTTCATGCAACGTTAGAGATAAGGTTTTGGTTATTCTCATTCAAAATATGATTAAACATTTGGTTGTAAAGTCTATAATTATTTAAGTGTTTTTTCCTTTCCTATTTGTTTTATAATCAGGCCTTGATAAGATATGGGCTGTGAAGGGTAGAAGTAGCAAGTTTACTAATATATACATGGTTAGTACTTGCCAATGTTTAGTTGTAAACAGGTTATGCAATGGTGTTCCTCACTGTTTGTTTTCGTGCACTTTGAATGACGCTATGACCGCTCCAAATCTAGTGCACTCTTAATTAGTGGATGCTAAATATGCCTGACTTTAAACACATGTAAATTAGTTATTACAATGGCTCATTAGCAACATCACGGGTGTCCATAAACTTTAAACAAAATGCAGCATGTTCCTGTTGTATAATTCTCTGTGGGTGTTTTCATCTTTGGCCTGGTTTGGTTTAGGTTTAATCCTGGTTTAGTCCTGGTCTAGTTCCAGTTTGGTTCAAATTTTGATGTTGTTGTGTGCTTGCAAATGTTAATTCATCCATAGCCCTGCTGCAACATTGTGGTATAAGATAAAAGCCCATGTAACCAATATTTTCCATGTATTTGAACACAATTTGTCATGCCCCAGTACAGATATATTGCATAAGCAGCTCTTGGCATCAAAATAAATTCCACTGTGTGCTGCCTGGTACTAATTATAAAGCAATTTTTTGTACAATAATCAAGAAGTGCACGTTAACATGTGAGTTGTTAGTAGCTTTACTGTCACTGTAAAACTCCACTTTGGTCTGAGAGCTGTGAAAAGAGCTTATAAATAATTAGGATGCTCTGAATGCATAAAGTAAGTGAGGAATACTTTTGGACTGTTTAAAATGAACTACTTCTGTTTTGCACGTTTTTAAGACAGTCAAAAACACGCACAGTGCCTTTAATATAGTGTGTGGGAAACTGGTCATGGTCAGTTTCACATTGGACAACAAAATGATTACAGAGTACAGGGCAAGGCACAAATAATCTTGTTCGCTTGACAACCATGTTACAGAACGTAAGAGAATTGAACTCTGATCTAATTAAATGCACTTGTTTGACATATTGTTTCTGTTTTCCATTACTGGCCTGGTATGAGCTGACATCACTTGCCGTAATGCAGCTCCAAAGTCTTATGGTAACTCACAATGATAGAGTGGAGGAGTACGTGTGAGACTTTCTGTCCGCCTGTAGACGAAGGACAACACTATATTACTGTCTAAAAACCTGTTTTGAAACTACAAATGTACAGTTGTCATGGGGCCATCACAGCTCTTTTAAGTTTTTGATTCCCGTAGAGGTCCATTATCTAACTTTTCTACCCACCTGATTGTCTTCATGTGCACTGGTTATTGTTTTACCTGGCATGCTCCACAGTATGGCATTAAAGATATCCATTTTGCATTTGCTCAATTAAACGTTTTTATAGCTTAAAAATTTATAGCTTGAAATGATGGAGATGAATACATTTAGTCCCATACTGAGGAACACTCCAAGCAAAGCAATAGCATCTCCATGGAGACGAGTTGATATTGGACCCTCCACCAGAAAAGTTACATAGTGCACCTTTAACATCCAGGATTCTTTTCGAAACTGCTTCAGTCTGATGGCAGCATATCCAAATGGTAATTACTGTACCTACTATATAAATAATATACATTCTTGAGGTTAGGTGGGACCGTGTGTTCGACTGATTTATTAGATTTAGTCATAGATCTATGGGCTTGTTTGGATTAAATAACTTGGATTTGGAGGAGTAGAGACTGCATTGAAATGTTATGGTGAAGGCTGCCTCACACTTTTCCCAGATGCCCTAGTTACTGCATCTGGGCCATTACATCAGCATAGTAAAGACAAAATGAAGGCAGACCTATATCATAAAAACATATAGGAAACACAACTGCAAAGCAAAACAAATAGGCTACAGTAAAACGCATGAGCAGGGATGTCAGGGTCATTAGGTTAATCAATACTTATGATTACTCACTTAACAATATAATCCTAAGAACTAGTAAAATAATGTATTGGCTCGCCGTTAGTCATTCGAATGAAATCTAATACCCCTAAACTACTCAATGTTAAGTGTTTTTCTGTTTTTTTTTTAACCTGTTTATCATTTACATTAACTTAAGTTTATCATTTACAAAGTTTGAGTCAATAAACCTGTCCACATACTAGAGGGATGGTTACAATCACCAAAATCTGATTCATATCTCATTTCTAGATCTTTAAAATGACTTAAAAGGAATAAAAACTGCACAGTTTGATCAGAATAACCAAAGTGACCATGATCAGAAAGAAATCAGATGGTTTTGCTATTTACATTTCATTTAAATTATCTTTTAGCTCCAAAAATCTACAACATTTTGAGTGTGCATGTAAACCCAGCCAGTGTGACTGAAAGTGGATTCAAGATTACACTGATGTTTGGTTTTGTTGTCAATAATTATGAATAACCGTGAAATCATGATCTTTCCTTTAACAGTAAGATTGATATTGTGACATTATGAGCAGCCTAATTATAGAAGAAGAATCGATTACATGGTCATAAGTTGCTCATAGACTTTTGGAGCGACATTGCTTGGCGAGAGATGTCCAAACCTCCCAAATCTACAGATCCCACATTGATGCATTGTTAACTTGAGCCTGATTGCACCCACCTCATCCTCTAGTAACGGTGGCAGATGTTCCAGATGTTCCAGATCATAAACTCCGTCTATTTCGTCTGCTTTCCCCAAGTACGTGACTCCGGCGTCGCTGTTACGCGTCTTCTCCATTGCTGCAACTTCCTTCGATTCAAGAAGCAGCGAGGGGATTTTCTACCCACAATGTCTTTCCAGTCGAGACGGATGGCATACCGAAGTTTTTTTGATAACGTGTGTTGCTTATTTGCGCACTGCTGCAGCCCAAAGAGGCGGTATACACAGTACGACGGTAATGCGCACACGCTCATACACGTTGGCACGGATAAAAAACAACAAATAACGCGGTTGGTTTGGATGGATACTGGAGAGATGAAGCGCGGGGAGGGAGGGGGGAGGCGTGGAGGAGGCTGGCCGATAAATAGTGCGCCTACACGGGGGAGACACGACGCGGAGGAGTCGCAGTTTGGAGCAGATTTCAGTCCCCTCCCCTCTTCTCCTTCCCTCTGCGCGCTGGCAGGATACTGACAGATTGGAGAGGTAGGTAGAGGAGGAGAGAGGGAGAGAGCGCACGCCTCCGTCCTCCTCAGCGCACAGTGAGTCATTACTAAACACTGGAGTTATTCCTGTGATCTGGACCAGTCGTCAAGAGAACGGCTTTATCTGTAATATAGACAGACAGCAGTAACTCCCAGACTGAAGTAGTGAAGTAGCGCTTAGCAAGGACTTTGAGAGTGAGCAGCTTGAGTTCATTAGTGTAAAACTCTCCTGGGCACTTCGGATAGTCCATTTTAAGAGATAGCAGAGCGGCCAAAACAGTGTGGGTGTAAAAAAACAAGCACTAAATGGTAAATGGTTTCATTTTTATATAGGGCTTTTCCACCTTCAAGGCACTTTAAAGCACTAAAACTCTAGGTCTGGGCCAAATAAATAGCAGAATGAAGAAACAATTACCCACAGGAGTTACTTTTTCAACCATCTACAGCTAAAATTTTACAACATCACAACAAAAATACCTCAAATCTCCCCAATTCTCTAAAGAAATTGTACATACGATAAATTATGAGCCTCAAAATATATTGTTTCAGGTTTTATATATTGAACGATAAGTTAATATAGTGGTTATCGTGGCCTAGTCATAGCTGCCCTGGGACGGAAGAGCAGAAACATGACTCCCATTCTGTGCCTATGGTCTCTTACATCACACAAAAAGCTAAATCAAAGCACTCATTCATAATTAAGAGGTAAAGTGTCACACAACAGTAGTCAGTGTGTAATGCTGTTGTGGGGATCAAACATCTAAACAATACGGGCCACTACAAGCTGCACTTAAAGAAGAGAATCTAATTATCAGAGGGACTGTATATAGGACTAAATGCCCCTCCCAAAAATCCCTGCATAGACAGAACAAGACACAATCGAAATGGTAATTAAAGTATTTCTGACATCACTGCAGCTTGTTGTAGTTGGACATAAAATATTCTCTTCCAAACAGTGTTCTTGAGTGGGTGTAGTGCAGTGACCACAGCATTAGTCTTGGCTCAAGCTAAGGTGAAACCACATTTTCCCACTAACGTTAAACATTTGTCACAGAGAATAATCAGCGTTTGTAAAACACGGCTACAGTTGTTTTAACGGCACTGAGGGATGGCTCAAATTCTGAGAGCCAAATTTCTTAGACCAGGATAATATGTAGAATTGACTTTTGTGAGCTTTTAACCATGTTAGAATGTTTTTCCTCATCAAAAACATACCTGAACTTAACCTGATAATGTGTCTTGTTTCATCCACGTATGTTGAATATGAGTAATCCTTTAATTATTAATCTGTTTTCTCCAAAGCTCAAAATGCTCTGTTCCTCCTTGTGATGTCATGCAGTTGTAGTGGCATCTTTTGTCTTTTGTTTAGCAGAGATTACCATTTCCAGGAGTGAAATTATCCAAAAGATTCTAGTGAAGGTGTACTTTAAAAACAGTGGAGCACTTCCTATACTACCACATGACATCACAGTAGTACCGCTGGGTCCCACTCTGCAAGAAAATATTATATGAACAGAAAGAAATAGCGAAAGACCAACTGCAAAGAGAGGGTACGTCAGGTCAGAAATACTGTTCTTATACAACCTCTGTTATATAAGAACGAATGCTGTCGTTGTGTCCTTGGGCAAGACATTTTATCCGCCTCGCCCCCAGTGTCTGCGCACACTGGTGTATGAATGTGTGTGCATGAAGGGTGAGTGGTTCCTTAATGTAAAGCGCCATGACCATGTGACTTACTAACTTCAAATTCACTTGTTATATTGTGCTCTGTACTTCACCAGATTGAATCCCGGGCAAAGGACAAGATAAGAGTTCTATTTATAATGATTGCATAAGGGCTTTAGTTCAACAGTACTCAACACTACAATTACTACATAACGCTGGAACTTCATTTCCATGGAAACAGACTGTACCAAGTTTGCAGAGTTTACTTGTTATAAAAGTTTTACCTAAATGTGGAAAAATGCATCTAATATTCAGACTGAAGTGTTGTGTTCATAATTCATGAAGGTTACAGCATATTTCTATTGAATCTAATGGGTAAAATTTTGCAGAGTGGCAGCCCCATGTGGTTTGGACTCTGGCTGGACTGGATGGAGGAGACTGGTAAGTGCTGAGACATGCACCTCCCACATGCACGAAACTAGAGAGGTGTCACAATTTTGGAGTGGACTCAGGTAGAAAGTCTCCTGGGACTGAGGGAGCAGCACCGCAGATAATAAGAGAAACAGGTTTAGGGAAGAAGGGAGTCGGAGGAGCTAAAAAATGCACCGTATTCCCTTCAATCCATTATAGAGTAAGGCCACATATAGTAATAATGGTGGTAACTGCACCTAAACTCATTAACTAAACCTGGACTAGAATAGGATCAATCCAATTTTAAGACTAATCTGGGTGGACTACACAATTTTGATACTAAGGAAAAGGCTTGATACTAATTTCAATAACATGGTGATAACAAAAGACAATTTCTTTATACAATTGAATGGAATTTTCAACACAAATTAATGGTTATTTTAAAGGTCCTATACTACACAAAATTGACTCGTGTGAGGTTTAAGTCATGTTATAATATGATTACTTTATCACCTGAAACATTTCATACACACATGTTTTGTAACGGTATTATTAGTCTGTCTACATCTCCAAAGCTCAAAATGCTCTCTTCCACCTTGTGATGTCATGAAGTAGTAGTTTTCAAATTAACACCTCCTTTTACCTTTAGTTCAGTAGAGATTGGCATTTCCAGAGCTGAAATTATCCAAATGATTCCCATTAAGGTGTTTGGAGTTTAAAAACACAGTGGAACGCTTCCTATATTACCACATGACATCACAAGATGGAACAGTGTTTTTCAGTATGAGAAAATAGCGTAATATGGGCCCTTTAAGACTAAACTGGGCAGACTAAGTCCAGACTATTGTTTTATACATTTTATACACAATTTTCATACTAAAGAAAAGGCTTGATAATCTATATTGTTACTAGCTTTAGCATTAATAATTATCTAGGTCTTCATTTTGACGATTTGCTGTGACTGCACTCTGAAATAACTTTCTTAAACTCAATATCATCCAGTATTTGATATATAGGTTTTATGTCATTTTCGGCAGCTAAATTTCCACATCCTGAGAGCGTCTACAGTATCCCTTTGGTAAATGGGAGCAATGTTTCAGAAAAATAATTGGAAACATTTGAGAAATTCATGTTCACCATAGCAGCAGTAGACGCTACACACAGTCTGTCCTGATAAAGTTATACATAGTCATTATAAAGTTATTTTATTTCTCAAACAGAGCTTCGAAATTTCTAGTGAAACTTTTCTGGTGGTGCCACTGCAGGTTTATTTTTGGTTCTGAAAATCCTGGTTTGGTTTAGTCCTGGTTTTATTCTAGGTGAGAACTGGTTCAGTTCTTGGATATTTAAATGAAATATTAGCCCCATTTTTAGAGCTGGTTTAATCGTAGTTTAGTGTTTTAGAGCAGGTTGAGACCATTTATCATGATATTTATTAAAGCAAGTGTAGTTTTATCTTTTAACATGTTTATTGTTGCACTAATCCTTTATTGTACTTTTTGTTTTATTGTTGTTTTATTGCATATTGTATTTTAAATGGCTGCACAGTGGCCTTGAGTGTCTTGAAAGTAAGTAGAGTATCACAGTTTGCAGTGGTCCAAAGTTATTCTTTGCTTAACTTTTCAGCTTTTCAGTTTTATGCAGCTAAAACTTGGAACAGTCTTCCTGAAGATGTGAGACAGGCCTCTACTTTGACAATGTTTAAATCCAGGCTCAAAACGGTTCTGTTCAGCTGTGCATACGACTGAAAGCACTATATTCTGCACTCTTCTCCTTTAATGGTAATTTTATGATGACAAAAGAAACATGGACTGATGGACTTTTATTAGACATAGTAAAGTGACAGGAAAGTATTTGAGAAGTGACAGGAAAGTTTTTTGTGAAGTAATGGGAAAGTTCTTAAACTGAGCAAGACAGAGTTTAAAGAGAGCCTTGCCTTGTCTTAACTTAACTTATGCATTCTGAGCATCCTAATTATTCACCATGATGAGTTTATAAGCACTCTTCACAACTTTCAGAGACCAGTGCAGAGTTGTGCCGTCATAGTAAAGCTAGAAACAACTGGCATGCTAGCAGGCATTTCCTGATTATCATAGGAAACTTTATAATTAGATGCAGACAGTACACAGCAGACTTATTTTGACCTCAAGAGCTTCTTCTACAATAAATCTGTACAGGGGTATGACAAATTTTACTCAAATACAAAGGGAGAAAATTCTGGCAGAGGACTTTTAGGCTACGTGTGTGAGAGTAAACTAACTCCATGCACTTCTTAAAAAGGCCTGTACCTGCTGCTGGACTCCTGACTCTAAACCTTTACAAAGTGTAGCTCTGACAGTTTTATGGTCCCATTAAAGCCCCAGCGCTCTGCTAATCTGAGAACATCTGCTCTGAGCATTTAGCCGCTGTCATTTATTAGCCTCTCGTGATGAGCCATGAGAAGGGAAGCCTCTCCGTGCTCTGTTTTCAAGGTTTCATTTCAAGTTAAAATAAATATAAATGTACTATGTGACTTTGCTGCTCTATATGGGAAAAAGCAGGTTAAGATGCAGGTTATGTAAGTGTAGGTTTATAGATGTAGGTGTATAATGCACATTTAACCACAGCAGGTAAAGAATAGAAAAAATCCCCTGTCTACTTTATAAAAGAAAGTCAACATTTAAATTGTTGTTTGTGTAAAGATGACAGGAATGTGCCATTATCAAGAAGAATTGTATTTATTTATTTATTTATTTAAGAGATTAGGAATCATCTGGCAACACATGTGGGAATTAAGGGTACAGTACTCTATTAGTTTCGATTCTATCTGTCTGAGGCATTTTCCTGTGAACCTAGACTCTTTCTAGTATACGGTGTTCCCCAGGGTTCAACATTAGTGCCGGCTTTCTTTGCTCTGTACATGCTTCCTCTGGGTGATGTTTTTAGAAAGTATAATGTCGCACTTCTTTCTCATTTTGCACATGTGTTCATACAAATATATATATATTACAAAGGCATTTGATAAGATATGTTAATCAGACTTGTTCTATTGTACTCAGTGGATTCTAAAGTTTTTACCTCATTTAATACACCTCTATATGGGCACCATTCGTGGCACGAAGCACATTGAGACAGTACTCAATTTCTTGCCATGTTCGCTGCAGCATAGCCTCATCAGTGGTAACAATCGCATCTGTTATCTTTTGCTTTAGTTCAGTAATGTCCCGTATCTTTGTTCGATGCACGATATCTTTAACAAAGCCCCATAGAACCCATGATACATATTGATTGTGCCTTAGGGGTTCATTCAAAAGGATGTCTGACATACAAAAATTGAATGTGATTAAAATGTTTTATAACCACTACGTACAACAGAACAATTAATTAATCTAATGAATATATCTTTCCGATTCTCTTTGTAATTACATCTTAAAATTGTACAGAGACTTCATGGACACCCTGTACATCTGCCAGTGACCGTCAATGACAGCCAGACCACAATCAAAGCTCTACAGGATTGTCTCAGGGATGTGTAGAATTGTGTAGATGCGTAGAGCACAAACTTCCAGAACTTAAATCAAAATAAATCCGGGATTGTGGTGTTTGGCAAAACTAACCCACTGCTTGGGCATGACAGTGTGTGGTCCACCGTCCTCTTACTGTCGTCCTGCAGTGAGGAATTTAGGGGGACAATCAAATCAAGGTTTCAGCTGGCTGCCATCTGAAACTCTTTTGCAAACTGACAGTTCTGAGATAGAATTTATACAGCGCTTAACTTTTAAAAGTGATCTGTCATCGGAATATTTCTACTCTTTAATTTTCTGAAAAAGGAGACAGTTGGAGCAATCAGAGACTTCACGAAAAGACCCCAGCGCACACTAAACCCATGCTCTATATTGTTATCGTTGAAGTCATTATGAGAAAATGTATTTGATTTGTATGAAATTGAAGTATGCGCATCCTTTTACCATCAGATGACCCTTAATCCATTATAAATCACACGTACCACTGTCTCCTTGTGGTTTCGGTACGCCCTTAAGTACAGTTGTATGTCCACAGTCTCCAACACATAGAAAAACATTGGTCTGCATCTCATTCACTCTCTATCTAAAGTGGAAACAGATGCTGGCTGGAGATACTGAATACATTTGAGGTTATGAACAAAGTAATCTACATTTGCTTTGTAAGGAGAAGAAAAGATTGTTGGAAACTGTTGGTGAAGAATAGTTGTTTATTTAGAGATTTGTATCGAAGTAGAACAAACCGCTGCATTGGAAACTATGGATATTTCATTTTAGTGGCGTGTCTTTTAGATGAGTGTGTATCTTGTATCTCCCTGTAGGGGTGTGTGTGTGTGTGTGTGTGTGTGTGTGTGTGCGTGTGTGTTCCTGTAAAGTCAAGCTATTATTTTGATTTGTAACAGTGGATATGACTTGTAATGTAGGATGTCAAAGTCAAATAAACTCAATTTTTTTTATGTTTAGGCAATTGGGGGTGTTAGTTCTCCTTTTGTGGCTTTATCTTTTTTCTGAATTTTTAGTACACATGAGTCAAAGTAATTTGTTAAAGGGAAATGAACCAGGAAACATGGTTTAGTCTGTCAGTCTGTTAACCCAGCCAACTTAGTCCTTTGAACCACGTCATAGAAACAACTGTCTGGGATAGTCTCATACCATTGTTTCCACATGGGCCTCATCAATCTCCATTCACTTGGTTGTCTGGGTTCAAGTACACACACTTCTTCAGTACTTTTCTACACAGTGACTCTGGGCTCTGTTTTCAGACGAGTGCAGATCTAACCTAAACCCAGAGGCTGATAAAGTCGTCAGTGTTGTTACTTAAGTTAAAGTACAGATACAGAGGCAAAAAGTTACTCAAGTAAAAGTAAAAGTATGAAATGAAAAAAATGACTTAAGTAAAAGTATTTAAGTACCTGTTTAAAATGTACTATAAGAGTAAAAAATAAAAGTAATATTGATTAAAAATGATACAAATTTTGGTCAACATTTGCAATATGAAGCTTTTTTTTTTTTTAATTTTACTCTTGTTTGCTGAAAGTAAAAGCTTGAACTCAAAAATGTAGTAGAAAGTACAGATACCTGCTCTCAAACGTAGTGAAGTAAAAGTAAAACGTATCCAGTACTTAAGTAAAGTACAGATACTTACAAATTCTACTTAAGTACCGTACTTTACTACTTATACTTTGGTATTTTCCACCACTGCCTAAAACTGTACTGTGGAACATTCTAAGCAAAGCAATAACATGAATGCTCAATAATGACAAGCATTGTGATAGGACTTTTGACTCTTTTCTGGGATCTGAATCTTTTGGATCCATTCATTTCAAAGAGCCGTTTAAAAGACTGGCTCTTTTACTATTTATTTATATGACAGAGGCCGATGTGACAACTAATTTAAACAACAAACTAAACATAGGGAGAAAAGACCAAGTTAAGATTTTGCCGTAAGGGCTAGTGCGGGTGCGGACCAAGGAGTGCAGACTCGGGGCAAGTTGACAGTGTTTATTTACAAAAAAGTGAATTTCAGTTTTTAATAGTTCCTTTAACACACACGGGGAGCCAGGGAGCGGGAGGCAGGGCAGACGGGCGTAGTGCAGAGCGGGGACGGGAAAGCCAGGACCAGAGCGAGGACAGGATTGGGACGAGACCGGGGCAGGCCGAGCCGGAGTAGTCCAGCACGGGAGGAGAAGGAACTCCGCCCAGCTCCAGGCTCAGACAGGTGAGGGAGGGGAAAGCACACAGGGAGACAGATACTACAGGCATCATGACAGATTTGCTTAAAATGGTTCAAACGGAAAGTGTTTACCCATTGAAATGATGCAAACTCTAAATAAAAGTGCCAAATATGTTTTTCTGTGGTGTTCACGCGTGTTGCCTGCCCTGCTTCTGTTTTGACTCTTATGTAGTTTCAGTGTTAATCAGTAAAATGCTGAAAATTAGAAAGATAAAGATTCAGTTCTTTTAAAAATACTTTCCATGCATTTGAGCAAACTCTATCTTGCCCCAGTACAGATATATTACATAAGCAGCTCTTAGAGACAATAATATGTCCGCTGTGTACTATCTGCACCTAATTATAAAACTGCTATATAGTACAATAATCAAGAAGTGTGCTGTTAGCTTGCTAGTTGTTCTTAGCGTTACTGTGAATAATCAGGATGCCCGGAATGCATAAGGTAAGTGAGGAATGATTTTGGATCACTGCAAACAGCTTAAAATGAACTAGTTCTGTTTTTCACATTATTAAGACAGTACAAATATGTCGCTGTGCCTTTAAGCAGACTATTTTCACCACAGTCTGTGTTTAAATCCCCGTAGCCCTCCAACCCAGTCTGTCCTACAGTGACCTCTGCCCATGTACACTGTAGAATATGTGTTTGTCTTTATCTAGGGAGATCTACGAGGCACGGCCAGAGCAGACATCTGTTTTCACCTTGTTCACATACACAACAGGAAACCACATAATATTTCCCCCTATTGGCCGGAGCGAAGGGAAAAAGCTCAGAGAGTATTGACACATGAAGTACTGTGTTTGTAATGGGCCGCGTTTCATAGAGTGGGATCAGGTCTGTGTGGGCTGGTACAATAATATACGGATTACATAATCTGACACTGGCAGGGGATTAGAGGGGATGGTGAAGCATTTTGGCAGGTTTTCTATGGAAACAAGCAAATCTAATGTGAGCATAAATAAACTCATTGACCTCTGTAATTTACTGCATTAGCTATAGCGCAGTACATATGGAGAAATAAAAGGCCGCTGCTGAGAACTGTGTAAAGCCTGTGTTTTGTATGAATGCTGTATAATTTGATGCTAGGCTACTGTGCACCGTGGTACTTATCTGTTTGTTTATTTATTAATTTTAAACGTATAGTGTGTAACATTTCTGCACGATTCCATAGAAATTGAAAGTTAAACTCATACTTCAGAACATTCTCCATGGAGATAGATAATGTTCTATGACATACTGTGGAATATTAGAGCCAAAGGAGCAGCATTTCCATGGAAACAAGCTCTCCTTTAGGACAAGTAAGAGGTTTTTCAGAGCTATAAACATGAAAACACCAAAATGACAACACAAGCTTTCATTTTAATCTATTTCTGGCTAAAAAGTTACATACTGTGGCTTTAAACATGTGCACATTAATGCTGAACAAAGTAGTTATTGGTGTAAGAAAGCATGATTTTTTGGTTTTATTACTTTACTTTTCTTAAACCTTGTGTTAAATACTGTGTGTCTTAAACATGGAGGTGAACTTGTTTCTCAGTAAGAATGTGACATACTTATTTTAAGATGTCTACACTGGAACCTGCTCCTTCGGTTACATGATACAGGTATTCATCGTTCGGTTGAAAAGAGGCCTTGTAATCCATCTTTTCAGTGACTGCAAGCATCTTTTTAGGGACGTACAGTATTCTACCTTCATGTAAATAGCTAACGGTATATCCATTTGTGACCTTGTACGGACAGTATGTAAATAGGACCAGCCTTCTATAGATAGTATCTTTCTTGGGGTATAAGTACTGGATGGCTCCTTTGTAATGTAACTTTGTAAAGTGCTTGCCAACCAGTGCTGATAAACATATACCATGCACATTAGTTATAGACTCAACGCAGATTTCATTAGGACATTCTGAAAAAGCAGTAACACATCTGGAAAAACACTGCCACTATATCAAATCAGACAGAACTACTGAATAATTTTACAGAAACTTGTTACTGAAAATTCACAAACATGCTTCAGTGATGTGGTGGAACATTAGACAACATAAAATAACACCAGATTTATTCATTGATTCATTCTTTCGTTGACTCACCAGCACCGTGGCGCCATCTAGGGCAGTTGACCTAATTTATGTTGCAATAATAAAACTATTTCCTGCTCTCATTTGCCCCAAACATAATGATCGGTTACGCTGGACCACTCTTGACCTCTGAATGGGCTGTGTGCTGGATCAAAGCTGTTTACTCTGGAGCTTTTCAAACCACCAGGAAGAGGTCTGTCTCATTGTGGGCTGACATCATGCACCCGGTTGGAAAGTACAAGACTATCTCCACAACAAATGGGTGATTTAGGAAGGCTCAATTTGATTATTTATGTGTCTCTTTGCTAAACTGTTGTGCGAATAATGATTGAGGGTATTTATTTAAACTTAGGACAATGTTTTGGTCACCATCAGTGAAGAAAAATCGGATTTATTTAATACTTTTATTATAGGTTTTGTAAGATATTCTTGTCCAAAGGCATTATTGTACAGGGAAGCTGAAAAGTAAAATGAGGGAAAGAGAGGGTTGAGATATTCGGTAAGTGGTTGTGGCTTGGAGGTGAATGCACAAAGCAACACTATCGCTATGCACAACATCTTAAAGAGCCCATACTACGCTATTTTCTCATCCATGTTATAATGTTGTTTCCTTATCAAAACATACCTGGAGTTGTGTTTTGTTTCATTCACACACGTTTAGCACACAAACCCTGCATATTTAGGTTCTTCTCTCAAACTGAAAACACTCTGTTCCACCTTGTGATGTCACATGGTGATACAGGAAGTGCTCCACTATGTTTTTAAACTCCATACACCTTCATTAGAATCATTTGGATGATTTCAGCTCTAGAATTGCTTATCTCTACTGAACTAAAGGTAAACTCCAACTGTTAACTTGAAAACTACCACTTCATGACGTCACAAGGTGGAATAAAGCGTTTTGAGCTTTGGAGATGTAGACAGACTAATAATAAAGTGTTACTCAAACATGTGTGAATGAAACAAAACACAACTTCAGGTATGTTTTCGAGGAGGTAACAACATTCTAACATGACTTAAACCTCACACAAGAGTAAATTTTGTGTAATATAGGACCTTTAAACCAAAATATTTTGTCCACAGAAGTCCTCAAAATGGCAGCTATAACAGCCAACCATAACATAGGAGTTTGGGAATATAGATTAACGCTTTATTATTTATCAATTCTAATTAATATATGCAGAAATAATTATGACATATTGTCTGTGACTGTCTGGTGCTATGAGGAGAACTGAACTTTTATAGAGAACTTTATAGAGAACTGATCTGTAACTTGCTGGTGGCGTTGCCTGTATGTCTCCATGGAGCTTTTATATCATAATGCAGAACATTCCAAGTAAAACAATAATCTCTATGGAGACAAGCACCAGAAAAGTTACATAGAGCATCGTTTAACTATTATTTAAACCAAAATAAAAATAAAAAAATCAATAGTTTCTTTCTTTCTATCTTTACTGATGATTTGTATCTATGAGAGTTGCTGTATTTCAGTTGAGACCCTCTAAAACAGAACACAAGGCCCGTTAAAGCTCCAGAGTGTGTTGACATCTTGTTTATGGCTGTGACTGATGACGAGTGATTACTGAACACAAATCACTGTGAACTGTGGAGCGTGACCCAGCATCAGTCAGACGCGTAACAGCTCCAGAGATCTGACTCAACATGGAAATATTTATCTGCACTTGATCCAGTTAAGGGCTTATTTTCACGTAGCTTCTTTTATTTGTTTACATTTGCGTATGTATTAATGAGCTTTATGAAACAAGGAGGCAAGAAAGTGCAAAATTGTCCCATTAAGAAGACATCCGGAAATGTCTGGGTACATCGTTTAGAAATGAGAGATTATTCAACATTATTTAAAAGAGCATTGGGTATCCTCTGGTGGTAAAAAATAGGCATTACCGTTTATAATTCATGTGGCTAAAAAAGTAACTTATAATGTCTGAAAAATCTAAAATATCTCATTTCAATATGGGAAATAGAAAATGGTCATGTTTTTATATGTCAAGGCACACACATTCATATACCAGTGTACGGAGGCAAAGCAATAAAGGTGCATTGTGCAACTTTTATAATGGTGGGCACTCTACCTTGTTATCCATGTAGTTACAAGTCAGATCTGTGGATAGGTGACTCCGCTCTCGGTAAGAATGTTTATCTTCTCTGTGTCTTCTAGCAGCAAAACACCTGCAATTAAATAAATGCAAGATAGATTATTTAATGTTATACTGTGAAACATTTTAGGTAAAACAATAACAATTCCATGACATGAGACAAAAAAGCAACATACTCAAGGATATACTGAGATTGAGAGCGTAACAGAAGTTGCTCTCGTCGTCGGTAAAGTTGGACAAAGTGATCTGTATGTAAATGTGTGTGAGCTCTGATGCAGTGGAGCTGTTGTTGTGAATGAGCCAATGGGGCAGAAAAGCAGAGAGAAAAATGAATATTCATCTATTTATCCAGCCTCGCAGACACTGCACGGCTTTAGTCTGAGGAGTGAGGATAACAGAGGCAAAGTTACAAAACACTGGGACAAAGAAAACAAGACCATTTCATAATAAGTACACCTTATTTAGCCTTAATTAATCATGAACAAAAACCTAATTCATAATGGGTGAATAGTTTATTAAAGCAGACTTATTATGCTAAATCAACGTGTTATACATGTTATAGTTGTTTTCCTTTCTCAAAGTTGTATTTGAAGTGATTTGTACCTGTTTGAGCAATCTTTAATCATTTATTTTCAAGACGCCATATTGCCGATCAAGCCCCATTTTCACCGCCACTGACATACGCTCACTATGACGTACGCACTTTGTTCTTCACTTTTATTTTCTTGATCGTATGTATAGGATTCGTCAGTGTTGAAAACAAGTGATGAATGACTTGTTTCTTTTATTAAGACATTTTAGATGAATATTGCGATTTAAAATTCTAACATAATGATCCATGGGTGTCATACTGTAGATTATAACTATATATAACAGACACAAGCCCAATATGTCGTCTTTAAGAATAATTCAGGCTTAGTAACCACTTATTTCTGTGGTTATATTTAGGGATTAAGTTATTACAAAGCCTGAATCATACTTAATTGTTCCTGATTAATGAAGTCTTTATTAATTTGATATTCACTGTATCCGTCTTATATTTATCCACTCATGCACAAATCTGACTTGACCTGGTAGCACCACCTGATTTATGGTCGTAGATATGTTTGATGCCATATTGCGGAACACAAAAGACACCACAAAAGTTACATAGTGCACCTGTTATTTTGAATTATAATTTTATTTGTATGAGGCATTTGCACAAGAGCAGGTCTAGTCTGTGTAGAATATGTGGAGTAATTGTAAAGGAACAGGACACACGGACAGAGCCGAGTAGTGGATTTTATATGAAGTCAGAGTTTCTCCAAATGAGCAGTAGAAGTTATTAACTCCAAGGGGTGAAATCAGGAAAATGGAGCGTGGCTGAACTCAGACCAAATGTAAGCTAATACGTGCTCACAGTCTCCCCTCTGCTAAGTGCTCCTCTCCAGGGACGTGTTAGCATGAGGCTACTGCAGGAAACTAGTTCATAAACATTTATCACTTCACACCATTTTATAGACACGGGAAAAGAGTGCATTACGCCCTTTATTTAAACTCACTCTGTCAAATCTGCAGTGGCGGAACGTAATGAAGTAAATGTAGTAAAATACTGTACTTAGGTATACATTTTAGGTATTGGTACTTTGCTTAAGTACATTTTAAAGTGGATTTTTTTTTTACTTTTACTTCACTACATTTGAGAACAAGTATCTGTACTTTCTACTCCACTACAATTTTGAACAGGACTAACAAGTAAAAGTATTTGAGAGCTGCTGAAAAGGCTGAGGGGTTTATTTTAACAGGTTCATAATTTAAGCAATGAAAAACATACAAATTAATCAAACGGCTAGGGGAAAAAAATGACAGATTACATTTTTCTGTTACAAAATACATTACAAATCTGCACAAAAAGTATACTAAAGTACATTTTTAAATAGGTACTTCAGTACTTTTACTTAAGTAGATTCTTAAGTAAAAGTAGATTCTAGTACTTCTTCCACCACTGCAAATCAAGCACAATCACAATTTAGCACTTGATACTGAGCCTGGAGATATTGATTTTATATTTAAAAAAAACGCGTCTCAGCTGTCCACACCAAGACAACATACTAATTTATTTTGTTCACCTGTGGTCGTCAAAATTACATGTAATTAATTTCTCATTTCATTTTATTAATTTGCTCCTGACCCCATCCATGGTGTTGAGTACAAATATTACTTCCAAAGCAGAAGTACAAGAGTATCCAAAAGTTTTAAGTGTACATTACTTACTAAATAATTTTACTCAAGTAGAAGAAAAAGTGGCCGAGGAAAATACTCGAGTAAAAAAAGAAAAGTATTTAAGATATGACTGGTATTTTAACAACATAACGCTTTTGTCACTTGTAGATTTATTCAGTACTGTTACACTGTCAAATACAATACTACAATAACACAAGTATGACGTCTCAAAACTAATCTAAAAAGCACAATTCTATTTTATATTTTTAAAGTTACTCAAGTAAATGTAACTGAGTACCACATCTTGTACACCACATACCTCTTCCCACAGCTGTATCTGAGGCCATGTTACTGACTAATCCTTTCCTCCCCTGTCCCTGTGTCAGATTGCTCCTCTCCATCTGCCTCACTGCCCAAACATCTCCTCCAAGTGTAACTAAAAACCCCAGCTAAAGCATTAACCCGCCTATTAACCCCGTCCCCACCTCCCCCTCGTCCCCCAGCTCCTCCACGCTCCTCCACGCTCCTCCATGCTCCTCCATGCTCCTCCATGCTCCTCCATGCGTTCCACTGACTACAGATGTTCCACTGACTACAGATGTTTGAAATCATTGACACTGAAGTACTGCCACCACCTCCAGTAACGCGTTTTGGACACTAGATAGCACTGCTGTACTGAGATTAAAGAGCTGGGGAGAGATTGATATTCAGTGCGTGTTTGCGGCGCTGATAAGAGTCTGCGGCTTTAACGTGAAGCGTGAACATGCGCCGGCTCCGTTCTCTGGCTCAATGACTGTGCTTTTATTTGCATGGTAAGGAAGCCCAGAGGAGATGTTGTGTCTCTCTCTCTTTCTCTCTATTAGACTATCTAGCCTTAGTCTATCCAGCCATTTATCTCTCTCTCTCTCTCTCTGTCTGGCTCTCTCTATCCCTCTCTCTGTCTTTTCTTTCTTCTCTCCTTTCTATCTTCCTCCTTTTCTCCCCTTTCTCCCTCCTCTATTCTTTCCCTCTCTCTCCTAACACTCATCATTTTCTCTCTCTCTCTCTCTCTCTCTCTCTCTCTCTCTCTCTCTCTCTCTCTCGCTTTCTCTGGGAGAAGGAGAGAAGAGAGAAAAGTGTCTCTTCTCTCCTTTCTATCTTCCTCTCTTTTTCTCCCTTTTCTCCCTCCTCTCTTTGCGTGTCTCTCCTATCATTCTTCTCTCTCTTTCTCTCTCTCTCTCTTTCTGTCACCTTTCTCTCTTCTCTTCTTTTTCTCCCTTCTCTATTCTTTGACTCGCTCTCCTATCACTTATTCTTCTCTCTTTCTCTCTCTCTCTCTGTCTCTTTCTGTGTCACATTTCTCTCTTCTCTCCTTTCTATCTTCCTCTCTTTTTCTCCCTTCTTTATTTCCCTCTCTCCTATCACTTATCATTCTTCTCTATCTTCCTCTCTCTCTTTCTGTCACCTTTCTCTCTTCTCTCCTTTTTCTCCCTTCTCTATTCTTTGACTCGCTCATTTATCATTCTTCTCTCTTTCTCTCTCTGTCTCTTTCTGTGTCACATTTCTCTGTTCTTTCCTTTCTATCTTTCTCTCTTTTTCTCCCTTTTCTACCTTCTGTTCTTTCCCTCTCTCTTATCTCTTATCATTCTTCTCTCTCTCTCTTTGTCTAGCTCTCTCTATCCCTCTTTCTGTGTCACCTTTCTCTCTTCTCTCCTTTCTATCTTGCTCTATTTTTCACCCTTTTCTCCCTTCTCTATTCTTTCCCTCTCTCCTATCATTTATCATTCTTCTCTCTCTCTTTCTCTCTTCTCTCCTTTCTCTATTCTTTCCCTCTCTTTCCTATCACTTATCATTCTTCTCTCTCTCTCTCCTATCTCTCAAATCTCCCCTCTCTCTATCTATCATTTTAACTATCTCATCCCCTAACCCCAATGTGTCTCCTCTCTCTCACCTTTCTCTCTTCTCTCCTCACTGTCTTCTTCACCCTTACACCCTCTCTATCATCCACCACCCTGTCTCTTCTATTCTTCACTTCTCTCTCACCCCTCTCGCTCTCTCTATCTCTAATCATCACTATCACTATCATCTCTCGTGTTATCCTCACTCTGTGTCTCTCTTTCTCTTCTTTACCTCTCCCTCTCTCCGCCACCCTCCTCTATTGTCTCTCCACTCCTCACCTACTTCTATTATCCTCATCTCTCACTCTCTTTTTCCAGTCCATCTCTCCTTCTCCCCTCTCTGTATTCTATTCTCTTTTTACTCTCTCGCTCTTTCTCTTTCCCTCTCTCTATTCTCTCTCTTCACTCCTCATTTATTTATATTGTCTTCCTACTTTCACCTCCCTCTTTTCCCTCTATATAGCTTGCTATTCATCTCACTGTCTTGCCCCCTCTCTCTTTATCATCTTTCTTTCTATTTCTCCCTCCATTCCCACTCTCCCCTTCTCTTATTCATCTCTCTTCTCTTCCACCTCTCTTTGTCTCCCATCTTTACTTGTCCTCACTTTCTCCAACCATCCTCTTTCTCACTTACCTGTTTCTCTCTCCATCTCTCACCCACTCTTCCTCTCTCTCTTCCAGTCTCTCCCTTTTCTCTCTATGTCCATATTCATCTCTATTCTGGTTCACTCTCACCCCCTATCTCTAGGCTCTCTCTCTCTTTAGATATCTTTTCCTGCTTCCTCGCTTCATTCTCTTTCTCTGTCTCCCATTATCTCCACCACTCTCTCCCTCTCTCACCCTCTCTTCTCTCACTTTCTCCCGTTTTCTCTCTATGTCCATATTCATCTCTATTCTGTTTCACGCTTACCTCCTCTCTCTAGTCTCTCTCCCTTTAGCTATCTTTTCCTCTTACTGTTTCCTCGCTTCATTCTCTCTTTCTGTCTCCCATTCTCTCCACCACTCCCTCCTTCTCTCTCACCCTCTTCTCTCACTCTCTCCCGTTTCTCTCTATGTCCATATTCATCTCTATTCTTTCACTCTCTCCCCCATCTCTAGTCTCTCTGTATCTTTAGCTATCTTTTTTTATTAACTCCTCTCGTCATTCTCTCTGTATCTCTTTCCCTCTCTCCCACTCTCACCCTCTCTCTCCACCTCTATCTGTCTCTCCCTTTTCTCTCTATGGCCATATTTTTCTGTATTCTCTTTCACGCTCACCCCCTATCTCTAGTCTCTCTGTATCTTTTCTTTTACTGCCTTCTCTCTTTCTCCATCTCTCCCTCTTTTCTCTCTGTCCATATTCATCTCTTTTCTCTTTCACTCTCACCCCTGTCACTAATCTCTCTGAATCTTTAGCTATCTTTTCTTTTGCTGCCTCCTCTCTTTATTCTCTCTCCATCTCTCCCTCTCCTCTCTCCCACTCTCACCCCTCTCTCTCCCTCTCCCTCTCTCCCTTTTCTCTCTCTGTCCATATTCATCTCTTTTCTCTTTCACTCTCCCTCTCTCCCTTTTCTCTCTCTGTCCATATTCATCTCTTTTCTCTTTCACTCTCACCCCTGTCGCTAATCTCTCTGAATCTTTAGCTATCTTTTCTTTGCTGCCTCCTCTCTTTATTCTCTCTCTTCATCTCTCCCTCTCCTCTCTCCCACTCTCACTCCCTCTCTCTACCTCTCCCTCTCTCCCTTTTCTCTCTCTGTCCATATTCATCTCTTTTCTCTTTCACTCTCACCCCTGTCGCTAATCTCTCTGTATCTTTAGCTATCTTTTCTTTTGCTGCTTCCTCTCTTTATCCTCTCTTCAACTCTCCCTCTCCTCTCTCCCACTCTCACCCCCTCTCACTACCTCTCCCTCTCTCCCTTTTCTCTCTCTGTCCATATTCATCTCTTTTCTCTTTCACTCTCACCCCTGTTGCTAATCTCTCTGTATCTTTAGCTATCTTTTCTTTTGCTGCTTCCTCTCTTTATTCTCTCTCTTCAACTCTCCCTCTCCTCTCTCCCACTCTCACCCCCTCTCTCTCTCCCTTTTCTCTCCATGTCCATATTCATCTCTATTTTGGTCCACTCTCACCCCTATCTCTAGTCTCTCTGTCTCTATAGCTATCTTTCCTTTTCTCTCTCTCTTCCTCTCCTCTTTCTCTCTCTTTCCCAAAATGCTTCCCAATATGACACATTCCAGACACTTCCACATCAGTCGCCGCATGTTTAAACTGTTTAAGAGTCAAGTGCGTAAAAACGTCCTGCCAAGAAATTTAAGAGGAAGCCATGTGCAATCAGCGCGTCCCAGAGCTCCCCCGGTGGACACACAGAAGTGGTGCCGCGTGGACAGAAGGAGCTGAGACTGTGTGCCAATAATAAAACACATCAAGTGTTTTACGACGAGCATGCAGAAGCTAGTGAACACGCCTGCATTTGGGAAAACGATTATGGCACTGTCTGTTTGTTGGGCCTGGAGGAGATGGAGAGGCTGAGGAGGCTGATGGTTCTCCTGCTGCAGGTGGCAAAAGCTGCTGGCTGAGTGTTTAGATAATACCTTGTTAGTGATTGGTTGGGAGGTAAAGGTAACAGATTGTCATTGGCTGATAGTGATTAAGAGACGCCAAGAGGAAAGAACAAGGTCGTACTGACTTCATGTTTAAATATAGCTTCGCAAACTAATCGCTGTTGAAATAACTGAAGTTGACAAAGTGTTGACAAAGATCATCGATAGAGTTATCCATAAAGAATTGTCAAAAAGGACTTCGCTGGAGATGTCCAATGGAAAACTCCCCAACTCAAGTCTATGGTGATTTGTGATTTAAACAGCTTGAGACTAGATGCAAACTCCCATCTAAAAATTGTTCAAACTAGATACTCCATTGAACAAGTATTGTATATGTGTCAAACTCAAGGCCCGTGGGCAAAAGGCGGGCCGTCAGGTCATTTTACGTGGCCCGCCAGAAGGTGAATTTAAAGGTACGACTGTCTGTTTATCAGGAAAAACACAGATATACAGATATATTTTTTACATCTGTGCAAATGCATATGTAATATTTGTAACTTGAATTAATAATAAATACAGAAATAGTTCATTAACAAGTCAAGAAGTACTTAATTTTATTTTAAAGTACATTTGATTACATTTATATTGCCTTACATTTACATCTGGCCCCTTGAGGGGAACATTTTGCTGATGTGGCCCTCAGTGAAAATCAGCTTGACGACTCTAAAGTATTGGAACGGGAATTTCTCATGTATAAGACAAAATTGGACCCTTCCTTTATAGAATCAAGTCATATCAAAACTCTTATATCCAATGATAAATATATTGAAAATTCCCTTCTATTCTTTAAAATGTGTTAATAATTGTGGTATTGAAATTAAATCAAGTATCAAGCCTTCTTCTTACTATCAAAACTGTGTTTGAAAGTTTAGTATCATGACAAACAGTCAGTGCAGGAACATAAAGTAAAAATAGTAAATTACTGTACTTGACATTGTTAAAGTGGATACTCTTTACTTTTACTTCACTACATTGTCAGTTACATACAGATACATGGGAGCATGTATCTGTATATTCTACTCCTCCACATTTTGAACAAGACTGTAAAGTAAAAATATCTGTTATTATTGTTTGAGATGTGCTGCAAAGGCCGAGGGGTTTATTTTAACAAGGTCGTAGATTGAACAAACAAGAATGTACAAATAAACAACTGATTCAATTGTTTCTACTGAACAAAACACAGCACAAAACTGTATCAAAATCAATACACTTGAAGCCTTATAAGACCTTAAAATATGTGTGAAATATCTTTACTTTTTACTCTTTAAGTATAGTATCTGTACTTTTACTGAAGTAACAAAATTGAATATTGTTTCACCAATGCAAACTGTAGTATGTTTTCTGACCACTTTGCCGCTCTGCTGGTATTAGAGTCGTATATTTCAGAAAGAAGAAGGATCGTGTGGCTTCCTTTTCTGATATTTGGTAACAATATATTGCGTGAGATACAATTGTCATAACTCACACTTTGTCCACTGGAGCTTATGAAATTCCTTGATTGGACTCAAATCTTCTCTCCATCTTCACCTTCGTCGGCTAAAGCGAAGAAACAAGGAAAGGGTGTGTCTACTGTTCAGCAAACCTGGCAACAACACGCACAGTTAGCCAAGATGCACATTAAATCGGCGTCTAATTCAGGCTCCTAATTAGCCAAAAGGGTCCTAATTAGCCAAAACACACATTTAATCCTAGTCCAATTCAAGGTCCTAATTATGAAACAAAACAACACATTGCATCCTGGCTATTGTAATATCTGAGCAATTAGCCAAGAGCTTTGATGTAACTATGTCTGGAATTGTATTGCAGGCTGTTCTGTTCAACAAAATGAACAAAAAAACAAAAAATACATGAGTTGTAAACAAATTATTTGGGACAACATTACACTTGGCAGTTCCCATTGTGGTACATGTATACGGTTTCCCTTTGTTTAAAAAGATTTACAATTCAGCAAAAGTCAAACAACATGATTTGCTTAGGACTACACAAATCCATGAGATATTTAAAGAACTGGAGCCCAAACATGTTCTATTCTTTTCTAATCTATTCTGCTTCTCCCAAACAACTATTGGCAGTCCAGATCTCAGCACCCTCACTTCTCTGGTTTGAAGGGAAGTTTAAAGTCAGTAGATAATAGGACCAGTTTTATTATTGGTAGAATAGTTTATCCCAACATAATTTTGACATGTGAAGTATAGAGGTGAAATGTAGCAGAATACAACTCACATTTTACCACTAAAACTATTAGTATTAGACTATTAGTAGACATTTGTTTCTGCCAGTCGCAAACAATACATTCAATGGACAGCGTATCACGGAAAAGGCTAAATACATAATTTGGCTTTGTCTGGGGATTCTTTTCCAGATATAAATCATACTTATTGAATCTACTGAGCTGAAGTGCCAAATGTAGACCTATATACCTGGAAATAAAAGTGGTTTTCAGACTCTATAATGTGATGATGTCATACTCCCAGATGGGGGCCAGAGCCAGTTTTCTCCACTGATAACATTGTACTTTGCCATGAAATATCCAAAAGGTAAATACACAAATGCTAAACTTGATGATTTTTCTTTCTGAATAGGCCCCAGAGCTCACAAAAACCTGCATTTAAACAATATTAATTATAGCTGCGCCCATTAGTTTTAAAGGGCCCATATTATGACATTTTCTAATCTGTTATAATGTTGTTTCCTCATCACAAACACACTTGGAGTTGTGTTTTGTTTCATTCACACATGTTTAACACACAAACCCTGCGTATGAGTGAGTTCTTCTCTCAAACTGAAAACACTCTGTTCCACTTTGTGATGTCATGCAGTAATACAGGAAGTGCTCCCCTGTGTTTTTAAACTCCATGCACTGTCACTAGATAACTTCACTCTGGGATTTTATTTTTTATTTTTTTATTTTTTTTTTATCTCTAAAGGTAAAAGGCAGCTGTTAACTTGAAAACTTCCACTTCATGACATCACAAGGTGGCACAGAGCATTTTGAGTTTTAGCGATGTACACAGACTAATAATAAAGGATTACTCAAGCATGTGCGAATGAAAGAAAACATAACTCCACGTATGTTTTAGCGGTGGAAACAACATTATAACATAAATCACAAGAGTCAATTTTGCGTATTATAAGCTCTTTAAATATTATACGATGTTGTGATATCATCAGAAACCCAGCGATACATGCAGAACAGCTGAGGACCTTGTGAATAAAGAGCTGCTATGCCCCATTACAACCAAAAGAACAAAATGCCAACAGGGACCAGCTTATGTATACATCACAATATTGTAGTAGTAAAACTGTGCGCTGTTGATATCCGTGAATGTATGACCAAATCTGCTTAGCTCAGCGGTTACGAGCCCTTAATAAACACTCGGCTCCACATACACGCCCTCCCTGTGTGAGCGTGCCAGTGTAATTTACAGCATATATTATAATGGAGATGATGGTGTATAGGTGAAGCAGTGATTCTCAGTGACACAGACTCTTATGGATCATGTTTGTCTGTCTCCTCTCATTACTCACGAGGCATATTGTTCCTACATTCACACTTGTTCTATAGCTGTTTGCCTAGCGGGCAGAGACGGCGCTTTATGCTAATGCTGAATGTTAAACATACTGGGGCTGGAAATGTGCTAGTTGTTTTTCCATGCTCCCTTCACAAATGGTAAAGGTGCACCGTGTAACTTTTAGTGAATGGTGAATGGTCACATTTTTATATAGCGCTTTTCCACCTTCAAGGCACTCAAAGGGCTTTACATCAAGGAACCACTCACCCATTCACACAAACATTCATACACCAATATATGCTGATACTGGGGGCAAGGTGGGTAAAGTGACTTGCCCAAGGACACAACAACATCATCTGTGGTAGCTAGAATCGCACCGCCAACCTCTAGGTCAGTGGTCAAACATTCAATGAACTGAGCTTCTGTCGCCTTCTGGTGAGAGTCTCAATGGATATATTACTGCTTTGTCTGGAATATTTCACAGTATAGCATTAAACTTCTTATTTATCTCCATGGAGACAAGAAAGAAGTGACCCACCAGTGACGCAATGGATGATGTCACACTCCCTTAGTCCTCTTCTTTATACAGTCTATAGTAAGAGTACATGTTTTTCAAGGTATTTTTGTGTTTATTAGCAAACTTCTGTAATTGAATAAATGTGAGATAGATAAGTTGAATGCCATACTGTGGAACATTCCAGGCAAAGCGACAACATCTCCAAGGCGATATGCAGATGGTCCACCCTCCACCAGAGAGATTACATTGTACATTTTTAAGTAAAAATCTGAATTCAAGAAAACCATACGTAGAGAATGGTGAGTCCACACAGAGATTATAGTAAATCTTTAGTAAATTGTGATAAGGAGTCGTCTGCATTTGACCCATCCTTTAACTAGTGACAGTGGGAAACCTGTTTGGTGAAGTGAGTGGCCATTGAAACCAACACTCCGATCTGATGACTCTACCTGTTGAGCAGCACTGAAACTCTTGCTTGAGCTTTTCTATTATTATTGTATTTTACTGCTCAATATGTTTAAATTGCCCCTCAGTGACAAATAAAACGATTTATTGATTGATTAACCTTCAGAGCATGTTTTAGGTTGATAGCAGAGGTCTAGCACCAAATTCAAGGCTCTAGGTATAAATCATCTTAGGGGGCCCTCACTACATATCGTCTTATGACACCCCTGGTTGATAGTGAAAACAAGAGTACTCAAAGTAATTTAGCCAGATAGATACAAAGAGCATGCAAAATTATAGTATTGAGCATGTAGGTTAAACAAAAAAAAAAAAAAAAAAAAAGGAAAAAAAGGCTGATTACAATTGAAACATACTAGCAATGTAATATTTCAAGGGAAAGTGATTTTTCTACACTTGCTTTTTTTTATTATTATTATTTTTTATTTGTGCAATCAAAACATTTAAATAAGTGTGTTGTGTTGTATTAAATTGGATTACTAAATTTACTTCTGATCAATGGGTTAATTCAAAAAATAATATAGATGAATTATTTTTTTCTAAATATGCAAACTCGTAATACATAAGAATCAGGAATCAAACTTGCAACCTAACGATTCATCTACCACGCTAACCACAATATCGGAGTCTCTGCTTCCAATTCCTAAACCAAACTCAGTCTCTAAGCTTTCCTCGAGAAGACCCCTGATGACTATTCTCACATGAAAGTATCAAGAAGTTTAAAAAACATTCTAAATCTGCTGTTTCACCGCCGCTCGCTGTCACAACCTGAATCTCTGCCTGTGACGTCAACCGAAGCTTCTTGCACAAAACCCCAAAACATAAAAAGGACTTCAGCATTTGTTTGAATGACATGCCTGGATATTCCCTTTAGCTTGTTTTCTTGTCACAGCCAGTGGCCCCTGCTGCGTTGTCAAATCTCTCTTCGCATCAAACTCGTTTTATTTTTTTCTCGTGTCGTGTCTTGAGCCAAAGAAAAGTGGAGTCAGGTGAGTGTGAAACTGCGCTGGCATAACTCAAAGCTGTTGGGAGGAATCCAATGGCTGCCAATCCGTGCTGTTGCATCTTTTGATAGTCCTCCGATGTCTTCGCTCCCCCCTTTCTCTCTTCTCCCTCTCAGCTCCCGGTTTCGTTATTTATAGCTGTTTCCTTCCAAACGTGACGCAATGCACTACAATGGGAAGAAGCGAGGATCATGTGGTGGTTTAACGCAACAGACGATCGGATTATTAGAAACACACAAAGGCTGGTATTGGATAGTGTAGCAACAAGCTTGGACAGTATGCAGTGTATACAATCTATACGGCGCTTGGATGTACTGGCTTTCAGGGGTGTAATGTGTTGGCACTATGCTACTGTTCCCATCCCTCTGTGTGCAATGCGAATAGGGTTGTAAAAAGTATTCAACATCAGATACTAATCGATACCAAAACTAGAATCGAAACTAGAAAGTATACTAAAAAAGTCAAATGAACCTTTCCTGGAGAGCTGTAGAATGAACTTGAGCTGTATCAGAACAAATATAAGACACATAGACTAGTATACGCCCACATACGACCACTATGGAATCTACTACGGACGTCACTAGTCCTATGCAGCTGTGTGGCCCAGGACTGAGGGATTACACAGATATAAGATCGCATGGTAATATAAATGAAAGTACTATTATTTAATGTTGGAAATTAC
This sequence comes from Periophthalmus magnuspinnatus, assembly GCF_009829125.3. NCBI lineage: Eukaryota > Metazoa > Chordata > Actinopteri > Gobiiformes > Gobiidae > Periophthalmus > Periophthalmus magnuspinnatus. The sequence goes on from NC_047140.1 coordinate 16,477,586, forward strand.
ATTCTATTGTCTTATAAAGAGTGTTTTATTATCACTGTAGTATTGAAATTGGTATGGAGTATCGAGTGTAATCCTTAGTTTTGAAATTGAGTTAGAAATTTTAGTATCGTGACAACACTAATTACAGATGATAAAAAGAATTTGACCTCACTGCAGTTTTTTTTTTTTTTAACCTATGAGCTTAAATTTACCACATTCAGCATCAGGTCCCTACAGTTTGAGGTGGTCATCCTATCAGTACACTTAGCAAGACAATGTTTCAGCACTTTATGTAATATGACAATAGTGTTTCTCCATTAGTCCAATAAGGTTTGTTTAACACATTTAAAACAACTTGACTTAAAGACTTAAAGCTACCTCGTATAATTATATATAGTTGCATTCTCACCTATCACCACTAGATGCTATCTATGTTACTGCTTTGTGATAGTGTCCCAGCTTTGGCCTGACAGAAGAAAACCAGAGCGCACAAATGAGCCTGAACAAAGGCCATTGAGGGGGAACAGGTTTAAGGACTGCCATCTACTGATAAAAAATAAAAATAAAAATAAAAATAAAAATAAAAATAAAAATAAAAATAAAAATAAAAATAAAAATAAAAATAAAAATAAAAATAAAAATAAATAAATAAATAAATAAATAAATAAATAATAATAAACTTGCAGCTGGCAGTTTTTACTGTGTCTACTCTACTAACAGTTAATTTAAATGAGTGCATGTCCTAAATATAGATCACTGAATTAGAAACCATGTTGTTCTCCCTTTAATGCAGCGAGGGGACAAATATAATCACTGCATTGTTCTGTTTAATAGCAGCTTTGTGTAGTACAAGAATCAGTTATGTCGCACAGTGAAGTACACTGTTCCTGCACGCTGACAAATATACATTTTATACTTTCATGGTAGCGATTGGACAGGTTCAGATTCGGTTCATAGAGAAAACAGGACAAAGAAGCTGGGCATTTATTTTTTCATCCCAAACCCTGAGACTAGCCTTCAGACAGACAGCACCAAGGCTCGTTCCACGTGGCTAAATATAGACCCTGCCAACTCACTGTGAACTGCCCACAGCCTTAACATATGTGCTGCTCTTATTTCAAAGAGCACAAGCACAAACAGATCAGGGCACTTATTTGATTTAGAGATTTTTTTTTATTCATTGTTCAACATTTAGATCCAGATATGATTTGATATTTGGCCTCCAGATGTGTGTGTGTGTGTGTGTGTGTGTGTGTGTGTGTGTGGGAGTGCGGATAATTAATGCATTGTGGGGACTAAAATCTGTATACACACTCACGTTATGGGGACATGCTTCACGTATGGATTGAAAAGGGTTAATTTTGGGGCTAAGGTTAAGATTAGGCGAGTAGAAACTATGGTTAAGGTCAAAAAGCATGGAAACCCAACAAGTGAGTGTGTTTTTCATAATAGTTTGGTCTATTGGAATCAAATGGTCATTCTTGAATCTTTTTTATCCAGGAAACAGGAACAAAATGAGACTTAGTTTAGTCTCCCCATGAAGGAATCTGATTTTTTATACTTTGAAAATGAAACAGCACGGTCACTAATTGATTTTAAGCACGAGTTGTAATTTCCAAGTATGTCTTTTTCCCACTAATCCAGAGGCTCGGCTAAAAGTTCAATTGTTATCTTCATACAGTCTTTGAGCAAGACACCTATTTCTGTCAGTCTGCCCTAAGGCAACCGTGACAAGATTCCTTTTCTTAGTTGTAATACGATTGGATTTGAGCTGTAGAGGTTTGAGTAAATCACTTATATGGCTAATTATTATTTTTTCAGTCATACCTTTTAATGCCTTCACGCCATATTTTAAAACTGGTGTACTGGCTTATGCAATGCACCAACTTATAACAGAATTTTGACTATTTTGAACAAAAAAAAAAAGACTAACGCTTATTATCAGCTGAAAACCGCCAATCAGATTCAAGAATTGGAATTTAAATTGCTGTCCGCTAGCACTTGCCCTTGCACACTTTTAGATGCACAGATAGAAGAACAGAGTGCAGCCTTAGTTTCCAAGAAGTGGGCTGATAATATCTTATAAGAAGTTTGGCCCTCCTCCTCCTGTCTGCCTCTCCACTTTGATCTCCGCGCATTACGGCTTTAGATCCTTTCTTCCCGTAAGCCTTCAACTATCCATCCAAATCCCTCCTTCTCCGCCCGCCGCGCCTCACCTCTTCTCCCCAGCCACGGAGCACCTCTATCGGGCACGCCGCTCTGCCAAGCCCCCTTACTCCTCCTTCAGATCCATTCTTCATTTCTGATTTTTTTTTCATAAGTCAAGGACACCATTAGCATGATGATCACAGTTTTCTATGGCGTACTTGTCTCTGCCAAGGCTGGAGGAGCGGAGCCTTGTTGAGAAAGGAGTAAAAAGAAAAAAAAAAAAAAGCTACTAAAAATTCAAGAAGGGAATGCGTAAGAGCCGACGGCACGGGAGGTTCGAGTACGCATTTTAGCAGAAACCAAAGATAACTTGTAATTATGTCAGATTGGGTAATTTGCTCGGTAAGTGTTGTCTGATCACTGCACATACATGAAGAAGCCCTCCCACTTCTTGTCAATGGGAGACAAAAAACTAGAACAAAAAAATCAGGCATCACAAAAACTACACTACAGCGAGAGAGCCTGCAGAGATATTGAATCAGACTAAAGCTAGCGTCGGATGCCAGGACTGTGTAAGCAGACGACAGCGCAGAGGAAACGTGCCAACCTAAATGTTTTTAGATCAAAGGCTGACTCTGCCGTGCTTAATGGTAAATATATGTTTATTAGTGGTGACTGGTGGTGACATTTCCATATTCTGACTGCACTGTGTTGTAGGAGAAATGGGTCAGAGTATATTTAAAAGTGAGTTTTCAATGTACATTTCAATATCAAATTATGTATAAGGTGGAGTCGTTAATATAAGTACTTTGCGTTTTATGCTTTTGTCGTGATAGTCCTTGTTTAATAAATACAATTGAATTTAAATTAATGGAAAATATAAGCTGTGTTTTTTTTTAGAAGACACTTATAGAAAATATAATGTCTCTCCAGGTACAGTATGTGGAGAGTCCCTGCCTCAAGTGGAGGAGTTCAAGTATCTCGGGGTCTTGTTCACGAGTGAGGGAAGGATGGAGCGTAAGATTGACAGGCGGGTCAGTGCAGCATCTGTAGTGATGTGGTCGCTGTATCGGACTGTTGTGGTGAAGCAGGAGCTGAGTTGAAAGGCAAAGCTCTCGTATTACCTTTACTATTCTCCCTTATGGTCATGAGCTTTGGGTAATGACCGAAAGGACAAAATCATGACTACAAGCAGGGAAAATTAGTTTCCTCTGCAGGGTGGATGGGCGCTCAAGGGATAAGGTGAGGAGCTCAGTCACGCGGGAGGAGCTCGGAGTAGAGGCACTGCTCCTCCATGAGCCAGCTGTGGCTTGGGCATCTGTTCTAGATGCCTCTTGGATGACCCACAGGCAAAGTGTTTCAGGATAGATCCAGGACACACTGGAGGGACTATGTCTGTCAGCTGACCTGGGAACACCTGCCTGGAGCTGAAGGAAGAGTCTGGGGTGAGGGACTGCTGCCCCCCGTGAACTGCTCCCTAAAAAAAGATGGAATGATGATGTCGCCATATTAATATGCATAAACTAAGAAGCACATTACATGAATGATGAAGGTAATTCCAAATCATCAAGAGACACAGTGTTTTTTTTTTTTTTTTTGAGATTTAAAAAAAAATAATGAAAAACTGCATCCCACAAGACTTTAATTGAAATTAAACAAATTTGAATTTATAATTTTGCTTCTTCAGCTTTGGCCTTCAGTCTGAACAAGCCCATTTGAATTCAGACCCAGTGCAGCCTTCTCAGAGAATATACAAACATGGAGCACCACGCCCTTTGTCCTAATGGAACAGCTCTGCTCACAGACATTTAAAACCACATTTCTCTGCCTTTCTCTCTTTTTCTCTCTCTCCCTCTCCCTCTCTCACCATTTACCCTCCTATTTACTAGAGCAGGAAATGAAAAGACAGTTAATTGTATCACAAACACACATCTGCCTTACTAAAACCAGATTAATTTTTAATGGAACAGATGCCGTCCAGGGCTAGTTTGTCCCTCGGCCAGCTCCAACCTGCCTGCACTGTAAAAAAAAATAAAAAAAAAAGGAAAAAAAAAAAGCTTCACTATAGCTTCTAAAAGTGCTGTAAAATGCTGTAAAGTGCTGTTATTTCAATCTCTGTACACCCAATAACAATGTTTAAACACACGCTCACAAAGAATAGTTACAGACACACAGGTGGGAGAAGTGTCTTGCCCAAGGATAACCTTCTCATACCTGGAGTTGTATTTTGGTTCACTGACACTTGTTTACTTGCTTAGGATTCAGAATACAAACCTCCCCAATACGTCATATGAAGATCGTCCAGTCGCTGGTGGATCTCCCGAGTTCAGATGGACTTGACTGACAGGTGGATTAGCCAATCAGGGACATACATGGTCAGTATCAAACAAATATGACTGTTTATGAGGAAAAAAGAGAGGGAAAATATCACAGGGGACTGAAAAATATGTAGCAGAATCAGTGAGCAAAGCTTTAAACTCTTAAATTTAGTTTGTAAATGATGACCAATGAGCTCCTTTGTTCCACATGCATCACTGAAAAAAAAAAAAAAAATCGTTCTGGCTTAAGATGCGATGGAGGGCATGGGAACCAGACTGAAAATACAGAGATATAGCATCCAGAATTTGACAGGCAATTATTTTATTAATGAATTAATCCAAAGTAAACATGCACTCAAAATTTCTCCGTTTGCATTTTGGCTGGATTGTTGTGTCAGGTCAAAATCTGAACTTCTCCCACTGTTCACAAACCATCAATGGACTCTTTTTGTTCAAATTGTTCTACAGTTATTACTCCATAAATACTGTCTTATTAGATTATATAGAACAAGCGATGGTGTTGATTTTCAAAAAAGTCATCTTTTGCAGTGTGCGTTACCTCCTGCCCTCACAAATCCAAACTGAAGTAGCCTCCCTGTGCTGCTGCGCTAAGCTAAAAGCAGAGCACTTATAGGTTTAAAAGCACCTAGTGTAATTAAAGCCATCACAACCTCGGAGCCATCATCGATATAATCACCACGGCAACTTGGCTGGCCCGGGCGCAAACAAAATCATTCACCCTCCAGACTTTTATTTGGACATGATTCACCTCATTCTGTACGGCTCAAAGGGTCATAAGCCAAATACTGAACTGCACATAGAATAACAATGGTTTAAAGAGGGAAAGAGAAAATGCCAATCAATAGTTCATTATAATGAATCGCACAATAAGAGGTAAAATAATTATGAAACGGACAACTCATTTATTTTCTTCCCTGTATAAATAATTAGTGTGTCCTATACGGGTGTGGGTTTAATTTCAAGGCAGTGGGATCTATAGGTGCAGCTTAATCAGTGTTTGAATGTAACTGGATAGAGGCAATCAATCGTGAAAGTGACTCTAAACTCTGAGGAAACTCAACTCAAGTTTGAGAATCATTCAATCATTTAAAGACAGAGAGATTTGCATTTAGCTTTGGAGTTAGACTCAGGAGAAGACGTCTTTGAATTACAGAACTGGACTTGATGGTAATAAAAAAAAACACACAAAAATTACACTCACATTGTTAAAGGGACATTTTTGTGGTTTGTGTCTGCCATCTGCTTAGAGGTGTCGCTTTTCTTGAATGTTTCATGGTATGCCTTTACGCGTATCCATCTGCTAGCCCCTGCGTTAAAAATAGGAAGTGAGCATGGGTACGCTTCTGGCTCCAATTAACTTTCTAATGAAAAACTGTCTCCCTTCTCTCTGTAACTGCTGCTGTTAAGCTTGTCATTTTGGTCTTAAAACGTTCGTATAAAGCTGCACTACATTTTTTATTTCGCTATTTTGTCTGTAAATCAAGATAGAAACATTAATAACAGACAAATCAGGCACCTTCTTTCCCCAAGGTTGCTCCCACTAGCGTTAGCGACAGGTTTGATTGACAGTGTTGCTAAGCGCCCACTCCCTGCTAAACCAACGGTGCAGGTGGGAAGAGGCGTTAACTTCAACAGCCTCGCTCTTTGGTTGCTATGATACTTGCAGTCCAAATTCCAAATATGTAACTTGGCTCCAAATCCGCTGCTATAACGAATGAACGGCTCCAGCCAAATGAACCTTGATGAGCTTCACTTGGCTGGAGTCGAACACTATGGGTAACATCACACTCCCCCGGTCCACTTCTTTATACACTCTATTCTGTCCATCTGTCCTGTCCCCATATTGGTTTTATGGGTGCAACCAGATTTGAGCAACTCCTATATATTGTACTAAAATAAACAAGTCCAAATATCCAACATTTAATTAAAGAATACTTAGAATATGTGGGTGCAGGACTTTGCTAAAGGATATATTAATTGGAGATGTACTACAGTATTGCTAATCGTTATCTTATTGCACCTTTTGTTTATTCTGAATCACTGTTCTATGTCAACGAGGCACAGAGCATACAGTAGATCTTGACTTTTATTCCCCTTCACTTTTGACAATAGCTATATTTATGTCAAGTCTGATTGAACATAATTTTGTAGTACCATCATACACACTATACATTTACACAATACTTCTTCAAATACCCCATTCACCCCGTCCTCCAGGCAGTGGGGATGGGCCCTGACATCTCCATGAGACGTGTAATCACGGGGTGGACAGTGAGGGGCTGGGCAATCTACAGATCTGTATGGAGAGAAGGAGAGAGATGGAGAGATGGAGAGAAGGAGAGAGATGGAGTGGAGGGAGAGAATGGTGGAGAGAGAAAGAGAGTGAGGGAGAGAAATATATGGAGAGAAAGAAAGAGATGCAAGGAGGGAGGGGAAGGGAGGGAGGTAAAGGGAGAGAGGGAGTGATAGGGAGTGTGACGGATAGAGAGAGAAAGGGATAGAGAGAGAAAGCGCAAGAAGGAGAAAGAGAGTGGCAGGGAGAGAGATGGAGTGGGGGGAATGGCAGAGAGAGAAAGAGAGTGAGGGAGAGAGAGATATGGAGAGAAAGAGAGGGATGAGAGAGAAAAGAAGAGAGGGAGGGAGAGATAGAGAGAGAAAGAGAGAGGCACAGAAGGAGGGGAAGGGAGGAAGATGAAGGAAGGGAGTAAGAGAGAGAGATAGAGAGTGAGGCAGGGAGAGAGGGAGTGGGGGAGAGAGGGAGAGAATGGAACGGAGAGAAAGAGAGTGAGGAGAGAGATATATGGAGAGAAAGAGAGAGGGATAGAGAGTAAAAGAGAGAGGCAGGGGGAGGAGGGAGGGAGGGAGAGATAGAGAGAGAAAGAGAGAAGCACAGAGGGAGATAAAGGAAGAAGGAGATAGAGAGTGAGAGAGAGAGGGATAGAGAGAGGCAGGGAGAGGGAGTGTGGGGAGAGATATATATAAAGAAATAGAGAGGGATGGAGAGAGAAAAGGAGAGAGGCAAGAAGAGGGAGGGAAAGATAGAGAGAGAAAGAGATGCAGGGAGGGAGGGGAAGGGAGGGAGTTAAGGGGAAGAGGGAGGGATAGAAAGAGAGAAATGGAGAGAGAGCAAAGGAAAAGAGAGAGAGATAAATAAATACATAAAAAACAGCTGAATGTTAAACGTGGTGAGGCGTTTCATGACCTGTCAGAGAGGGTTGATTTGTGGAGCACTCAGGAGGCAGGGCAGATTACCCGCTCTCCACTGCACACGTGAAGGCTTGTACGGTATCGGGTTATGGTAAGGGTCGGGCGCATAAACACACACATACATATATATTTACAGACAGGAGGGGGCGCTGGAGCATGCTCCCATATGAATCTCTCCCCAGGGGCCCATTCATAACACATCTCAATCTCCATTATCCTGTCACAAGGAGTAAACATGGTAGAGTTGTAACGCAATAGGAGAGCAGGATATTCTCTGACAATGACATCTGATTATACAAGTTAAACCGGTGTCATTTTAATGTTTATTATTTTATAGCATTTCCAATTGGTTGCAAGATGTTTAGATGCATTATTATTACAGACTGCTTACATTTCAAGCCTACAGAATTTGATCTTCCAAAAACTCTGTAGACTTGTATGAACTCCTGTAGACCTTTAGACGTTTACATGATAAGGATTTATATAGGACAGTGGCAGAAAGTTAGTAAGATTTGATATTTTGGGGTATTTATATGTAAAAAATCTGATTAAACTCATGATTTACAGGGTTAATCTGACTTTATATAAATACTCTGTTTCCTTGCACTTTTTTTTCCTGCATGAATAATTGTTTTTGTATGAACGCCTGTACAGGTTTTGTCTTTTGAGTGGAATTCAGGTCAGATACATAGCATAATAGCTTAGAGAGCTTTTGCCACACCCCTCTTAATAGGCAAATAATACTTCGCCATGTCTTTAGTCAACCAAGAATTTTTTTGTTGACTTTTAGTTTTAGTTTCTCTGAACTTGACGGGGTTAGTGCTTGGATGGGAGACACCGCTAGAAATACCAGGTGCCACAGTGGTACAGCAGTGGCTCTAGTCTAGTGCATACTGTGGTATGAAAGGCAGATGGCGCAGATTGGCAGTTTCCTTAATTTCTTCAATGTACCCCAGAGCAGTTGTGGCTAGAGTAGTATCTTATCACCGAGTATGGATTGAATGAATATTGCAATGAATAGGAGCGACTCTGAGCATCTGGAAAAGTTCACGAACTCACGAGAATCCATCTTGAGAGACTCTAAGGTTAAGAGGCCGGATGGAAGCCAAAGACGAAGCACCCACGTGAACCAAAACAAACATGGCGACACAGACAGATGTACTTCACCGTATTTTGTTTGTGAAAAAAGTGCAAAAGATTTCTCTCAAACGGGATTTAACCAACCATCCCAGACTGATGTGTAGACCTCATTTCAGAATACTACACATATTAATCTGGCGTGAGCGATGTTAGGCACTCCCTCGTTGCCATTGCAAATTATGATCAAAACCTTTGCACACTTTCGATCACAAATATTAAAATTGTTCGCAGCCATATTGTTTTTCCGGAGGCCATTCTTCAATAAATCTCAACAGGCAATTCCTACCTTCCAAGTGTCTTAATATATCACTTGACCAGTACCTTCCGAAGATATTACTTTAGAAATATGAGTGTTTTACCAGTGTTATTAATGACATTGCTGGAGTGGGCGATCATTTGGATATCTCCCTGGAGGCTGATCCATAAACTGTCTCGGTCTCCATTACCCTGTCATGAGAAATAAACATGATGTAGATTCAGCTCAACCCATCACGTTTATTTCACTGGTGTGTCTGGGATACTAAAGACACACAGTATAACCACAGCATTTCATTATCGTTGCTAAGGTATGATAGTGCTGCAGAATAGCTTGCTTGGTAATATGAATGCCATTTACACCTACAGGGCAACAGACTTCTATCGACCCATATTGTTTACTTGAGATGTTTGGATATACTTTCTATCACGAGTAATGATTAGGATTAAAGCCCGGGTAGCTGATTTTCACCTAGCAAAAGGAGGAAGGACGTATTTTATTCTAACTCGTCCCCAACTTTCACGAACCGTTTTGCACACTGTCAATACCCATGCAGCTTTTTTTAGATGGCGAAGTGAAACTGGGGTGGACTGTCCCAGCGCAACCAATCACAGTGATGCTTTTGGTGGTTACTTACATGCAGAAGTGTAACTGTTTTTTATACAATGTACTGTTTGGGAAAAAAAAACACAAAACTTACCGGAAAAATTTAACATTTGAATCAGGTACCTCAGCTTTTCACAAATTTTGCATATTACTATTTTGTTCTTACCTTTCATCACATGCTCATTGTTGTCAACCAGTCGACTCTCCTTCATCCTCCACCCTCAGTTAAATATGTGCTTGCCATGTTTCACTCACTCAGCAGGACTAATAGCCACCTCAGCCTCACTATCTTCTTCTCTTTGCCATACTCCAGACTCAGAAATCTCCCAAAATGCATTTGTTTAATTCTTTCTGGTTGAAAAAACATGCACAGGACTCCCTTAGCTAAGTTCCTTCAGCTAAGGTAGTCCTGACCGAGCCTAGCGCAACATCTGCTCCTGACATGTTGCCCCAGTGGCGTTGAAGAATGGGTCAAATGCAGAGGGCAAATAAACAGTGTTAATATTGCTGTGCAGTTCTTCATATTGGGCATTTATTTCTTAACTTTACAATAGACTGGATTGTGTCTAAGCAATATCCTTTGAGACTTTACAATGATTGATGCAATTTTTTTGGTATTTGTGACTATATGTTAACGCTAAGTGTCTTAATTTATTTTCTATAACAAATTTTTCATAATGTATTTAAAGAGGAGGTTTTACACAAAATCAACTTTTGGAGCTTTTCACCATGTTATAACATCATTCCCTCATCAAAAACATGCGTGAAGATTTTTTAAATGTCATCCATGCATGTTTCTGTAATTTAGCGATGTTTCCTGGACCCGATTCGAACCCTTCGTACTGTTAGCTGTAAGATTCTGTCCAATGCTCCGCCCACAAGCCTACATCATCCACGCTCCCACACACAATTCTCCACAAATATACAAAAGCATGAGACAAAACTGTACACAACAGCTTGACAAACCTGATTCGATGTGCAGTAGTTTCATTAGATCCACGCTGATTGTGGTCTGATTGCACCCTGAAGGGGGAGTGACTTAGCATGGAGAGCACAGAGAGAAACATTTAAGTGAAACTGAAAGATGTTAATACGTTGTTTTTGGTGAATATAGCATTTTCAAACAATAAAAGGTAACATGGTGATCTAAATATGTTATGTCTTAGCAGTTAAGTGCTACGTGTTACTGCACACAAAGTTATTTATATGACACAGGTTCATTGGTTGACTTGATGTCTTTGTAGTTTTGCCCAATGCAAGCTTCTCATTGTAATACTTCTAAATGTCTTAATTGCACTTTTGACCTGTACACTACAGAACAATAGTTCATTCTTTGAAGCCAAACGACTGAACCAAAGCTGCCAAATTTTTGTTGTCACACTACAAACAATCAGGGCTTTGTGATCATTACAAAACCATTGAAAGCACAAACATGCCAATCATAGCCACAGAAAAAGTGCAAATATTTCCATAATTATCATTCACAACAAGAGAAAGAGTGATTATACTGAGTGAGAACTTCATTTGGCAGTTTTGTCATTTTGCAGTCAAAGCACAAATGGTGGGGCATCATGGGGCTTGGTTTATATCAAACTGGGACAATGAAGAGTCTATTATATATTACATAAATGGGAAAATTACTGGAAACAAAACAATTTATACTAAATGAATTTGGTATAAAAAGGCCTATAATGATGATGCCTGTGTTGAATATGTGAAAACCAATCTATACAATAAAATGCATTTATTTGGTGTTCTCCTATTATAACTTTCCAGTTTATGTTTATAGTTTATGAAATATTCTTTGGCAAATTTTGGGAAGAAAGTCTTCATACAAGTGAGTGTTTGGTCTTCTCCCAATTCAGCTTTTCTTGTGAATATATTGGATTCGCTCGAGATACTGCTGTTGTAACCCCTCATTTGTCCCGGATTGGTCTATGGTAGAAAAGTAATTTTAAATAGGGTATTTTTAGTCAATTGGGCAACAGAGAGAATATAATCCAATACGATCTTTAGACAGTTCTGTACAATGTTACATACTGATTAAATTATGTTATTAAATGGTAATGTTGTAAATTATGACAGTCTGAATAATAAAACCTATTTGATAAGACATTTTTTTAGAACTATAAAATAACAATCAGGAATGGCATCTTATTTTGCCACGTTGTTGGATGAGAACCCCACGGAAGCATTTGTTAATAGTTCCTTCATGGTTCAAAATGCGGTACAGGCCAAGTTTGGTACAATCTAATGAAAACCAAAGTGTTACTGACTAATATTTGAGTTTAACAATAACCTAGAAGCAGAAGAAAGTCTGTTAGCCATTCATTATAAACCATTGCACTTTTAATTGTCTTCTTACAAACAATATTCAGACATCAAATAAATGCAGTCATGATCTCACTCGTTGCATGGTGAAAAAATACATTTATTGGAATCTGTGTCAATGTAGAAAAAGTGAAAAGTGGCTTCAGGTTTTGTCACAGTACCACAGGCGAATGCTTGGACAGAACTGAAATAACCTACAGCCCGCGAACACATCAGCTCTGACAGTGAAAGCTCAGGCTGCTCCTAAATGCACCAACAGCAAACACACACATTGTAATAGCATTAACACAGGACTGTCAGGGGCACCACAAGCTTTAGAGAGAAGCTGCTTTAGGCCACGTCCAAATGAATATGGTATACTTTTATTTGTATCTGCATTTACTTTTTTACTTCATTTGGGTAGATCAACGTTTGAGATTAAGTGACATTTGAATCTGTCTCTCTTAGATGAAAATTAAAACCTCCTAAATGAAAAACTGCTTTTGCCTGGGATCCAGAATACACACCTAATACTCAATACTTTACAAAGATGTGTTTGGTCACTGGTGAATCTTTCCTTCTTCAGATGGGCATGATTGACAGGTGAATTAGCCAATCAGGGACAAGCATGGTCCGTCTGTATCAAAACAAATATGGCTGGTTAAACGGAAAAAAATATATATCATGGGACAGAAAAACATTGGATTTCTGTTGAACCAATGAGTGAAGCACTACATCTGGTTAATCTGCGGTGAGAGAAATTTTAATTTATTCAAAATGTTGGGTGACCAATTTTCACATGTGTCACAGAAATAAAGAAATCTGATTGCACACTCATGTTTGGTTCTGGCTCGAGATGTGAAGGAGGGCTTGTTGACCAGACTGATATCCTTGTGTATAAGAAGAGATATCAACTGCTTTTCTAATCTTGTTTCAATGGCAAATCATACCTCATTTTATTAGCAAACTGTTTGATATATGTTTTTTTGTCAGATGTAGACCATGACATGTCCACTTAAGGCCAAATTTGAAATCTGATAAGGAGTTAATTAAATAAGGTATTGAATACTTGAATCTTGACTATCTCTTAGCTATAGTTATTTGATCATAGCACCACGTTTGGAGAAGAAAGTTGTGGGTTTGATTGCCATGTGTGGTGCTATACCTCAGAGAAAGCTGCTTGTCCGAGTGATTTTTTTTTAAGCATCCAAAAGAACTGATAAAAAGGCTAATTTGATATTGTTTATTGATACGTTCATAATTGTTACCATGTTGTCTGGAACTTTTTCACCTGAGACATCGGGAAAGTCAATAAAAAATAACAATAATACAGTGACATTTAAATATAATCCCACATTTTTGTAACCAGATATTTGCCAATTTAAAATATAAACACTTTCATTTGGACGTGGCATAGTCATGACTCTTTTGTGATACTGTTACAAACCCTTTCTCTTCATTTTAAAGCCAGGGCCACTGACTGCAGCCTCCAAGAATGTTCACCACAACCTGCAAAGATAAATGACAGGCCACTGTTTTGACTTAGGCCCAATAGAACACCCCGTAGCCTCCAATGGCCTTTCATTGTTCAAAGACTTCCATTAGAATGTGTAGGTAGAGTGTATTTGATCCCCCCCTTGTTTTTATCCCGTTTTAAATGGTGACAAATTTAACTATGATGCTCCAGACGTTATAATGGGTAGTGCATTTCTATTGGCGATGTGACAGGATACAACACATGATGGCTCTCCATACTTCATGGAGTCAAATTAAAATCGACAAACCAAATATTCCAAAACAAAGACATTTCTAAACTCAGATACTGAGTAGTAACATTAAGAGGTCAGTTTTTCCATACATCTTTCTTTACACTTATTTTTTATTCTTAAATATCTTCATAAATCTCATATAAAATAATTACTCAGGAACCAATTCTATATACAGAGACAAGAGTGCACAGGATGGAGAAGAGAGGGCGTGCATGGCAAAGGTTTGAACTGGTTTGATCTTGGATTTACTCAAGTTAAAAAATATACCTCAAAATTATAATTCATGTAAAGAAACAAACAAATTAGTTATTCAATACGATCCCATTGGAGTTGTAGCCTAACCTTCATGGTGATGAGAAAACAACCACGGCCTTGGCTGAGTCCAAGCACAAATTAGAGGATTTTGATTTGAACTGAACTGTTTAAGGTCAGACCTTTATATAGACTGTATATAAAATGGACAGTGTTACAATAAGGACATTCTAGTGACTATAATTACTTTGTATAGTTTGTCACTTTTGGCATTTGGGTGGACTTTACAATACCATTACACTAGCTTATATATTTAGGTAGCACTTTACTTAGTGGCACTTGACTGGACACATATTAGCACATTTCTCCCTGTCTCTGGGTAGGTTTGCTCTGGACACTCTAGCTTCCCCCATCAACCCAAAACATGCACATAAATCCTCCAGCTAAAATAATCCTGACCAGGACTAGCTCAAAATCTGAAGATGGCTGCAGATGGCTGAAGCAGCACTGAAGTATGGGTCAAATGCAGAGAACAAATTTTCCCACAGCGACCAACACCTTAACCTTGACATTACTTTATAACAAGTGGCTGCATGATTGATTGAAATAGCAAGCTAAAAGTGTAATTCATCTTACTTACACGGTAACTGTGTAAACAGGACACATACTAATCATTTTACTTTTGTGATGATTAACCTTAACCTCAACCACAGACTGTATAAAGAAGTGGACTAAGGGAGTGTGATGTTAGCAAGGAGTGGGTGCTTGTCTTGTCTGTTATTAATGTTCATATCTTGATTTAATAACACACAATAGCAAAATAAAAACTCCAGGATCATGTAGCACGGATTAATACGAAAATTTAAAGGCCAAAATGATTATTCTGACATTAGTTATGGAGATAGGAGTGACAGTTTTTCAATAGAAAGTGAATTGGAGCCAGAGTCAATAAAACCAGAAACGTGCCCATGCTCACTTCTTATTTGGAACGCAGTGGCTAGCAGGTTAACTATGTCCATTTATATATACAGTCTGTGGTTGTGGGTTGGGTAAATATTACTCCCCGCAAACAAGACAAAATTGCTAAGTCACATTTCCATTGCATAAAAACCCTAAGCAGAGATGCTACGTTCACTATTTGGAGTTGACAGAAACACATCCACCATATTTCAGTGTCCTTTAATAAGCTCTCAAGTCTTATTGTATTGAAAATGTGTAAAGTTACAGTTAGCTCCCTCCACTGCTGCCCTACATATGACCCTGGAGCTATTGGAGTGTATGTCTAAAGCTGGGTCTTAAATAAAGCCCTATGCTTTATGTGGGTGATGCAACACGGTACACAAAACTGCAGCCAATGTAAGCTCATACAAGCTTTAACAGAACTAATATTTGAAGTTTCCAAAATATTAGGAATTGGGGCAGTAATAATAATACATAGCTGAGTAAAGTGCATATGGCAGGTTTTCATGTTTTTTAAATGTGTACTTTGTTTGGTGGGATAGTACATGTAGCATATATTTAGCATATGTTTACACCAGTCAAGTGGCAGTTTGTATAGAAAAGCTGAAAGAAAGAAAAAGTTTAAAATGAGTAGTAGTCATAGTAGTAGTAGTGCTAAGAAGGAATCCCCACTATGTCATCAACACACAATTTATATGCTAGGAACAATTTAAATATTCATTTAATTAAAGAGTTGTCATGTATTAAATGGGCCTTGTTTATGGTTGCTAGGTAACACTTACAGAATTATCTTTATGTTTTTATCAGTTATGTTAACTACATGAGTCTATCCTGTCATATGCACTTTAACAGTATGAAAACCACTGTCCATTTTATGTGCAGTCAGGTAAGACCAAACTAGCAAAATGATTTGTGAAATGAAAAAATATATAATAAAATAAAATAACGATAGCAAGCTGCAGCAGTCTTATCAGGTCAAGGCAAATAATTTGTTTACACCAAAATGAACATTTAGCTTCATACAACAGCGTGCATGCTTTGGGAATAAATTAAATTAATAAAAAATGAATATGCAGCATTCAACACATCTCTGCCACATGTGAGATTGGCCACAGCTGATGTTTTAAAGGTAATTTGATGCCGGCAGTTTTTTTTTGTGTGTTTTTTTTTTTTTAAATAACTGTTCGTCCTTCAGCTGTTGTTCAGTTTTGTTTTGTGATTGAAGGAAGGGAAAACAATTGTTTGGCAATTAACTGGGTGAAAACCTGGCTATCTGTTGCACAGTGTAACCAACTGAATAAATAACACGCTTCATTCACAAACGCCATGGCACAGACTCCCTATTCAATGTCGCTCAGGAAATCAGAAACATTAGTGAAGACATCAGACACACGGTACCATCAATACAAACCTGGAAAAGGACGCCCAATCTTTTACAAGTGTGAATTTTTAGACCTGGCATCCACACAGCTCCTGCAAGCGACAGTATCTTTGTATAGTATTTAGAAAAAAACAAAACAAAACAAACTCTAGTTATTCACAGTTGACCCAATGACAAAAATACCCATGGAGTCTAAAATTGCTGGTTTAGTTTCCTAAAACATGATGCCAACAGTTTGTTAAAGTACTGGAGGTGCACTGTCATCTTAGATTATTCTGGTCCAGAGAGTATAAAATCTTGCAGCGAGTTGCCTTGAGCACTAACACACAGATTCAAACATACACCATTCATGTTCTTGAATATATAGATCTGTAGTAACATGGAGCAGAGGGGATACCTTCAGGAACATGTGACACCAATTCATCTGGATGGAAGAGATTCTGGTCTGTTGATGTAACAGCGCTCACTAGTGAGCACTCATTTCATTACTGTACAGTAAAACGGCACACAGAAAACATGACGTGAAAATCAAATATTCCACACTGATTGTGACAATTCCAAAGTTGTTAAATCCTTTTCTCATTGAGAGGGAGCGAGGGTTATATTTGGTGGGGTTTGGGTATATTCCATAGTGGGACTACACAGTAGTTTCATTCTTCCAGGGCCCAGTGCGTATATTCCCTGTGCTGTCGGACGTGTACAGCAGTCCTTCGTGCAGCCCACCTTTTAGAATCCCGTTCTGATTGGGCGGGTTCTGGGGGAAAGACTGCCTGCGTGGCGCCGCGTGCATCTCTAGATGATGAGGGGCCTCCTCCTCGGCCACCTTCCCACAGCCGCACAGAAACACGCCCGTGTCGGGCTCTGCGGGGCACAGCGAGGGAAACAGCTCTGCTTTGGCACAGCACATGTGCCGGTGACAGGGGGCGTGGCAGGCTGCGTGGCAGCTGTGGTGAGCCTCGTGCTCGTGGAGGTGTGGGCAGATGTGGGCGTGCCGCTCGTGTGTGCTGTGAGGGCTGTCAGTGTGAGAGCTGTGCACACTGCCCGCGTCTCCACTGGACGAGATGTGGTAGGCGTACTCCCGCTCTCCACCACAGGGGGTGGCAGCGGGCCTACGGCTGAGGCTGCGGCTCTTAGTCCTGCCGCTGGTCTTTAGACAGGGATGGAGCTGGAGACCAGGCCGGTAGCCCTCTGGGTCTGAGTGAAGCAGGACATGAGTGGCCCCAGGCTCCTGGTCCAGAAGCTGCTGAGTGTGCAGAGCAGCACAGCAGGGGCCCACAGGAGCCACACACGACACATGGTTCTGATGTTTACAGTGACAGCTCAGCAGAGCTTTACACGCAGAGACGTCATGGTGACAGTGGCCGTGACAGGGCACGTGGCCTGCCGTGTCGCCGTTTACGTTGACCTTTGGTCGGGGCGGAGCCGCAGTGCCCTGGGGGGCGGGACAGGCGTTACCGCGGCGACTGGGGCAGCAGGAGCACCAGCAGTGCCACACGTCATCGCGCTTGGCGCAGTGATGGATGAGGATGAAGAGGCCGAGCGTGACGGAGAAGGCACCGTACAAACAGCTGAAGATCATGTCCAGGAAGTGGCCCTGTGACACGGCCAGTGCCCCGAATGTCCATGTGGCTAGAAACAGGAAGAGCGTGAAGGCGGCGGTCCGCAGCTGCGCCTTGAATGAGTGCTCATTGGCCAACAGCGCAGGGTTGATGGGGATGCCCGGGCAGCCCGCGGGACAGTGGCTCCCAGGGGCCGGAGCAGTCAGAGCCCCTGGCTCTGCCCCCTGATGGCAGTGAGGGGGTACATCCACAGCTGCCAGGCGCTGCTGCTCCTCTGATAGTGTCTTCAGCTCGTACTTCTTTTCTGGATGCTTCCGCAGCTGGATGAAGGTGCATATGAAATAGACACAGGTGACCAGGACAATGAATGCCACAGGGCCAAAGAAGGCCCCCAGACTGGGCTCCCAGGCCATCCAGCAGCTGTGCAGAGAGAAGAGGAGGGGCAGGTCAGGAGTTTATACAGAATATATTCACATCATACATTCACACAGCTATTGGTCCATAGCAGTGCAATGTGTTTTTATAAATCAAAATATGCTTACATAACTTATATACAGTATAACATTGGTGCAATATTTATTCCAACACCTCCCAGGGAAGCAGATGGAGGTAAAGCCTGTGAAATATGATGAGATTTGACCTTGAGATCAGGAATAAATGCAGACTTACTATGGCGCTTGCTCCCCGCTGCCATAGTTGTCTATATTGACGGCTGCCGTGACCCCGCAGATGATGAGGGGCACCCCACCACTGACTAAATAAAATCTGTGGAGAGACAGAGGGAGACAGAGAGAGACAGACAGAGAGAGAGGAGAGAGAGAAGTCAGACACAGCACTTTAAACTGCCCGTAAGCCCTGTATCTTACATCTGGATTACAACAGCACAAAGTCAAATGTGATGGAGTAATAGCATTAGACAAGGCCAAACCAGATGGAGAGATAAAGTGACACGTAAGATTTAGGCTTTTGCAGGGTACGAGCCAACGCTTTGCTGATATATCTGGGCATTTCCACGTGAAGTAAATATTGAGGAACACGAAAAACAGCGGGCCGAATTTGTCAGCCGCCAGGACACGGCCATCTACAGAAATGAAATCCTGAGCGTGATTCATCAGTTTGTTTGGAGTGGCACTGTGCAGGTGTGATGACAGCTACAGTCTGTTCCTCTGAGCACAAACCAAATGTACATTCAATATCACAACAAATCTGAGACTCCAGAGACACTGCTGCTGCTGAGGCTGAGCCAGACCCAAACATTGAGGATGTGGACTAAAAAAATGTGGAAAGAGAGGTGTGGAGAATTAGCATATTTGGAGATATGGTTTGAATAATAAAGAAAGGTGGGATAATTGGTTTACATTAGAATATAAATAGCATAAACTGGATTGACTCTAAATTGATAATGATGTTTGAGATCAGAAGTGCAGAGAGCAATGAAAAAACACAATGTAAACACGCCAGTAAAACCGTACAGAAGACTCAACTACTCGTCCACCCAAACAATAAAATGGAACCGAAGCACAAAAGTAATGTCACAGTCGAAATACCCTGCATGTCTTGTAGCTTTCTCTACACGAAAACAGGAACATAGGACAGAATGTGAGAAGGAAACAACAAACAGGTGCACACAAGCAACAAAATGCAAAGCAGAACAGGAGCAGCTCAACTCATTTATGATCATTGTAAAAGAGTGAACCACATTATAGACTGGGATGGAGCAAACGTCATTGGGACAGAGGACAACAAACATTAAGCGTTGGCTTAAGGAGGCAACTGAAATATGGAAACGTGCCCACGGGACTATAAACTGGGACGAGTCGGACTGCAGATGGCACTGTCTTCCTACCTCCACCAGTAAGAAGACAGTCCAAAAATCAGCTGACCAGACACGTCACAGCAACATCATGTGACCACTCTGAGGAAGACCGCTAGTGAAGAGTTGAAACAGTCAAGCATGAAAACAAACTAAACCTTGGTCTGGAAATATAAACTATTAAAATAAATTAACAGAAGACCAGATGAACCTTATTGGACTATCATGTTTTTATTAAGTTACCATATTTAAAACACATTTGAAACATTGGTATTTGAATGCGTTGAGGTATACTTTATACTTTGGTCCTCTACATTTAACCTTCCTTCAGTACTGCTGAGGCAATGTGTCAGGAGCACTAGGTGACGACCATGCAGTGCCTGGGGACCCATTTCCAGATCTTGAGCTTGGCCACTTAGGATTTTACCTATGCGTGTTTTGTGTTGCTGGGGAAAACCGGAGTACCCGAAGGAAACGCATCCCAGACACATGGAGGACATGCAAACTACGCAGAGAGACCTGGGTTACTATGGCACATATGGATTGCTATATGGATACATTGGTGCAACGTTGTTCTTTTCAGGAAGCTAAAAGTTCGTTAACAGTTTTATGCAGTATTCATCCACACTTAAGGTGGTAGAAAACATGTTTAGCCACTACAGACTGACAGAAACATGAGATGCCATTCTGTGCTCTGACCACCACCAATGTAACAGCTACAAGAAAATCATCTGCATTTGTCACATCCTTTAATGCCTGTGGAAAACCTGTCAGGAGCAGTGGGTGATAGAGTGCAGCTTGCGGGGATCCATCTCCAGATCTACAGTCAGGTTTGTGACCAACAGTACCTTGCCTGGAAATTAGCCAGCTATACATGCTTTTAAGTGCGTGAATAAATCTTGCCCAATGACACAACAGTAGTTTAATGAACAATAGTTTGTAACTGCCATCCTTGATTATAAGGCATTCGCTCTACCTCCTGAGCAATTCTCACTAATTTGATTGAATAGTTTTAACTCATTGTCACAGTTGTCACAATAGCGAAGCCCGTAGCCTTTTACAGTGCTCAGTGGAACATTTTAATAAGAATAATAATTACTACCTGAATGATCCTTCTATTTTACTGTATGATTTTTTTTTCACTGTTCCTACGATTAAAACTGAAAGAGTAATAAAGGAAAAAGTTCCACTTGTAAATTTAATGTTTTGTTGTTTTTTATGAGGTCTTAAAATGCTTGTATCTTTAATATTAGTATAAAGGTTGCAGTTATTATTTAGTTATTAAAGGTTCACTATGTAACTTTTGTGATAGCGGGTCTGCCAGATTGTGTCTATAGAGATGTTACTGTTTTTTCTGGAAAGTAACTGATGATCCAAAAAAACAAACAAACGTGTAACATCTATGCGCCAACATTTTGGACGAAAACATCAATGACTTGTCCTGATGTATAAAATTACCAACCCACTCACCTCACTCCAGCTGACCACTGAACCAGATCTAATCATCCATACAAGTATCGAACCTTAAAACCCAATACAACCCAGTATAAGAACTATTTTTTTTCCCCAGGCACCATCCCAGAATGGAACCTACTACCAACAGACGTAGTTTTAAGCCTGACTTTGCACACCTTTAAAAGTCATCTGACAAAACCTTAACATCACGTACTCTCTTTTCCTTCACTGGCGTAATATCCATTTGGAGTTTGCCGATTAATCGACCAGAACCAGTTTTGTTTTCCTCCCTATTGCCAACAAAGGTAGTTATAAGTAGCATTCAGAGACAAACTGTGACGTTTTCAACAGAAATGAACATGAAGCGTCATATGTCTCTTTGAACTGATGCTGTGACCCCATGTGTGAGATTAGAGCGTGTAAAACAAACAGGAAACAGGGTAATCCAGTACCACCTCCATCACAACAGCTGCCTCCTTAAGCCTTTTAATGGGAGTCTGCTGGGACAGTGGAGCCTTGTTTTAAGATGCTACAATGATTAGCCTCATACACACACGATTAAGAGGTAACAAGAACTTAGCGCTCATCAGGGAAATCCATACAGCGCTGCGTGTCTTCAGCGCTAGTCGTCTTTGTGTTTATTACAAACTGTTGATGTATTGGAGCAAAACACAATGTGCAGTTTAATTTACTAATGACATGTTTCCTTACTTGCAAATTTAATAGCGAACAGAAATTGCACATATTCTGGAAAACCATATTCACTTCATTCAACTGTTCATCACCGTATGTGTTTCCAGGTCAGTACTTACAATCAAAAGTCATTTTAAAGTATGGCCCACTTCAATTTGTCACTTTAGGTAGGTTTCTATACCTGACAGTCAATAATGAAATAAAATAAAACAGACTTTATGTTGGAAAACTCAAGACTCCTTCATACAATACTGCAAATAGAGAGTGAAGGCAGACAGGTCAGGTAGGTTATAAAAGTGGGTAATATTGACAAAAATAACATATAGTAATACATGTTTGGGTTATGGTAAATGGTCACTTTTCCGTCTTCATGGATTTCAAAGCGCTTTACATCAAGAAACCACTTACACATGCATAAGGATACAAGGCCTCATTCATCTGTGCAAGCCTGAATCGCACCGCCAACCCGTGGGTCAGTGCATCTGGTCGCTCAACCAATGACGGTTTATGTCGAGAGCAGGATTCGTAGCCAACCTTTGCATCGGTGGACAAACACTGAAACTGAACTACTGCACTCTACTGTTATCCTAATGGCAATATTTAAACATTTGCAACCCATCGGAAATGTGCAAAAACATGGCAGTAAAAGTCTAGGTAGAGGTTCAAGTATGTCCCAAAATGTGAATGGACTTTTATCTGTATTTGAATTATGACAGTGCACATTTGTTTTAGTTCTTATCAGCTATTTTTGTATGTAATCATTTATGTGGTCTTACACTTGTTCTGATACATTGCAAGATCATTCTAAAGCTATTCAGGAAAGGTTCATGTCTCTCCTGTGGTCTTTCATTAGTATTGAAACTTGCTAAAATGATTATCTACTTTTAATACTAGTTTTAGTATTGATTAGTATCTGATTTTCAAACACAATTAACATGCACTAGTTGAGATTCAAGTACATTTTTGGATGACAATGAGAAGACACCTATGTACCCACACAAACGAGATATTCTACAGATAGTCAACAAAACTGAACCCACAACTCCCTCGCTGTTGCCGTAGGAGCACTAACCATTCTGCCATTGTGCATTTCTAAAAATATGTCTTATTTGTATTCATTAACTTATGAAACCTCTATTCAACAGATCAAAGTTTATCAAGCATGGAGCAGACCTCAAATTACAGTTCAATGTTGCATGAAATGATCTGAATATGACTGAAAATAGTGCCCTTTTTACACAAAACACTCTGATGTGCACTGGGGCTAGGTGTCTTGTTGGAGCTAGCAGTGAGGCGATTTATTTATATGGATTTGAACATATTGTAATTTCTGATAAACAAGTATTGATGTCAAAACTACCATTCATGAATATAATACTAGTTACATGTTTTGAACTTGCACATTTTGTACTTTAAAAAGCTCCCACTAAAGAGT
Source organism: Periophthalmus magnuspinnatus (assembly GCF_009829125.3). NCBI lineage: Eukaryota > Metazoa > Chordata > Actinopteri > Gobiiformes > Gobiidae > Periophthalmus > Periophthalmus magnuspinnatus. The sequence continues at coordinate 16,500,888 of NC_047140.1, forward strand.
TTATATATTTGAATAGCACAGCGTGTATTAATCGCCAGCCAGTGCTATGAATACACCAGATTTAGCCCAGAGCTGGTTTCTGTTTGTATAGTTCCATGGGGGGTACTTATATGACTCAGACTGGAGTTTTGATGAGTTGCATGAACAAGCTACACATATTATTCTTTTTTTTTGGACTTAAATAGTTAAAAGTTTTTAAAAAATGGTTAGGGACAGGTCTGTCTGTACATCCTAATAAAGGCTGACAACTCCCACGAAGCTAAAGTGAAATTACAACTCGAATGTATTTTTAATTTGGTAACACTTTATAATAACTACACTGTAATTAGTCTCAAAAAAGCTTAAAAAATGACTTGCTTCATAACGAACAAATATTTTATTAAGAATGGTTCAGGCAAGTAACTGCATAATAATGTCTTAACCTTAACTCCTAACCCTAATCCCTTAATGAAAGCGTTACCAAGCCTGACTCATTCTCAATAAACTATCTGTTGATTATGAATTAAGTCTTTGTAACAGCTGGGATCAAGAGAAAAATGGAGTTTGAGCTGGTCACAGACAGATTAATCAAAACAAAACTTTGACTTGTCATTACAAATCCAACTTTTCCAGTGAGATGACGAGGGGAAACCATTATAAACCCCACTAAAAGCTCTTAAAAGTCACTGTTGCATAATATGTCTCCTTTATACAATGAAAATATATGCTGATGACAGCTTCCTGCTCTGTCCTTGTCCTCTTCTTATCGCTCCCCAATATGCTATTTCCTGTTCAATCTCCACCTTTACCTCCATGGTAACCTTCCTCTCCTTAGCTTCACTTTGCTTTATAAGCCTTCTCTCATCCCTCTGTCCCCTCCGTCCCTCTCTCCCCCCTCCTGCTTGTTCCTCTCCCTCTCTCATTGCTGTGTCTTGTCTCTCTCCCTCCCTTTCTCCTTTTCTCTCTCCATTCTTTCTCCTCTCTCTTCCGTGTCTCTCTCCCCTATCTCCTGTTGTATCTCTCCTCTTACTCTCCTCTTCCACTCTCCTTCCACTTTCCACCCCTTGATTTTTTCATGTTTTCTCTCTCTCTTTTCTCTCTCTCTTCTTCTCTCTCCCCCACTCTCTCTCTCTGTCGCAATCTGTCCTCTGTCTCAAAGCAGCCGCCTCGCTTACAAAAAGAGAAAAAAAAAAAATTCTATTACAATCAAAATGTTTGTCTGGGCGGGTGCATGGGTGCTGAGGGCGGGCGGCTGGTCGGAGCAGGGTGGGGGCAGTGGGGTGGTGGGTGGGGGCATTCATGGGCTGTCAGGGCCGTTACCTCCAGGGAACCTTCTCTAACAGAAAACCATTTGCACAAACGTCACAGAAGAGTATAAATGAGAGAGACCAGAGCATTCGACATAGCAAAGCTGAGCCAAGGAGAACGTGCAGCCATGATGTAGAGGGGCATGAGGGGCAGCAATTTTATCTTTGTTTGGCTACAACAAAAATATGTCAGTATGTCTGTCCTGACAATTTAATTTTCCTGAAAAAAATATGTGAAATCCTTCAAATATTTGTTTGTGATAGCTATTTTTTTAGGTATTACTCATTGAGGACAGAGAACCTTCACCACTGGCCAATGTAGACTGGGATCACAGACTTAAATGGATAATTTGTAGTTTACAAGGCACGACAAGCCACTTGATGGGGGGGCGAAACATAAAAATAGGGCGTGGGGACTTGTACAACATACATTTTAAAGTTTGGTTCTATCACCCAGTCCAAAACTATTGTCCAATTGACAATTAAATTTTCTTTTGCTATAAATTAGAGCAGTCTTTAGCCTCAAATATTATGTTGTAAAATCAGCACGTGACAAAAGTGACAAAATTAAGGTCTACATTTAACTGTAAAACATTTTACCAAATGTAAACCCAGAAGAGTCAGTTGTATCCATAGACTGTATATATAAATGGACATAGGTATCCAAATGAGAACTGAGCATGGCTGTGCTTCCGGCTCCAATTCACCTTCTCTTGAAAAACTGTCACCTCTCTCTCCGTAACTGCTGCCATCAGGCTCGTCATTTTGATCTTAAAATGTCTGTATTTACCCGCTCTACTGTTATATATATACGCTTTTGCTATTAGGCCTGTAAATCAAAATATGAACATTAATAACAGACAAATCAGGTGCCTTCTTTCCCCGGGGTCTCTCCCACTAGCGTTAGCAGCAGGTTTGATTGACAGCGTTGCTAAGTGCCCGCTCCCTGCTAAACCAGAGGTGTGGTCAACAACCTCACTCCGAATTTAGTCGCTATGATACTCGTGGTCGGAATTCCAAATATAGAACATGTTTTGGGATGGTTGTCCGCTCCTGCTATGCTTTGATGTCAAAAGATGTGTGTCTAAAAATACATTCATGATTACTGGCGATGTGACAATGAGTTTATGAAAGGTATGGACAAGTTAGATAAAATACTAATTAATCATTTCAAGATTTGAAAGTCAGATACTTCACCTTGAATTAAAATCTTTAAAATGTACTGCTTTAAAATATACTATTCTTTTGTTAGCACTCATCCCTGGTAAAGTGACTGTGAAGTTGGAATGCCTGCAGCAAAATGTCCCAAATAAAAACCTCTCCTGTGACCCTTTTGCGACTTTGAATTTCACCATGACGACAGATGCTTCAACCATCCCAAGAGAAGATGCAGTAAATATGACAAGATGCAGCACAAACACAATGTAACTTCATAAATCCGGTGCCAGGTTCAATAAACCAAAAAGAGCAGTTTATGTCACAAAGTTATAGCATAGTCAAACCGCAGCAACAATATATAGTCTCTGAAGAAACCTGTCCAACATTTCAGACCATCAGCAAAAAAGGATGAATGATGGTATGAATGTTAATAAGGAGAGGGTAGAGTAGAAAAAATAGTTCTCAAGTAACACTAACATTAATTGAACATATTAGTTAAGTATAAAGTACAGCAGTCCAGGAAATTACTCAAATAAGAGAAAACAATATTTGGGGAAACTACTCAAATAAGATTCATTGTTACAGGGTTGCCAGATATGCATTTTTTCCCCGCAGAACTGGGCTGCTTTGGGTTGCGGAGGAAAAATATTGCCTGTGGGTTTGGCCAGAGCTATTTTCCATGTAAAAAGTGCTGATTTAAGAATGATCCTATTGACAGTTCTGAATTTTGGTGACAAATCTTCATATCCAAAGCCATCAGCGCTCTGTGGAACTTCAATTTGTGTGTGAGAGAGGAGAGGTGGAGTTTGTGTTACCAGAGGAGCACAACTTTCATAAATACAGTGGAAAATACAGCCGTGTGTAGGTTCAATGGGTTTTGGGCGGTTTGTCATACGCTCTTGTGCGGGTTGGGTTTGCTGGAACCTTGCAACCCTGAATCGGAAGGACAAAACATTAAACAGTGCGCAAAATCTGATGGATGTGATTTAGTTTCTTCTCATTTCAGTGGTCTTGCCCAAGGACACAACACCAGCTTTCATCTGTGGGAGCTATAATTGCACCGCCAACCTGTAGGTCTGTGGATCTGACCGCTCAACCAATGATGTTTATGTCGAAAGCGGGATTCGAATCGACAACCATCGGCTCAATAAATAAATGCTTTACCATCGAAATATAAAACTTTTGTCACTTGTAGACTTACTCAAGCACCAAATAAGTCTAAGAATAAAATTTGGACGACTGAGGGATTGCACAACCATCTTTTGTTACACTGTAAACCAAATTAACCAAGTACTACGAACAGCATTGTGTAATAAAACTCTGATAAGTACAATTATTTTTAAAAATGTCTTAAGTAAAGGCAACGTAGTACTACCCACCTCTGCAAATTACAACCATTAAAGTCTCAATCTCCATGCAATATTCATTTTTTCAAACAATAATTGCATCTTTTAAGTGTTTAAGTGTTTCCCAATGACCAATAAAACATCCTCTCACTGCAAAACCTGCAAAAACTGAACCCATTACAGAACAACAACAAACAATATATTATCTTTATCTGAAAAACTGCTGGTAAATGTCTTCCCAGTGTGCTCATTTTGCCTTTTATTTAATAGTCCCTGGGATATAAACACAGTGGTGGGGTATATGGAGTTGTTTTAAGTGTGTCGGGAGCAGTAATCATGGGATATAAATAGACTGAGTGTTTTTTCTGGTGCTATGGTGTAGGGGAGTACGCGTCTCCTCTGCCCCAGCCCCGAAGCTCTGTCCTCTGTTTCTATACCTCCACAGCCTCCCCGTGTCTGGAGCAGAGCCAGGACATAAGCACTGTCTCGGTACAGTTCATGGTCATTGGTGAGTATAGCCCGTGTTATGCATAATGAGTATAATGGATATTCACAGCTTAAACAAAAGGTTGCATGTGTCAGTGACTTTGAACAACAGATCAGAGTGCTCAGATAAAGAGCTTTTGAATAATGCACGGTATACAAGACCTCATGGGCAGTGTGATGTTAATGAGAGGATATATGCGTGGCCTTTAACACAAGTGAAAAGATAAATTAGACTAAAATCATTTGATAACTTAAAGAGGGGGTGTTTTACTTCTACGTGGTATTAATTGATAACACATAACATATTTGGGTCACCATGTTACCGTGTGTTGTTTTAAAAATTTCCCCAAAACAACATGATCAACACGTTTTGTAAGTTCCACTTTCGTTTTTGATGCGCTGAGTTCCCCCTCCCTTTGCTCCTCGTGCTAAGTCACTTCCCCTTCACAGTGCAGCACAACACAGACAGTGTGGATCCTGTTAATGAAACTACTGCACATTGTATCAGGTTTGTGAAGTTGTGTGCAGTTTTGTGTCATGCTTTTGTATATTCTTGGAGGACTGTTGTGTGGGAGAATGGATTGTGGGCTGAATATTGGACAGATTCTTACAGTTTACAGTATGGAGGGTTCGAATAGGGCCCAGGAGAGATCGCTAAATTACTGAAACATGCATGGGTGACATCTAAAACCTCTTCACACATGTTTTTGTTAAGGGAACAACATTATAAAATGACAGAAAGCTAAAAAAAAAAAAAAAAAAAAGATTTTGCATAATACCCCCTCTTTAAAGCACCACTATGTAATTTTCTGGAGGTGGCATGTCACCTTCATGATTCCATAGAAACAGAAAGTTAAAATATTATCCATGAAGATAGATATATTTATGCAAAACAGTGGAATATTATAGCTATAGTAACATAATTTCCATGGAAACAAACAGGAGGAGGCCAAGGTCAAAGTTTGTGGACATGCAAGTCCACTCACACTAAGGGCGTATGTTTTTCAGTGCAAAACGAGTAAAATCAGTCTCCGTGGAGACAAATTTAATAAATTCAAAGTTAAATGTCATTGTGGAAGATTTCTGGAACAGCAATCGCATCTCCATGTTTCCATGTTGACAAGCAAGTGGCAAACCTCCAAACAGAAAAGCAACAAAGTGCCATTTATGTAATACTTTAATACAATAATATTAAGAATGATGCCCTTTTAAAGTTGACTAAACTCATGGCCAATACCAAGACTTAAAAATATTTGCTATGGCCCCTAAAAGACAGGGAGCAGCCAAAAGTCGTTTCTTTGTGTGTGTTTCTTTCACATCAAATCCCAAAGTAAACAGTCACAGAAGAGAAGAGGCGGAGAGGAGAGAAGAGGAGGAGAGAGGAGAGAGGGGAAGTAAAATAAGTCAGACTGACAAAAAAACAAACAGCGTGACTGTCTAAAAGTGAACTGAAGTTTTTCATGGTCAAAAACACTGGTCTTGTTTTTTATTTTAGAAAGTTTAAGTAACTTATTTGGTGTATTTATTTTTTACTTTTTAAATTTTGTTCCAATTCCTTTTCATAGAGTTGTGCAACAAATCAAATTTTAATCTAGATTCAGTCGTGTCTAACCATAAATGGTTGGGTTGGTGATCAGTAAAAGCCTGTGGTTTGGAGCAGAGTTCAGACTTTTAAGGAAGACATTAGACTATTTTTGTTTCAGATGGCAATTATTAAAAGTATGTATTGATTCTGTTCATGAAATTAACATTGAAACCTATTCTTACTCGTTTTATAAGACAAAATAAAATCAAATAAAATGTGTGATCGATCAATATGAGGACGCTGTCAGCTACGAAGATGAACAGAACTTTGGTATGAAAAAATAATATACTAAATTGACAGGAGACCAAATGAACCTTGTCCATGTTAAAACCATAGACAGAATTGGACTAAATGAGTGTGACATCACCCATAGAGTTCGTTTGAGGCTGTTGAAAGTAACGCCTCTTTGAATAATCATATGCGTCACCGTGTTAATGTTGACAGCCCTAATTCTTACCAAAGAGTCTTTTTTAGTCTTTTTCCTTCACTTTTCCCACTGTATCTTCTAAACAAACCCAGTGCTTTTGTGGGATTTGAGAGAGATTTCGTCTTAACTCATATCTCACTTTATGCACCAGCAACCGCTAATACAAATCACAAAAGCTGCTGGCCTATTGCACTTTGCTTCTCCAGGTTTAAAAATACTAACACCTCAGGAAAACAGAGCCGGCGTATTTGTGAGAGTGGATTTTTGTCAAGCTGCAGGTCTGACAAAGCATTTAACAACCGAACAGAGAATGCATTCATTTTTCATTATTGACAAGGCCTTTGGAATTAAATATGTGCTGAGTGACAGGTAGAAATAAAACTGTTAGTCTGCGGATTTTACAGTAAATACTCAGCTATTTCTACATTCCTCATAAACCTAAACAAGTGTATTTATAGCATACAGAATTACTATAGCAAATGCGAGATAAGGACGGGGTTTGTCAAGTCTCTCAAATCTGTTGCAGTCTACGCATAAAATTTGACTTAATTTAAATTCATTGGCACCAAGAAACTGCTGATTACGTAATGTACTCACACAAGCAGCTAATGAAAATAGCTCTGGAATAGAACTGGGAGTCACTTAAAAATACACTATGAAACTTCTTCCACCTGCTTGTCGCCATGGAAATATTTTTTATTGCTATAATGCTACACAGTATGGCATTTATGTTGTCTATCTCCATGAAAACAAGCAAGTGACAATACCGTTACAGGTCAGATCTATGTAGAGGAGACCCCGCTCACAGTAGGAATACAGTACATGTTTTCAAGGACCTTTTTTGGCTATATAGAAACAGCTAAAACACAGAGGTTTGGTTTGGAACTTTCCAGACAAAGCAATAATATCTCCATGGTGACAAGCAGGTGGTGGACCCATAGACTGTATAAAAAAAGTGGACTAAGGGAGCGTGATTTCTTCCATAGTATTTGTTCCCAGTCAAAAGAAGCTTATCAAGGCTAGCAGTTATTTAGCAGTTATTTTAAAGAGGCGCCTGATTTGTCTGTTATTAATGTTCATATCTTGAGTTACGGACACAATAGCGAAATAAAAATACCAAGAGAGCGTTAATACGAAGTTTAAGACCAAAATACCGTGTCTGACAGCAGCAATTACAGAGAGAGGGGCCACAGTTTTTCAATAGAAAGTGAATTGGAGCCAGAGTTGATGGAGCCAGAAGTGTACCCATGATCACTTCCCATTTGTCTATGTCCATTTATATCTACAGTATATGGCTAGACTCCTAACACAAAAGTTCCATAGTGCACCTTTAGGATAGGAGTCATAGGAAAGACTACTGTGAAAATTGTGCTACTATGGACAACTCCTGGATGAATGAGGAATTACATAGGCATTTTTATACCATTCTTCACAAGAATGAGCTCTTTTTAACGCTCAGTCCATGCTGTTTAAATATAGTACTACATAACGCTATTCTTATTTTTATTTCTTTGCACAGCTATTTACTTTTAAAATGTTTTGCAAAAGGGAAGGGAATTATCTTATAAATGGGACCTTATAATATTTTATTTTATTTTACAATAGCAGAAATGATCTTGCTGAAATATTGCATGTTGATTATGTATTAGAGGTACTATTTGAGCTGATTAGAAACTTCCAAGTATGACCTTCCCTTTACCTCAAAGGACCCTTCCCTTTTACTCAACTTTATTTAAGTGAACTGTGTAACAACATGTTCCCAACACAATACGCACATGTGTGGATCAGGCAGCGACAGTATCCCTTAAGAACTACTTCTGTGGGAGGGGACAGGTACATGGGTGAAGGTCTCTCAAAGGGGTGGAGGTAACATGGGGGCTGGGTGGTCCCTCCCTCTCTCCTTCTCTACGTTTCTCTCCCTCACACAGGTGTAAATTGATTTGTCTCTCGTTGTTAAGTCCCGCTGGTCGAGCCTTGTCTGACGGAGAGTATTACCGTCAATCATCGCGGATCAACGCCGCAGCGATCCTAGGACAAATCATCTTGTTCAGGAGCAAAGCATGATGGGAAGAAGAGAACAGGACAGGCCATTTCCTCCTTCCTCACGCTTTCTCTCTCTCTCTGGGGGGATTTGCTTGCCTGTATCTGCTCCTCTCCTGCTCTCCCTGTGTCTCTTTCTCCATCCTCCTTTTTCTCCTCTGCTAATGAAACAAAGCTATTTTTTTGGCTTCTGTCTCTCTATCTCCTTTTGTCTCTCTCTCTCTATCCCCATCTCTCCCTCTGTCTTGCGGGTGTCTCTCTCTTCCCCATCTTTCTCTCTCTTGCAGGTATTTTCTCTCTCTCTCTCCCACCTTCTCTCCGCCTCTATCTTTTCTCTTCTCGTCTGCCTCTCTCACTCTCTCTTACAGGTCTCCATCCCGCTGCTCTATCTGCGTCTCTCTCTCTCTTTCCCTCTCTCTTGTCTGAGGAGATTTGGTTCCCTCTCGCTCCCTCCATCTCTCTCTATCCCATCTCCCTCTCTTCTCTCTCTCCCTCCCTCTCCATCCTTACCTCTCCCTCTCTCTTTCTCTTAAAGTGCTGCTTGTAAAAGTTGAGGAGCTCCTTATCTGATAGGCCTGATTCTTTCCGGTGGCTCTCAGAAAAGAGGGGAATACATTACAGAGGAGATTGGACTTTAATAATGTCACCAGTAAAACATGATACTGAGATACAGAGATTGACTATGTTAGATTTCATGTAACTTTAACCTTTAATGAATTAAAAGCACGAGCAGGATTTTTACAGTCTTGTGAAAATGTGAAAAACAGTTCAATTTGAGAGGTTTAAGTTATTCCGCACTTCCCTTATGCATTCTGAGTATCCTAATCATTCACCGTGATGAGTTTATGAGCGGTTTCCACAACACTCAGACACCAGTGCGTAGTATTGCAGAAACTCTATAGCTAACAGCGCACTTCCTGATTATCGGACAGTAAAATGCTTTCCAATTAGACGCAGCACGCAGTGGACTTTTGACCTCAAGAGCTGCTTATACAATATATCTGTACTGGGGTGAAGTACATTTTACTCAAATACATGGGGGAAAAATGGGGTAATGCTACTACAATTACAACTGGTTCTTTATTTATTTCTTTTTAAAAATATGATAATGTGATTGACTTACTGACAAGGCTGAAAATACTATCGTACTGTGAGATAATACGGTAAATGTCTCTATAAATATTACAGTTTTTATCTTCATATTTTAATTCTTCTGCTGCTGCTCTGACTGTAACATCACTGAACTTTCCTTATTGTGGATTAAATCAGCATTTATTTATCTTTTCTCTGGTTTTAAATAATGCAATCCAACTCCAGCGTCATCTGCATATTTTGGTCTTTTAGTATATCAACTTTTACAATTCATAATTTCAAAAATTGTTTTATCAAAAATACTGTTTTCCTTCACAGACACAGTGATTTCTACACAGGGTCACACTATTTCACTGGTTACTCCTCTACAAAATAAAACAAAACTTTAAAACTCTTTATTCATTACTCAGGTTTTGCTCAGGAAAATGATGTAGATTGAACTTCCGACTTTTAAAAGCTTTGGAAAATGTGCAAAGCTTTCTTAATATTTAGGTCAGTATTGTAAATGAAAAGTTTCAAACTGTTGTCCTTGCTGACCTGTCGTAGTGCCTTGTCTGAAAACCCATCTTTTTTTTTTTTTTCTAATTGCACAAAATCCCTGTCCTCTTTAAAAAACAGTCAGCCGTCACAGTGAGTATCTGTGATGGTGCTCTCTCCATGTCTCTGCTCTCAAACCAAACAGCTCCTCCTGAAGCCGCTGGGACCCACCTGAGTCGTGTCAAAGGCTCTTCTGCCTCCAACCAACCAAATATAGAAACAGGAGCACAACAAAGAAGACAGACCCAGAATCCAGTGTGACAGGGAAACAGAACTCAAACTACTCAGAAGGATAAAGAGAAGATGGAAATTACAATGTTGCAACACGAAGTACAAGAACAGGGGAATCAAAAATGTGCAAAAAAACAAAACAAAATAAAAGACTTAAAGTGGAACAAAACACAAAGTTCACTTTTTTGTGCTACTAAGCGTTTTATATAATGCTTTAGTAGCATTATATAAAGTTCTTAGCCATTGTTTGGCAATTTTAGACCAAAACTATGTATATTTGCATCTTTCTATTAAAAAACAAGTCAAATACTGAATTTGTCCTGGCTCGAGTGTCCAATGCCATTTCAAGTACTATGTGACTTCACACAAGACTGCTCCAATTACAGCCAGGTGTTTCTAGTCACCCCAGGCACTGTCCAGCTTAGCAGCTGTTTAAAATGTGGTAATGGGTGGAGTTTTACATGTTTTTCTCTCCTTAAATGTGCAGGAGGGTCCACCACCTGCTTGTCTCCATCAAACAACTATTGCATTACCCAGAATACTCCTCAGTATGGTGCTAAACTTCATCTTTCTCTATGAAAACCAATTTAAGTTACATATCACATCCGTAGAGAGGTGACTTTGCGCTCACAGTAAGAATGCATATTTTTCAATGTATTTTTTAAAGCAATAACCTGCAATTGAATATAAAAGATTATTTAATGCCATTCTGAGAAACAAAGCAATAACATGGAGACAACCAAACGGTGAAGTAGTGCAGCAGTATTGCACATGATTAAGGTAGAAGACACATGTATAGGACTAGCATCTTTCAGTCGGGAAGCAGAGACCCGCAGAACCTCTCCATCACAGCGAGGATAGATCAGGTTAAATACATAGAGACTGGTGATAACGTGTTACCTTTAGGTGATGGGGGTAATTATTGGAGTGTTAATGGTGCCATGGAAACAGGTTGTGTAAGATTTCTCTTTCAATCATGTGTTTCTTGGTGCTGGATTACCTTAAAGAGACATGAGGGATAATGGCTCTTCACTTGGCCTAATGGAGTTGTGAAGTTGTGAATGTCATAACTTGACTCATTGTATTTGAATGAGAAACAGAAAAATCTAAAAATATTGAATCGCATCATAATTTGTTAGGGATTGGGATAATAAATTTGCCATACTGATCTTGTTGAAAAATGACACCACTTTTTAGACTATTGTGTGCTGATAAAAGAACCAAAATTATGTTTAAATGTTTATTATGTAACTTTTCTGGTGGAGGGGCAGCCAGTTGCTTGTCTCCAAGAAGATGTCACTACTTTGACTGGGACATTCCACAGTATGTCAGTAAATGGATCTTCACGGAGACTAGAAACAGATGTTGCAGATCAGCTCTATGGAGAATACATGTTTATGTTTTTTCAATATATTTTGAGCAATTAATGCATTGGGAGTTGAATAAATGGCACATAGAACCAGCTGATGCTGTACTATGAAATATTGTCGGCAAAGCAATATTTTCTTCAAACAAACAAGTGGTGATCTCGTTACCAGAAAAGTTCCACAGTGCACCTTTAACCTTGATGTATGGTTCTAATTTCCTTCTTTATAATGGTCATATTAAATGGGTAAACAAAAACAGTGGGATAAGATACAAATTCAGTATAAATGCTATGTCCTCCTTGAGCTCGTACATCTCGCTGTTACTCACAGGGAGATAGTCCATTGTACAGTGTGGTTGTGTTGCTAGGTAGCAGAGTCCACCTTTGAATGTCACCGTGAACCAAGAACAGGCCTCCCAAGGTTTTACTCTGATTAAAGACAATTAACTCAGTACTCTCGTCAGTGTCTCATTTAAAGAGTGCACAGTACAACTCTACAAGCTTTCAGACACAAGCTGTGGCTTTGAAAAGATTAGATTTCCTGTCATTTTCTGTATCAAACACCGGAAGATAATGTGTCATGTCCTAATTTGGCACCTTTTAAATTAAACTCGTTTAACACTTTAATATTAAGTGTTCTGTCCACTGTGCTCAATTTAAATGTATATCAAAGTACTATTTCACAGTTTATTCTTTTAAAGAGAAACTAAAATGATCTGTCAACAATTTAAACACATTGTTTTTTTTGGGGTTTTTTTTTTTGGTTTTTTTTTATCACTTAAAGTTTATATTCCAAGAATAATTTGGTCGAATAAATCTCAATCTCAAAACTGAAGTATTGTTACTATGTTACTAGGAACTCAAGCTAAAGTTTTTGCACTCTGAAAACTAGTGCCAAATCAGACAGGGTTCCAACTCAAGCAATGACAAGGCAGCTGTAGTTTTAGCTTAGTAGTTTTGTTTCTTTTTCTTTTTACATTTTTACAATGCAATAAAAATTATAGTTTTGGAAACCAACTTTATGTTTGAATTTTTTCTTTTCTTGCCAGGGTATGTGAGTCAAATTTTGTTTCCTCCACTGCCTGGGCGCTAACCCTTGTGGTGCATTCACACTGGGGCATCAGGGGTGTGTCTGACACATCTGCATAGAGGCGTCCACCTAGAGTCATCCAACTAGAGTCATCCAACTAGAGGCGTCCAATCTGAGGCATCCAGATCATTAGAGATCTAGAGTGAGGACCTCTGTGATCGAAAGAAGCTTGGAGTAGTGCTGCTGCTCATCCATGTTGAGAGGCGTCAGCTGAGAGACTGAAGAGAGTACACTTCTGTGACCTGGAAATGCCTTGAGTTCTCCGAGACAACATGTAGGAAATGTTTGTGGAAAGTGAAGTCTGGGCATTCACACTTAGACTGCTGCCTCCTTCACCCAACTTTGGTATTTAGTATTGCCAGAATAGTACAATTATATTTAGTTTGGACATCTGTGCACATTATAAGTAGTTCAACGTGGGCATACGTAAAGCGTATAAGTAGTCAATCTACAATGTAATTGCAACAAGACACTATACTTCTTATAAGAGGCTGCAGTTACCCATTGAAAGTAACAGGACCCAACGAATATCTGAAGAAAACACATAAGCCAGTATAAATCACCACTGAAAGCCCATTCTGTGTTAGTACTACGCTTGGGTTCACTCTGATGAGAGGAGTTAGCCACACATAAAATAACACAGGATTCAATTTAAGGCTATAGAAAAACAAACAAATACAAGTTGCTGCAGGTTTAAGAGAACATATATCTAGGTGACTATGTGCAAACTAAAAATGAACTCAAGATCAATATCAAAAGCCAGGTTTTTCAGTGCTGTTGGAAGCAGCAGCCACACTGTGTAGGTGAAGTCATATGAAGGTCAAGTATATAAAACATGTTAGCTACAAAACATGACTTTCTAAGCTCTGTGAAAATCTTTCACTGATTAGGCTACACAGGTAGGTCCAATCATGTGCCTATATTGATTTAAATAAATACATACATACAAAATAAGCACCAACAAGTCCAATTAAAAGTCTTGTACTCAATATTTTTCATGTATTTGAGCAATATTTGTCTTTCCCCAGTACAGATATAGTGCATAAGCAGTTCTTGAGGTCAAAATAAGTTTGCTGTACACTGTCTGCATCTAATTAGAGAGCCATTTATTGTCAGAGAATCAAGAAGTTCACGATTAGCTTGCTAGTTGTTGTTAGCTTTAGCGCTATGACAAAACTCTGCCCCTGTCTCCAGTGTGGGGGGTAAGTGGGGTCTGACACTGGACATTTGCTTTATAACTACGCTTGTCATGATAATTACTATATAGGCTTATCGTTCAACATGAAAGGGGGAACAATATTTTTTTGCCATCAATATTTACTGTGGGTACTTTTTCTTTGCAGTACTTGGAAATCTATAGTTATTTTTTGGCCATATAAGATTTGAGCTGTAGAAGGTTGAATAAATAACTTCTATGACCCAATACAGATGCAGACTAAGTGCTAAACTCTTTAATTTTGCTGTTTATCTATTGCAGCTCCTGTTTCTTTTTTTTTTTTTACACAATATTTTAGATTTAGAATAGTTTTTGTGGTTTAAATCTGCTCTTGGGTTATTGTGTCAGTGGCATAAATTAGTTTCAGTATTATCGTTTATCATCTATATTTACTGTAGCAATATGGTTTTGCTCCAGGTTTTAAGTGGCAGAACAAGAGCTTATATCCTTCAGAAGAAAATTTAATTAGTAGTTTTTTGTTTCCTTGATTATACCAGTTATGTAATTGATTAGTACAATAATTGGCATCACAATTTCAATTTCATTAAAACTGCGTGCTAGGGATGTCAAGATTATTCGCTGAAGCAATAATTCCAGTTAATCATGTCAGAGTATTGCTGGGTTTCAGATGTCAGCGTAATCCCTCAGTCATCCAGGTATGATCCAAAGCAAACTAAAAATTCAAATCTGTCAAGTGGACAAAAGTTTTTGAGTGGAGACATTTCACTGCTCATCCAAGCCGCTTCTTCAGTTGTGGTGAGATTGCTGGTGGACACTGCCTTATTTCTCCCTGAAGAGAGGAGCCAACTACACTGAAACTAACACACTTATATTTTACAGTTTCTGTTTGTTGGGGAAGTCTGCTGAACTGCATTAAGTGTGAACTGTGCCTGAGTCATGTTTTGCATAATCATTCAGGCCCCTAATGGGTGCTCTCACACCTATAGCATACTGGCTATCGCTACTGTTTAGAACCTAAATGTAAAGTGCTTTTTTATCTGGCTGTTTATACCTTAACTTTACTTAATTATTGAAAAAGTTTGATCATAAAGCTCGAGGAGTAGTGATGCATTAGACACTGAATGGATGTAAATAAAGAATTTCACTGCTGTTTGGTGATAGCATTAATAATCATGAATAATCCTTACATTGATGCTTCTTTTCACATTAATTGTAACATTACATCTTGACGTCGCAGCATCCCTATCGGTGGTTTTCCAATTGTAGAATGTGATGATGTCCCAAAATTTGCCATAAAATGTCCCAAAAGTAAATACGCAAATGTTTAACGTGATTATTACAATTATTTACTAGACCCACAAACTCACTGAACCCAAGATGGCATTGTATTGTTTTCAAAGGCCTGTGCTCATTGGTGCATGGACCCAAAAACAATTTTCTTTTCCGTATTACTTCCTCAATACGGGCTAGCGCCTCCCACCCATGCGATGTCAGAAACGTGTACCGAATGACCGCTCCTGACCAATCTGAGTGAATGCTGCTAGAGTGGAGCTAGGGCTCATTGGCTTAATTGTTCATGTTGTGTAAAAAGAGAAGAACAAAATCCTACAAAATCTGACCTTTGTGAAAGCTATAGATGCCTGGTCACCCGATCACAGGCAGTTTGAATGTTTAAAAAATTAATTGTGCTCTCTGGGAGGATTCTTTCTGGGCTCAAGCTCCTGAGAGCTGCAGTACCTCACTGTATTATTTGTATAGGTGTAGGAGGGTGCTATGGGGTTAGGTGAGGAGGCTTACCGGAGCAGTGGCTGTCGTAGCGGCGAGGGAGGTGGAGGTGGAGGGTCACCATCTTGAATCTGCACAGGCTTCTTTGTCACTTGTTTGTAGATGTTTCGAGCCGTGACCCCAAGCCACAACATGGTGGACAGAGACGAGTAGTGCAGTACCACTCCCACCTGCACAGATACAAAAACAGTAAGACTTTAAATAACGCACTGGAGGTTGCTATATAGGTTTTTCTTTATAATGGCAGGACAAAGTATAATAATGCCATCTGAAATTAAATGAACCAATACCAAAGATAAATACAACCGAATTAGCCAACTAGCAAAACATCTATGTACATTATCATGGTAACAAGATCACCAAAATTGTAAACATTTTCTTAGATGCACACATGTAAACCATGATCCACTACATGCTTTTCACAGCTTTCTCTTTGTAATCCAATCACAACTTTCTTCAGTTTCAATTTTATCATGATTCATGTACACTTTTACTGTATTCTTCGATTTAACCCCTTAAGAGGTAAATAACAATCTGCTTCTTTCGAAAATCCACAGTTCACAGTGATTGGTTAAATCCAGCTGGTGGGGAAAAGTATGTTTGAGCAAACAGAGACAAAGAGAATCACAAAATGACCATAATAGCAGATGGATGACACAGGGATGACTTCATGATTAGCTTTTTATCACCATATCGTCCAGCATTAAACCCAATAGTCCCCAAGTTTCAATCAAGAACTGAACAGCTGTTAAAACTCCTCTCTTCTCTCTCTCTCTAGCGCATTATCAATGTCACTCCAAGGTCTTTTGCTCACATTAGTTCTGAGTGATGTGAAAGAAAAGTCATGATTTTCCTTTTACTAAAAAAATAAAATAAAAATAAAATCTTCCAATTTCAGTTTTGTGAAGACAGACCTTTAATCAGTGTCATTTAAAAAATAGTCAAACCAAAACCACATGCTTTTACAGATATGACGTACTAGCTGTAGACCCTTTGTTGCATGTGTGTGTAATCAGGTAGGGTTGAACGCAAACGTTTTCTTATTTTTTCACACTTACTCTTATATAATGCTTTTTTTTTTGCTACTTGTCCAAGTAGTTTCTTAAGTTCTGACAGGGCTCTGGTAAGTCACTGCCTTATATGTGTCTGAAGAGAGGATCCAACTACACTGAAACACACCCTAGTTGTTGACAGTAAAAAGTTTCTGCTATAAGTTAAGTCCATTGAAAAACCCTAAGGTGTGAACTGAGTCATATTTTGCATAATCGTTCATACCACATGCAGTAGACCCCAAGTAAAAAGAGTAAAAAGACCCTGAGCTGATCAAACACAACCAACAAAATGATAACAATTTTCTAATAAGTAAGCACATAGGGGGTAAATTGTGATCTGCTACATACTTTTCCTTCTAACCCAATTCTCTCCAAGTTTCAACAGCAAACTCAACAGCTCTTATATCTTCCCTCTCTTTACCGCGTTATCAATGTCACCACAAGGTCTTAGTATTTCTTTAAAACAGTGCTCCGTCTTATCTGGCTGAAAGAACCCTGCCACTGCTTTCAAAGTGCAATTGAGCGCTGAAGGTTGTCTGGATGAGAGCGCTCCGCTGGGCTCCACTGGTGAAGTCTTATCAGGGCAGCTGGAGGACACGCTTGGACAGACGTGAATGTGAATGATGGTCACCTTGGCGACTATCGCGAGTGATGGATTTCCAAAACGCACTGTACACATAGATACCGCTGTTTAAATATGCATGAGGCAAACTTTGTCTAAAGGCTTAAGATGCGGCGGACGGGCGGAGGTGACATAACAGAACCAGTCAAGGATTATTTGGGAAGTGTTCGGAGTATATATCACAGTCATGTTGTTTATTGTCTGTGTAATCCCTCAGGTAGGGTGGATCACAAATGTTTTCTTATTTTTTTTACACTTACACTGACTATAACGCAAAGATGCTGAAAATTTAATTCTGTCAAGTGGGCAAAAGTTTCACCAACTGTCCAAGTAGCTTCTTCAGTTCTGACAGAGAGGAGCTAACTACACTGAAACAAACACACCCTAGTTGTTTACAGTAAGGAGTTTCTGTTATTAGTTAACTTCATTAAACTACCCTAAGGTGTGAACTCTCACCTGAGCCACATTTTGCATACTCGTTCACACCACTAATGGGTCATCTAACTCCTATTAGCATACCCTTTTCACCCCTTCATACCTGAGGGTAATTCAACAAACTGTGAACAAATAGGGTATGTTAGTTTTAGAGTAGATACTGTAGTACTGTAGTCGCTCCCTTCAGACGGATATTTAACTGAAGAAGCTACTTGGTTGAGTGATGAAACGTATTCACTCTTAAAAGCTTTAGTCCAGTTGACACAATTCAGTTGTCATGTTGTATATAATTATTCTTTATTTAGTAGCTGCTTATTGTTCTAGAAACTAGAAACAAAAGTAAGCATACACGAAAAGAGAACAATAGCAGGGTCGTTAAAAGTTGAATAGGGTAGTGTCAGCTGTTTACAGTTTCAGTGTGGTTAGCCCCTCCCTCCTGAGAGATATAAGGCAGTGTCCACCGGCAATGTGACCAGAACTGAAGAAACGGCTTGGATGTGCAGCAAAACATCTTCGATCTTAACGATTTGTCCAGTTGACAGATTTTAACTTCGTCTTTTCCTATGGACCTGGATGACTGAGGGACAACACAGACATACACTAAAAGTCTGATGTAACTTTAAACCATCCAACTATGAATAAATAAATCAATTAAATATATGATACTTTGCAGCTGATGTCTTCAACATTCTCTGGGGGTGATGCTAACTATTGCCACTGCTCTGTCTGAAGCTCTGTTAGATTTTAATATGAGTTTTTATTTAACAAAATCTGACCAGACAGAGCTGACATAGTTGGAACTACAACAGGTGAGCTGATTCGCGCTGTTAAACAAGTCTCTCGCACATAGACAGCGTTTTTTGAACATCAAACACCTAAACAAGACCCTGGATGCTCAAATAGTTCACCGGCTCCAGAAAATGTGTTGTTTAAATCCATTTTCTTTTTTTTTTTTCTCAAGTTGAGTTTTCAGACAATCTAAAATCTAACCAGGCTGGGTTTGCTAATGTGTGTATTATGTCACCATGGTAACTGATGAACATTCCACCAAAGCCATGCGTGAAAACCCCCCCGACATAAAGTCACAACAAAGTATCAACATGTTCCTACAAACCCCAAATCTTGATACGATTGTACAGTGTTGGGAGAAACGTCAGGGATCGAGCAAGCTTTAAAGCAGTAAGTGAAAACCCCATCTGGCCCCTATTACACAATTCAAAAGTGCAATAGCAGCGCGTTAAACGAAACTCAGACAATTCACTTCTTTTCCCCTCATATATATTTAAACAACCACCAACTCAATGGACCCACAAGTCTTTCAAACAAAATCCAATTCCAGTCTGTTTGCTTATTTAAATGACATCTGTGCCTCCCAGTTTGCAACCCTCTCTTCCATTTTACCAGTGCAATGCGTGCTCTCCTGTTAAACTCTATCTAAGGACTCGTTTTAACTATTTTAACCATATGCTAACAATGCTGTACTCTCAACCCCACCTAAGCCTATGTCTATTGGCGTATTCATTATATCGACTCCCTACTGTTTTCTGATGCATAAGTAACCAGCTCTGGATTTGTACATGTGGGGAAAGAGACTCCAGACCGCTCAAATTGGACCCATTGGAAGCGCAAATCAAATCAGACTACATATTGTAATATCCATAGCAGTCTTTCACCATCACCAGCTAATTTCACAGTGCAGCGCTAATGAGGGAAGCGTGTTTAAACTGACAGCTAAAGCTAACCTCAGATCTGGGTCATATTTCGAAGCGAACCATTATTTAAAGACGGACTCTTGGAGGTGAGACGAGGCTACATAAGGACGTACTGTTTGCTTTGGTTAAGAAAAGGTGATAGAATAAAATGTATGCAGGTAGGAAGGTGCGTAGAGACAATTAGAAGTGATGGGACTTTGAGGGCAGAGATGTTCAGTATTCAAAACGCAGCGTGACAGTGGAGGAGGAGCACGGACGACCTGTTCTTTGGGCTTTGTCCATGACCTGTTTTATGCTAATGGTGTCTTATAAGACTTGCAGCAAGGTATGCTATTGGTCCCAAAGATGGACTAGCTAATTTACTATTACTGGTAGATATAGGTATTTTGACAGTTAATTAAAGGTCCTATAATATGGTAAATGGATTCTTGTGAGCTTTAAGCCATGTTATTATGTTGTTACCTTATCAAAACATACCTGGTTGTGTTTTGTTTCATTCACACATTTTTGAGTATTTTTTTCTACAAAGCTCAAAATACTGTGTTCCACCTTGTGATGTCATGAAGCAGTAGTTTTCAAGTTAGCATCTACCTTTTATCTTTTGTTCAGTAGAGATGGGCAGTTCTAGGGCTTAAATGATCCAAATGATTAGAATGAAGGTGTATGGAGTTTAAAAACATATTGGAGCACTTCCTGTATTACCTCATGACATCACAAGGTGGAACAGTGTTTTCTGTTTGAGAGAAGAACTCGGCCTAAATATACAGAGTTTGTGTGTTAAACGTGTGAATGGAATAAAATATAACTCCAGGTATGTTTTTGATGAGGAAACAACATTATAACACAGATCAGAAAATGGCGTAATATGGGCCCTTTAAGGATTAAAGACCCACTGCGTAACTTTCTAGCCAAAAATAAAATAATGCTGTTTTTTTTCACTTTAGATGTTTTTTTTATTGCAGAGTGTGAGAGGGCTTGCACAAACCTGACTCGTACTTGGCCTGGAGGACTGTCACCACCGCTTGTTTCCATGGAAATATTCTTCTTCTGGCTATGATCTTTGACAGTATTAAACTGTCTCTATGGAGAAAGTATGAGTTTAACTTTCTGTTTCCATGGAATCGTGCAGATGATGAGCCACATTCAGAAAATTACGCAATATTACTGTTTTTTTTCTGACATTAGGGTTATTTGTATACAGTCTACCACTCAAGTAAGAAAAGCCCCATACTGATCACTGATGATTCAAAACAATTAGATCACAATTCAACAAGATTGCGAGCTTCATAAAATCTCAGTAAAATGACTACAAATCGAAAACAATTCTTCAGTTGTGAAACAATTCAAATTGCATGATCCCTTTTCAAGTAAGAATATGCTTTGTCAGAGTAAAAAGCCACAGTAAGGACAAGTTCTGGATTGGAGCTTTGTGCGATCACGCCTCTACCCCAGCGCTGCCGTAATTATCCCAAACACTGTCTGCTGGGACCCTTCTAGTCTCATGGGACCCCCACACAGTCTGGGCTCCGACCCAAGTCTGCGGAGAGCTAGCCGCATTTGGTTAGTGCAGCAGCTACAAAACCACCATTCACAAGCCCAGGCACAGACGGAGATAAATATATTGGAAGAACAGGGTTAATGGGTTTAGTCAATGCACCTGCAGAAGAGGTCAGCAGAAGTGCAGCCAAGTAATCTGTGGGCTTAAATCAAGTTACAAAGTTTGTCTAATTACCATAATGGAGGGGTTTTGTATTTTATATTATGGTACCAAACTGCTAACTGCTATTATAAGGCTGGGGATATTTAGCAACAGAGAGGCTACCTTAAAACTACACTGTTACACTGTCTTCCAGGTCATAAATAACATTTGACTCAAACTTGAACAGAACTATTAATGCCACTGTTGCTAAAACGAAGCTTTAGGGGTGGACGATAGAGTTAAAATGACAATTATCAGACAATATTTTAACATTCCGTCCAAAGTGGGCTCAAATATGCTCATAAGTTCTGGCTGAGGATCAAGTAACACTCAAAATATAATGAATGTGCAACCCCACAAAAACAATAATTTTGATATTATTACTTTTTAAATGTATCTCCAAAGTCTACTGTTATTCCAGCTGACGTTCTTCACATTCTCTGGGAGTGTGATGCTAACTATAGGCACTGCTCTATTCTGAGGCTCTGTTAGACTTTAAGATGAGTTTTAATTTAACACAATCTGACCAGAAAGAGCTGACTTGCAGTTATAATCACAAACTATTATTATTATTAGCTATTAACTTTTTTTTTTTCTGTTAGTTACTCTCATAGTAAATGTCTGACTGACGTTCAAGTAGCCCTAAAATTATATGGATGTGCCACACTACAAAAACAATAATTTCGATGTTATTAATTCCTAAATGTATCTCCAGCATCTACTGTTATTACTACTGTTCCTATTTTTGAAAACCTTTTACAACAGTTTAGACAAACATGTTCTCATAAAGATGGGACGTTGTCTTTCTGATCTACTAAATGACTGATGTTAAAGTGTGTAGCCATTTTCTCTCACATGGACCTAATTAAAAATGTAGCACCGAATGTCATTTCAAAACAATCAATAGATTTTCACATTGATCTACACCAAGACAGAACATCTGATTAAGGGTTTTTTGTACCAATATCTGCCCTGGTAATTGGTCTGTTATTCATAGATTACCATTATCATCGGTTAACAGTGACATAGATATAGGACCAAAGAGACACACGGGGCACCGACCTGAGGTATTTTTACAGAGTGACCAAAGCAAATAGTTACATGTCCTACATAATGCGTATTTAAAGGGCCTATATTGCACTATTTTTGATATGTTATAATATTTCCTCATCACAAGCATACATGGAGTTGTGTTTTGTTTCATTCACACACGTTCAAAACACAAATCGTCTGTTCAAGTGATGCTCCACTGTGTTTTTGAGCTCAATACACCTTCACTAGAATCATCTGGATCAATTCAGCCTTTGCCTAACTTTGAAGTTATTATTAGTATTTCCAGTTATTGTTTTAGCCTCATTGAAACTGCTCTACTCCTCTGTGCACTAGCAAACATTAGAGAGGCTATTGACAATCTCAACTGCACAAAAAGGTGAAAATAAATAAATAAATAAAAGCAAGAATTTAAGGTTATTCTGGAGCAGAGGTGCCCAAACTTTTTTTTATCGAGGGACACATCTCAAAACATGTTCGAAGCAGAAGGCCACAGACCGGTGATCAGTGCAGTGTGATGCTTTATACACTGGTTTGACTGAGCCGCTGTATATTAATAAGACTTGAAACACATTCATTTAAGGTCTGTATCACAATGCAATGTGATGTTTGAGGTTATAGTGGTAGAAATAGCTTAATTTGCTGTTAAAAGTACTGCTTATGATCAATTGGACCGGTTCAGCAGTTCAGCAATGTGTGAATGAAACAAAACACAATAGGGATACTTTTGAGGAGGTAACTTTTTCAAAGGGGTCAGTTTTGCATGATATAGGACCTTTAAGGTTTTGTAAACAACTCACAAATGTATATGCATAGAAAACATGACAGCCCTGATTTCTGTTCATGCAATACACCAGTTTAATTGGGGTTACAACAGTTGCTACTATTAAGAGATGGGTTATAGTGTAGACAATTTAAGACAAGGACAAGTGGAACCATGTGTCTTGATCACTGGAATGGCCCAAACCAGATATAGGATCATTTAAACAAGCTTAAATAAAAACATGTCACCAGATGTTTTTGACAAAAAAAATAAATAAAAAATCAAATATGGAAAAAGCCACTATGAGCTTTGTTTGACGCACCACTTAGCAAAAACGCAATGCTCAATTTTACTCTTACAAGCAAATTAGACCGAAATTGTAATCTCTACAAAGCAGATGGGATGCAGTTTTGAAACCACTTGTGTCCTGGAGTAGCTGTACATTTGTGGACGGTTCCAGTGCAGCAGATCTGTCTTTCCAAGTGAAGCCAGCCTCCAGACCAGTTCAAAGAGCATTAGAGATGGAAGGGAAGCCAGGGACTCTGAAATCCACTCTTTCATTTGGGCAGGACTTACAGGAGGAGACATGAGTATTAGAGCTGTCATGATACTGAGATTTTAAACTTGATTTTGATACTAAGGACAAAAAATAAAAATAAAAACACCATTCATTTTCACTACAAGCAATGGTAGTTCCTTTAATATTAGTTTTGATACAGATATAGACTGTTCTAAAACTGTTCGAGTCAATTTATCTAGTTTTGTTACTAGTTTTACTGCCATTATCTGTATGTTTATAATGACAAACATAATTTATACACATGGGAGAAGAACTGCACTATTGTTGTCAAGAAATATAAAGCTTACATAGCAGCTCGGTGAAATACATTGTAAAAATTCACCCAACGCCGGGAAGCAAAACAACTTTTCATGCTTCAAATACGCCATTGAAATTTGGTCTTAAGTAGTACAATTTCAACAACATGCTGTTTTCAATATCCCAAAGAAAGCAAAGGGACTGCATATTTGAAAGGAAACCAAAAGCCGTTTATGAATGGAAATGCTATTACTAAACAATAGAGTTTCCGATTAAGCTTTAATGAGGCTGCAAATATGGGTCTGGTTGTATTAAAGCATTGACTGACCTCTTAAGTGCAAACTACTCTCAGCTCTATTCTATTCAGCTATTAAAATAAACAAACTACAGTACACACGCTTAATGTGTTTCTCACTGCTCATAAAACAGCCTTTACTGTCATTCATCAAACCCACACATGAGAGTAACTGTAATGAGGGAGCAACCAAGGAAATAAGTGTAAGGTTAATGTTACCTAACCTGGTTTTAATGTGTTTTAAACAACACAGAGGAGAGGTGAAGTGAAAGGCTACACGGTTTAAATAGAGTTTACTGGATATAATGGTCAAAGTAAACACACTATGGGAATATGCTAATGGATAAAAAGGTGGGTCAGATATGGGACATTTTTAAAATAAAAACATCCTTTGAAATTGTGCAATATCTGTGATTATTCTGGGTCAGTTCCATTCACTCAAATATTTTTACTTTACTTTTTACTACTTTAAGAGTAGTTTTCAAACAGCATACTTCTATGTTCTTCTATGTACTTGAGTAATATATTTTCCAGTGCAACAGTACTCTTACTTGAGTCAAAGTTTTGGTTACCTTTCTCACAGTGAGTAAGTCTGTAAGTGACACAATCTTGGTTTGCAATTATGACTTGTATTTTGAGTCTCGCATGTTTGATTTATTGTCCTACAAATGAGGCTTGAGTGTTCAGAAAATCTCCACTTTCACTTAATGATTTTCAAGAATAAAATTGCAGTGAAATTCAACAATGAAATGGCACTGCTGATCTAACTGTGCAGTTTTCAACAGGAAGCCAGTTGTACCTGTTTCTATCATAAAGCCCTTTTAGATACAATACTATATTCTTTTGTGAGTATAACTTTCCCCAAATACTTATTAAATCTTATGTAAGCAAGTCACCTTTCACAAATACAAATCAAAGCCATGTCTTTCCTGAAAAAACGTCCTGTATTTCCCTGAAGCGGAGTAAGTCCAGAACAGCCACATGTTTCTCCATACACGTATAATATTTGCTTTATTCCGCTAACGCCATCACTTCATAAGCACACAGGTCACAGACCAGACGTCTCCTACCAGACAGTGGCTCCTGCCCCAGCCGCTGTCACTCAACTGTTCCAGATCCTCCACTTCACACAAACTAGCCCTGAAACTAGCTCATGTTTGATTAAATGACTGTCTGTATTTCTATAACTAACATCTGATCATTAGAGAGGTCAAGCTAAAAGACAGTTATTTTAGACACTTGCGTTCAAAGTTGGCCCTGCTGTTGTCGTCTCCTTCTGCGCACGTGCACTCGCTAGAAATCTCCTCAGATATCCAATTCTCATTAATCTATAAAATGGGTTTGTGCAGTGCTGTTTGAGCCAGCTATGGTCCTCAATATGCATGTACATGCACATGAAAGAACCAGTGGGCAAAGCAGATGTTGAGAGTGTGGCGCACAGGACGACAACACAAATTAATGAGACTTATGGAACCGCAGTCTGCTCAGTGACCAGTAGGGTGTACTAAAGGACACCGTGACTTCAACTATGCTTCAAACAAGCGGAAGTGAAGGGAAAATTATTGTAATTATTATATATTATGATTTAGATATATTTCAAAACAATTTAATAATATTTTTGTCAGATGATAATTTAAGATTTCATTGGACAAGCACTGCTTTCTTTGATTGGCCTGACCGCATGCCACTGTTGCACAACTATTTTGTACTTCTACTTCTTGAACTACTTGAGAAAAAATATTTTGAAGAAACAAGACTCCCAATTTTGGCTGCTCTACTCACAAGTTTAAATTATGATCCCAGTGTGCTAATATCTTCCACATGTATTTTTAAAAGCTCACAGAGTAAGTTAGCATTTAGCAGCTGGTCTGGAGTCAGTTACAGTTTAGTGGAGGAGCTTTTGACAGCACTGACACAGAGACTGCTCCACACAGGCCATCCTGTCAGGCGCACTGCTGTGGACCTGACACCAAAAGTGAAATATGAAAAATGACACTTAAGATGGAGGAGGAGGAGGAGGAAGAAGAGAAGGAAGAGGAGGATTAGAGGAGGGAGGAGGAGAGGAAGGAGAAAAGGCATACAGGGGGAGGAGGAAGAGGAGTGCGAAGGAAGATTAGGCGGTGGTGGAGGACGAGATGGGGGAGGAGAGGGGAAGGAGCAGGAGGAGGAGAAAGAGGAGGAGGAGGAGGAGGAAGAGGAGGAGACTAGTGAAGAATCTAACCGGATAGTGACAAGACAGGTCGTGTTCAGATAGGAGGCAGATTGTGAAAAGTAAAGTGAGTAGCATTGGGATTCTATAAAGGTAATATTTTGGGCTTTGCAGTGAAATTATAGGTGGTGTCAGCTGGAGGTATCAGACAGACAGGATTCAAGGAGTTTAAAATAAGCACTGAATGAACAGGATATATAATACTATGAGAATCCCTAATCTTAATGTTTTAGTCTTGTTCCTTTTGCTAATTCTACTTATTTCTGCCAAATCACGAGCTTGGATTGAACATCGTTATCAGGAAAAATCTGCCATGTTTGAATAGGTGTAGTTTGTAAGTGTGCAAAACTCTTATGGAGATACATTAGCCAAAATCAATATAGAGAAGGAAACAAAAGAGCTGTGGAACAACCCGATAAACTGCTGGGCCAGTACTGGTAAATACATTTCACTCTATATAATTCTATGAGGTGAGACAGCACAATCCCAAGCTCTACTGCCCCAACCACCAAACTCATTCACAAACAGGATAATTCTGCATCTTTATTCTTAACCAAGATCCTAAATCATACACCACCACAAAAGGCCAATTTTCCTTATTACATTACGTTATCATAAAAGGAACAATATGTAACTTTTCTAATGGAGGGTCCAACACATGCTTGTCTACAAGGAGATATAATTGCTTTGCTTGCAATGTTCTACAGCATCGCATTAACTTATCTACGTTACAACAGGATTCGACCCACCAACCTTCTGATCAATGGAAAAACACTCTACCAACTGAGCTACTGTCACCTAGAAAATGGACAGTTTTAATGCCATACTGTGTAACTCTGTTGGAAAAACAATAACATCCTCCAGAAAAGTTGCGTAGTACACCTTTAACCTTAATTGATACTAACTTATTGGCAGTAGATGTTCTTTCTAATACACTTATCCACCTTTATCCATGTTTGGAACTGAGCAAAAGGAATAGTTTTTTCTTGGCTTCCTCGGCTTTCAGTCATTTTTTGAATACATACAATCTGTATATTTCCCAGTATACCACACATAGCTTAGCAACCACATTAAACTAGCCAAAATTGAAACAAACGAAGCTAACGCGTTTTAGAATCTACCACTGACACTTCTGTAGCTTGTGGACTACATTTCCCTTGATTAGGCACTCAGACGGCAGTAGTGCCAGTGCAGTCCATCTCTGTCTGTGAGGTTCAGCTGAGGTGAGGAGTCAGTGGAAGATTCTGTTTTGTGCTCAGAACCCGAAGAGCTCGACTATCAATCACCCAAAGCACAAATCCACCCGGAGCTTTTGGCCCTCCACCATCTTCCCGACACTTATTTTAACACACGGCTACCTCAAAAACAAAAATAGAGCAGTACATGGGTCTAGTAGTAAGTCTGTCAATGAGGTTTAGCACTAAAAGCTAAGATTTGTGTGAGGCTTTCAGAAGTAAAATGACAAAATTGTTAAAAATGAGCAGTGTGTACCATGGAAATGCAGCTTTTCATAATTTTTAGAAAGAGATATTTGAAGATATTTGATAGAGGACATCTGAATTGTTAATATGTCTGTGAGTAGCCACGAAAACCTGTACTGTAGTAAGACTACTCCTATGTAAAATACTGTGATAGTATACAGCACATCACAGATACTTAATATATTGAAAGTAAAGCAGGCTCATATTGTTTATTTGTATTATACCTTAAAGTGACTGAGCTCCAGTCACATGGAAGGAGCTTGGAGTAGAGTCGCTGCTCCTTCGCATTGAGCGGAACCAGCTGAGGTGGCCCAGGCACCTGCTCCGGATACCTCCTGGATGCCAACTCCAGGGAGGTGTTTGGAAGGTGACCTGGGAACACCATGGGGTCCCACAAGAGGAGCTGGAGGAAGTGTCTGGGGTGAGGAAAGTCTGGGGTGTTTGCTTAGAATGATGCCTCAGTGGAAGAAAATGGAAGGATTGCTTAAATTCAAGTACTACTATAGTTGATGTTATTGCTATCACTGTACTAAACAATTTACAAGCACCAACTGAGGTAAAAACAGATTAATATGCAAAAAAAAACAACAGAAAAATAAATAGAAATTTACATATTGGTGCCACAGCGGTTGGCACTTCAGCCCTGCAACAAGAAGGTCCTGGGTTTAAGTTCTGGGCTGTGTGTTAAAGCGTTCTTACACCTTGCAAAATAACATGTAATTTCAAAGCAACATAACAACATTAACAACAAGTATGAATGTAAAATGTACCTCTGTTTTACTTAGCCTTTAGATTTGTTGTTCAGCAAACCGAAAATGACCTATCCCTCAAATGATGTTGTGCTGAAAGTTTCAGTGGAAAAATGACTTGAAAAATGTGTTTGAGCCACCCACCAGTGACCTCGCTCCAGGACAATGGCCAAGAGGGATGGAGGGAGGGAGAGAGTGAGAGACAGAGAGACATAGAGAAAGAGAGGGAGTGGGTTGAGTCATGGGCCTATTCACAAACACTTTGGTAAAAAGACTGTCCACTTCACTCAGCCAAAGTATAAAAGACCTCAGGAGTGGGCACCATTCACAATACTGCACAATACTGCACTCCTACGACCCACATACTACTAATACCAGTTCAAATTATGGACGTCGGTTCAGAACTAAACTAAGCACATTTTATATAATGCAGTTTGTTCTTTTTAAGCACTTGTTTTTCAGCACTTTTGTAAATTTTGGCTGTTTTAAATGTGCTCTATGAATACATTTTGATTTGAACGTATTTGTGTTCCAAGTTTTGAAATCTGGATAATGTTTTGTCATTCAGAAGTAATTTTCAATCCAAAGCTAGAATTCATACTATCCTACAGGAGTTACAACATGAAATTTGCTATGGAATTGCTTTTCTTGCTAGTTATGCTTCATTTTAGACTTTTTCATGCTCTCATCCCAACATATTTTGGCAACGTATCAGTCTCTTAGCTCCGGGATTGCGACTGGCAACTAGACAGAGGCACAGAGGTTTTCATAAAGTGCTGTTTTTACAATGCAATCTATGGGAGAACAAACAAAACTCATATACAAGAATAAAGTCAGGTACCCAAAGTAGTATCATAATTCAACCATAGAGGACAGTATGACTATTTGAGAGAGGCAGAGCTGAGGCACGTTTGACCGTGTGGCCTGTACAATAAATGTCAGGAGCAGTAAAGGGTCACAGTGCAGTGTGTAATCCCTGCCACCTGTCGGGTTACTCTGTCATCTACACTGATCAATGCTCATCTCCGAGACACTCAGCCCACAACTGGGTTAATGATAAATATCCTGGGCAGCGCCGTAGCTTCCTGCTCCTCTGTCCCTCCCACTCCACTCTCACCCCTCCCACTCCACTCTCACTGGGTGCTGGGTGCAAATGCCCAGAGACCCATTTACAAATCTTGAGCTAGTCTTGGTCACGACGACCTTAGCTGAAGGATGTGACCTATTGTTTTTTTTTTTGTTATAGTGATATTAGAAACAATACCAACAATAAAAGACATTAGACATTTTGACTTGAGGGAAGAGGGGGTGCATACATCCAGATTTGAAAGAGGTGACGAGACAGTAAGAATGGCATCTGTTCTTATCTGAGTATCTTATTGTATCTACCATATTTTCCAGAGGATAAATCGCATCCGAGTATAAGTTGCACCCCCGGCCAAACTATTAAAAAGTGTGACTTATAGTCCGAAAAATATGGTATATGGCGTTTTCCCCCCTTTTTATATGTATATTACCCTTTTCTCCTTCCTTCCCTCTTACAATGTGACATACTGTACACATTTTGGGTTGATGGTGCAAACCGGGGTGCTCGGAGGAAATCTACCCATGGGGAGAACCTACATGAATTCAAGTATTTGTACAACATCACAACAGCTCTCATTATAACCACATTCTACCACTTCACCACTGGAACCTTGAGGACATCAGTGGACAGTAATGAAAACACATTGCATTGCTTCTCCCAAAAGTCGACATTTTGACTTCTGTTTGCGGTGTTCAGTATTAAGTAGTTCAATTTGTCCCCCAAAAATCAAGACAAAGTACCTCATGATGAAACCCACCAACTCTAATGACAACATCTGACGCTAAAACACTTGCTTCTGAACTGTCCATCAACACACCCCAGGCTAAATCAGAATAAATTATGTATGCATCTGGGGAGAGTTGTCAGAGTTCACTCAAATCTTACTTAAATGATTTTCTGCGAGACACGGGCCGCATCCCATTTTTCATCCTTTGTCTTTTCCTGTTTTCCGGCCTCATCGCTGAACATTTCTCATTATCTCCAAAACAGCTGAGAGCGAGTGGGTGACTGCTTACAAGCCAAAAGCATGACGGCACATTTGTTACTCGGGGGAAAAGATAGAGCCGGAGAAAATGAAAGCAAAGGAAAAGGAAGACAAGCTTAAAAAGAATAAGATTAAAATGTGGATGTCAAAAATGTATTGTACAAATATAGCGGAAGAGGTCTCTGCAGTGTTATATTTGTTTGTGCGTTTAGTTGCTGCTTTAATTGGAGGTGACTACTGTAGGTGTTGGCATGAGGGGAAAAGCATTATCCCAAAACCTGAAAATTAAAAAGATTGTTTAAGGTTTTGCTTCTAGTTTCTCAAAAAGTAACGCACTGACAAACTTGTGTCTGTGCGGTGTGGCAAATACACCTGTCACAAATACTGCTATATCAACTGATCCTTAGAGCTACCATCTGTAATTAGACTGGCTGACCCGCCCCCTTGTTGTATTCTCACATATCACCACTAGATGCTGTCTACATTATTGCTCTCTGACAGTGTGCCAGCTTTGGTCTGACAGAAGAAGACCAGAGAGCACAGGTGAGTCTAAACAAAGGTCAAATTGAGGGGAGGGGGGAACAGGTTTCACTTCGGACAACTATTGGTGAAAAATAAATGAACAAACATACAGATGGTAGATTTAACTTCTTAAAAAAAACGTTCACGGTTAATTATAATTTCATTCTGCTACTTATCTGTTGCCATACTGTACATTTTAAAAAGCTTTACAGGGATTATTATTGCTGCACACACTTGATTGTATGTGTATAATAAACAGAAAACATAGAAAACGACAACAATTTCTCCAGCCCTGCAACTATAGCAAGAAAAGAATGCATTATTAGAAGGTGTTAAGGAAATGAAATATCTAAAAAAAACATCCAGAAGTATTTTTGAAGTAACTGAATGCACTTAAAATAGGAGAGTAGGCCTGTCACGATAACACATTTTGAAGCAAGATATATCGCTACACAGAAACACTGCAATAAACGATAATATTGAAGCTACTTTATGCCACTGATTAAGATTAAAATAAAGCAAATTAATCAGTGCAAAATAAATAAATAAAGCAAAATAATCCCTTTTAAAATTGACAGTATCATTAAAAGGCCTGAGCTGCAGCAAATAAATAGCAGAATGAACCGATAATTAGTCATAAAAGTGGCTTATTCAAACTTATACAGCTCAAATCTTTTCGTATTACAACTAAAACAACAAAAATATCCCTAATTTTTGTACACATGGTAAATACTGAGCCCCCAAATATATTGTTCCAGCTGTCACATATTGAACGATAAGTCGATGTAGTATTTATTTACAGGCCTAAAGGAGAGGGGGTCTCGATTAGTGCAACCCCAAAGGAGGAGTTACGACATGAAACCATCTCTAGAATTTGTTAGACTCGTTTTTGGGTCATTGTAGTTTTCTTTTTTTCAGATGGAGAAGCAAAACATGGCCCGCTATCACACAGCTAACACGCTCTCATCCCAAAAACACATTTTCGCAAGAGATCAAGCTCTTTCTTCTGGGATTGCGATTGACAGCTAGATGCAGACACCACACAAGTAGTCTGATTTTGTCATAAAAGAGGAGACAAGTAACTGAAATGTCCCTGAACATGGAGCCTTCTACTCTGTGAAGTGGGTATAAATTAGCATGAGGTCAGTGTAAATCAACTGACGCGCGTTGATTATTATTTAATGACTGTTTCCTATTAAACATGAACCGTGTCCATCTGAGATTAAAACAGGGCAGAGAATGTATTGTGGATGTCAATACCCGAGTGCAGCTCCTCTTCCTCTGCTCTGAAACATTGATATTCCATGTACCAGTGGTTTTGCAGAAACACCACATAAATATTGATTTGGCTGAAAACACAGGTTGGGTGGTTTTCTTTACCCACAATATGTTCAAGCCAGTCTGTCGGTGAAATGACAGAGGAACGAGCCACCACGACCTGAAATTAAACCAAATACCGCTCGGAAAATCTGGAAACTCAACAGTCTGGACTGAAGTACACAATGGCGGTAATAAAGAGCAAATAGGACTAAACCAGAAGTAAACCGGATTAAAAGAGTTAAAGTAAACAGAGATCTAATTGGGTTGAAAGTATAAACCAGGCATTAATAAAATATGTAAATTTGATCTAAATAATTAAAGAAAGCTGCCAATAGAACTTTTTAATTAAAAAAAGTAAAAAACTAAATCTGGACAAAGGTAGGTCTTCCCCTGAACAATCAAATCAAATTAAATTAAGTAAACACACTGCATTAATCATGGCCTGGGAATGCCTTGGCGTCCCACCTGAGGAGCTGGAGGACATGTCTGGGGTGAGGGAAGTCGCCTGAGTCCCCTGTTTAGACTGCTGACCCCCGCGACCCGCCCCGGATAAGCAGAAGTAGATGGATGAACACAACAGCACCTTCATAATTTCATTTAATTTGTACTAAATGCATATCTAAAACTGAACAATCTCAAGTATTAGTAAAGCTACACTATGTAACTTTTCAATTGTAGGGGTTTTTATTGCTTAAAATTCATTGGAAAAAAATGTGTACTTACTATGAGCAGGTTCACTTTTCCTGAGATATATGGGTTAAATGCCCTACAGTAGAACCTTTTAAGCAAAGCATTAACATCTCCATGGAGACAAGCATGTGGTGGACAATCTACCAGAAAAGTTACATACTGCACTTTTAGGGCATCTTCTCGGTTGCGCAGTCACCACATCAAAATTGGGATTAACTGGAGCGAATCAGGACTAGACAAAAAATAAAGAAGGGCTGGAGCGTAGGGTTGGATGATATGCCAAAAAATGTATGTCAGTTTCGATTTGATCATAATTCATGCCTTGTTAGTATATTTTATACTTGTTTGTCCATCAGTTCAAATCCCACTCCTGACATAAACATCTCTGTCACTTATTCAAAGCATGATGGAGGATAACCAATAGGAGGTGTGGGTGGAGAATAAGTGTTTGTTTTTGACCACAGAGCCGCATTAAACAGTAAAAAAAAGGGAATCATGATATGCTGATTTAACTACTAGACTTAAACTAGGCCCAAAGTGAACACACACTAAAGAAATACATGAAAAAGAACTCATTAATTCGATATTCCCTGAAAGACTCACGTTCACACATATTCCATAAGACACATATTCACATAACATGCTGGTTATGACCTCGGGTAACACTGCAGGACAATGACGATGGCTGTATTTACAAGAGCATCAATCACCAGCCTGTGCAATGACACTTAAGCAACAAGGGTGACCACTTCCACACAACATACCCCATAGAATAACAAGAGAAGCAAGAAGAGCATAGAAAACATTCAATAGCCAAAGCCGGGTCAATGCTGAGCTGCCCGTCTCACTGTTCCCAACGCATCAATACACATTTACAATCTATGTTACAAGAAAAGACTAGCATTATTGGGACAAATGAAAGGACAAAACCAGGACTGGACTCAACCGACTGAAGAGAAAATAGTAAAAGCAAAGTTACCATCTTAACAGTTGCCATCAGTTTGGTTCATAGTGCTTGGAGAAAGTGGAAGTAATTTATTCATTTATACTAGAAATCTAAACATGGGATGAACCAAGACTAAACCAGAACTAAACTAAGACTAGACCAGAGCTGACCCTTGACCAAACGCATTAGAACAGCGACAAAACTAGGGCCTATGTTGTTATAAAAGTCCATTGCAATCATAAACTACATCTACAAATGGACATAGCTAATCTGCTAGCCGTCATGTTCCATCGACTCTCGCTCCAATTCACTTTCTATTGAAAAACGTTGCCATTCTCTTCGTAAATCCTGCTGTCATGCTCGTCATTTTGGTCATAAAACGTTCATATTAACCCGCTCTACGTGATCCTGGTATTTTTATTTTGCTATTGTGGCTGTAAATCAAGATATGAACATTAATAACAGACGAATCAGGAGCTTTCGCCAAGGGTGCTCCTGCTATCGTTAGCAACAGATTTCGTAAGCGCCCGCTCCGTGCTAAACCAGCGGTGCGGGCGGGGAGGGGTGTTACGTTCAATAGCCTCGCTCCAGATTGGCTCTTTGGTTGCTATGATACTCGCAGTCAGAATTCCAAATATGAAATTCTGCTCCAATAACTACTAGAATCGATGAGCTTTATTTGGCTGGAGCTGAGCGGTATGGGGACGTCACACTCCCTTAGTCCACTTCGTCATACGGCCTATGATTGCAACACATGAAAATTGTAACAGATTCTCCTCATGAGAAGAAATAAAAGTCTGAGATACATTTGGAAAGACCTAAACCAGAACTAACCATGTACATCGCAACCATATAAGATACAATTATAGACTGGGTTGGCTCATTGTTTTCTCTTACCCCTCATTGAAACCGCAACTCAGTCCTGCTCTATAATCATTTCAATGGTCCAATGAAAAAGGGGGCGTCGACTCACCGCCTGACAGATGATGGGGTACTTGATTCGATTGATGCCTCCAGCGAACACCGCGAAGGTCAGGGCCGTGTGGAAGCAGAAGTTTAGTAGTGTGTGCCATCCTTTTCGGCTAATCCGGATCGCACTGGAAATAAACAGCAAACACATAAGTAAATAAATAAATATAGCTGCATCGATGCGAGTTGTGTCTTCAGGCTTTTGGTGAGAACAGAGGATACACAGTGGAGATTGGTATTGGGTTTTGAAGGTAGAGAGTATTACTCACAGCGTGAATGAGTCAATACAAGATTTGGTGAGGGCTTAAAAGGTAAATAAAATACAAAAATTCACAGTGCACATTTAAATAGAAGTAGTTCATTTTGAAAAGTTTGCAGTGGTTCAAAGTTAGTCCTCACTTCCCTAAAACATTCTGAGCATCCCTAATTATTCACCACAATGAGTTTGTAAGTGCTTTTCACAGCTTTGAGAGGCCAGAGTCGAGTTTTACATGGTGATGGTAACAACAACTAGCATGCTAACAGTGCACCAGCATTAATTCCTGGTTTGCAGATGTGAAAATATGCTTTAAAAATTAGATGCAGACAACACACAGTGGTCTTATTTTGACCCTAAAAGCTGCTTTTACAATATTTCAGTACTGGGACAAAACAAATTTGACTTAATTATGTGAAAAAATTGTGCACAATCCCTTTAATCTTGGCACCTCCTCATTTAGCCCAAAACACAAATGGTGTCACCTGATAGCATTGAGTGTTACATTTAGAAGTATTTGAAGTCTGTAAAAATAAATACAAATAAAATAATAAATTAATAATAATAATAATAATAATAACAATAATAACAATAATAACAATAATAATAATAATAATAATAATAATAATAATAATAATAATAATAATAATAATAATAAATACAATTTCAAAAAGATTCAATGTATGGTTTTCAAATAAAAAAATCTAAAACCCGCCGACATTACAATATTCCGTTCATAAATTAAGACTCCCATTCTACTTTGACTAACACAGAGTTGGGATAGAGGTATGCACTCACTGAAGCACCGCAGAGGCAGAAAAGAAGCACACTCACTCATTAAACAGAACAACCTGCAGCACTGACCTTCACACACATTCTCCACCAAACCAATTTAAAATAACAACGTCTCAGAATAAGGAAATGCAACAGATCAATACAATGTGCTTTAGATACATGTATTCCTCTGCAGCTGAAATCTCTGTTTACTTCTGTTATGATCAAAATGTCTGACAAGAACATAGCCATGAAAACATACCATCAATACTGACCAATTAAGACGACTATTCATTGATTCACTGTGACTATAGTGAAAGTGAAAGAACCGTGATGCCATTACAGTATGTCAGTCTTGCATCGTTAGTATTTGTTTCTTTCATGGAGACAAGCAGGTGGTGTATCGTCTACTAGAAAAGTTACACAGTACACTTTAAAGGGTCTATATTATGTCTTCTGATCTATGTTTTAATTGTAATGTTGTTTCCTCATCAAAAACATGCCTTCAGTTGTGTTTTCTTCAATTTTTCAATCAATTTTGTATAATATAAGGCCTTTTAGTACATTGATGTAATTTGTGATGGTAAAGTGAAATGTTTTAAAAAATATGAACCCACAAATCTCAAAATTGCTATTAGTTCCCTGCATGACATGAAAAAGCGTCTCACTTTCCTCCCACTTCTATGACAATTGTTAAAACATTTTGAAATCAGCTTCACAATTTGGCATAAATAATAAGTGTAATGTTATTGTTTCTGACAGTTTTATTCCTGACAGTTGTGTCTCTGCCGCGGTTCAATATTTGAGTGAGAAAAGGGACTAAGTGGGCGGGAACAGAGCAGTTCATTCTGAAACATGTAAATAATAGTATTGCATCAGTTGTTTACAGGCACTCAAAGTCGCTGTATCATTTTGTGCATTATTCTGTCGCTCCATACTCCGTGGTTATGACTCAGTAGCTCTCAAACGTTTTTTTCCGAGTACAGCTAAAGAAAAGATCTGGCTTTTCAGGTACTTTCCAGGTACCACCAGATCCAAACCAGGTCTATATTAGAACTATTCCAGGTCTAATATTGGACAAAAGCAGGTCTACATCTACCTGGACTACATCATTGCCAATGTAGTTCTAAACAAAAACAATCAAATAAATAAAAATATCCAAGGGAGGATAAAAAAAAACGCACACGACATCCACAAAAAGTTGACACAGTGTCTTGCCTAAGGACACACCAACAGGTTGCCCTAAGCCGCTGCTGCCCCC
Organism: Periophthalmus magnuspinnatus; assembly: GCF_009829125.3. Classification (NCBI taxonomy): domain Eukaryota; kingdom Metazoa; phylum Chordata; class Actinopteri; order Gobiiformes; family Gobiidae; genus Periophthalmus; species Periophthalmus magnuspinnatus. The sequence continues at coordinate 16,538,188 of NC_047140.1, forward strand.
TGTGACATCATCTGGTATTCTTTGTTTTTTTTAATCTATTTTAAGGAAAGTTTATATTCTTAAAGTGACCCATGTTACGCGATTTTCTGATTCTGGAGTTGCGTTTTGCTTCATTTACACATGTTTAACACACAAACGCTGCATATTTTACTCTTAAGTATTTTTCTCAAACTGGAAACACTCTGCTCCCCCTTGCGATGTCACGTGGTAATACAGGAAGTGCTCCACTGTGTTTTTAAACCCCAGACACCTTCACTCGACTGCAATCTCTACTTAACAAAAGGTAAAAGGAGCTGTTAACTTGAAAACTACCACTTGATGACATCACACGGTGGAACAGAGCATCGGAGGTGTTGACAAAACTAATAATAAAGGGTTACTCAAACGTGTGAATGAAACAAAACACAACTCCAGGCAGGTTTTTGAGGAGGTAGCAACATTATGCATGGCTTAAAGCTCACAAGAGTCCATTTTGTGTAATATAGGACCCTTAAGGGACAGGCAGCACCATCTTCACACCATAGACATCACTTTTATGTTTATATCCTGGGGGGAAAAGCATCTGTCAGAATTACAATTACTTTGAGTGTTATCCTCCGCCCTGCCAGTTTATATGGGTTTGGACTAGTGTGTTTATTCTCTGTTTTATACATAGGAGTTATTGTACTGGTGTGGGCAGGGCAATAATGGGATGTTTTCTTGCTGGTGGCTGGTATTGAAATATGGTGTTAGGGCTTTACTGAAGCAAGGAGAGGAGCACTTAACCCACATTACTCCTTTTTTAGATGTTTCAGAGAGAGGGGGGAGGGAGAGAGGCAGGGAGGGAGAGAAAAGAGAGAAAGATGGATAGAGTGAAAGAGCCAGAGAGAAAAAAGTGAATGGGAAGGGAGAAAATTTGATAAAGAAGAGAAATACGATGGGGGAAAGGGAGAGAAAGAGAGGACGGAGGGAGAGAGAGGGGTAAGAAAAGAAAGACGAAGAGACAAGGAAGGAGCAAAAGAGAGAGAAAGAAAGAGGGAGAGAGGAGAGACAGGAGAGAGGTGAAGAGAAAAAATAAGAGCGATGTAGAAGGAAGACGGAGACAAATAAATAGCTAGAAAGAAAAAAAGCGAGGGGTGAGAAGAGAAAGGGGGAGAGGTTGGGGAATGGAAGGAAAGAGGGGAGGAAAGGAAGAGACAAATTAGTGAGAGAGGGTTAGACAGATATAAGAGAGATGGGGTAATGTAAGATAGAGAGCGAGAGATGAAGAAAGAGAGTTGGAGAGATGAGAGAGCAGGGAAAGAAGCAAATGGAGTGAGAGGGAGGTGGAAGAGAGAGAGAGCAATGGCTGGAGAGAAGAAAAGAGAGAGGGCATGAAACAAGGAAGGAGGGAGAAGAGAGGGGGAGAGAAGAACAGAGAGGAAGGACAATATAGAGAACAGAGGGTGAAGGGACAGAAAGAGGGGAGAAGTGAGAAAGAATGAGGAATGAGGGGGGGTGCGAAGAGAAAGAGGAAGAGAGTAAGAAGGAGCGATATGGAGAAGAGAGGTGGAGGAGAGAGAGGGGTGAGAAGAGAAAGAGGGAGAGACTGGGGGATAGAAGAACAGAGGGGAGGAAATGAAGAGTCAGAAGAGAAAATAGTGAGGGAAAGTAAGACAGAGATAAAAGAGAGATAGGGTTAGAAGAGTTAGAGAGCGATGAAGGAAGACAGATGGAGAGATGAGAGAGGAGGGAAAAGAAAAAAATAGAAAGAGACAGATGGGGTGGAGGAAAGAGAGGGAGATAAAGAAATAGCTAGAGAGAGGAGAGAGGGCATGAAACAAGGAAGGAGAGAAGAAGAGGGAGGAAGGATGATATGGAGAAATAAGAGGGTGAACAGATAGAGAGGGGAGAGAAGAGAGAGAACGATAGAAAGAGGGAGAGAGAGAAAGGGAAGTAGGTCGCACAATGGCAACATGTTTGTCAGCTGGCGACAATTAACTCCCTGTCTTTTCTTTTTAATTACAGGGCTGCGTCAAAGCTCTGAGGTTTAATTATGAAGACTGCAGCAGCCCAGTGTCTCCAATCACCTCTTTAACAGTCATAGAGAGAGAAGGGACAGGCAGGAGAGCTGTACACATCTACTGTATGTGTGTCCTAAAGACTAACCCGCCTTACAGCCCTCGCTTTGGTCATATATATAGATTTTTCCTTTTATTTCATTTAAATTACTCTTTAAGTTAAAAACTCCACTGGGGGAGATGCAGAGAGTTGTTTAAATTTACATTGATAAGCAGGGTAATGCCTGGTTAGTACTTGGATGAGAGACCGCTGGGAATACCAGGTGCCACAGTGAAGCAGCAGTAGCTCCAGCGCAAATACTGTTAGAGACGACAGTAGCTCGGTTGGTAGAGCGTTTTGTTCACTGATCCCACAGGTTGGCAGTGCAATTCTAGCTCCCACAAATGAATGCGGTTGTTGTGTCCTTGGGCAAGACACTTAATACAGTTCGCTCCAAGTGTCTGCATATGCTAGTGTGTGAATGGGTGAGTGGTTCCTTGATATAAAGCGCTTTGAGTGCCTTGAGGGTGGAAAAGCGCTATATAAAAATGTGACCGTTCACCATTTACTGTTGTGTCCTAAGGCAAGACACTTCAGCTCCATTGCCTAGTGTGAATGTGGTGTGTGGGTGAGTGTTGGTGGAGGCTGAAGGGTGCGTTAGTAGCTCACCACCACCAAGTATGGAGTAAATGAATATTGCAAAACATTATAAAGCAGTGTCAGTGTTGAGTGTCTAGAAAACAGCTTTATGTTGTTATTATTATTATTATTATTATTATTATTATTATTATTATTATTATTATTATTATTATTATTATTATTATTATTATTATTATTTTGGGTTTGAAACCAGTGCATGGTACAGTGTGTATCAGTGCTACTTATTGTCTGAATATAGTGTACTACATCCAGGGGAGTCGATAGGAGGGGAAACAAAGGGGTCTGTTTTCCCAGGAGCTCATAATTGAACCATCTTTGTTTCTATTCTTTATATTAGATGGGGGCCCAAGTGAGGCTTCTTGCCCCAGGCCCCCACATTTCTGTTGACGGGTCTGACTCTTCATCCTCTGCATTAGTCCCATCCTCCATTTGTAGCAGATTCATAATCACGTGCATGGTTAAAGTTGAGATTAAATTTAAAGCAGACCTATTATGCAAAGTCGACTTTTCAGAGCTTTTAACTATTTACCCTCTCAAAGTTGTATTTGAAGAGATTCATGCATGTTTGAGCAATCTTTAATCACTTATTTTTCAGACGCCATATTGCCGATTAACTCCAGTTTTCACCTTCACCGGCATATACCCACTGCTCTGTACTTACTTCGTTCTTCAATGTTATTTATTAATCGGTGATACATGTAGGATTTGGCAGAATAATGAAAAAAAAAAATCTGCTACTCGCTAATACCTTTGTTGTGATGACGTTTACTGCGACATCAGCTCCCATTGGGCACTGCAGTTTTCGACTACGGTACTCAACGGACCTGTTTCTGTTATTAAGTAATTTTAGATGCATAGTGTGATTTAAAATGTGCAAATTATAACAGAAGATTATACCAACATAGCAGACACAAGCACAATAGGTCTTCTTTAACCCTATAGCGTCGGATGCTATCGTCTCCGTTCGAGCGCAGTTGCGGACTTTCCATTACCGTAACTCCGCAATCAACTGTGCTCTCATGTAAATTCAAACGGCGTCTCAAAGCAGAGGCATGGGGCTCTTTAAATATGTCACTGTCATTACGGTAATCTGCTTACGTTGCCCCTCGAAGGTGACGAATCAGAGCGCAGGTTCCACGGGGATTTTCCCAGTCACTTATTCGATGCGTCAAAAGAAAAGCACAGATGGATATGTAAAATAGAGGTGGTTGTGTGAAAAAATGCAATACATTCTGATACTTCCTTTAACATGATTTTTATGGCTAAAAAAGGATAAAAGTCTAAGCGAGCTAAACAAGTCTATAATGTGCTCAGTCCTTAAAATAATCAGCAATATCTGGCCAGTGTTTTGGGACCTATGCAACAGTGAGTGCAACAAAAGTCCTGTTCTCTTATGTTTTTACTGATTCATTTTTCACTATGTTGAAATGATACAGAATAAAAGATGTTTGGTTTTAGCTTTGTCTCGTATTTGCAGGTATGTTTTGCAGAGACCTCGTGCACATATTCCATCAGTGCTACACGTCACAGTGTGAATGATAGAACCCTGAGCTGAAGATGTGTGGTTTCCAAAATGGAGGAACGCTGCCCGGGCCGAGCGTGAGGCTACTGTCGATGAGGCTCAGCAGTGAGATATGGCCATGTCGGAGCCAGGCCTGCTTCTATGGAGATGAGAGAGGGAGGAAGAGAGGAAGAGAGAAAGAGAGAGGAAGAGGGGAAAGGAGGGAAAGAGGGAGAGAGTGAGGAGAGGAGATGGATCAAGTGAGACAGATGCAATAGATATACGGAAGAGGGAGGGAAGGGGAGCAGACGGGAGGGAGAGTCTGAGTGGAGAGGTGAAAGAGACAGAGAGAGAGGAAGAGGGAAAAGAGAGAGATGGAAGGGTTAGAGGAAAGGGGAGAGAGAAAAGCAACAGATTGAGAAAAGAGGGAGGGAAAGGGAGAGAAGTAAGAGGAGAGGAGAAAATATGTGTGATGGTGAGAGAGATGGAAGAAAAAGATGGAGGAGAAAAGAGGGAGAGTGGAAAGGAGGAGGGGAGAGGCTAGAGGGGGAGAAGAGATGGATCAAGAGAGAGCGAAGCAATAGAAAGAGAAGAAAGGGAAGAGGAGAGAATTAAAAGGAGAGACAGTAAAGAAGAAGAGAGATGGGACAAAGTGAGAGTGAAAGAGATATATAAAGAGAGGAAGAGGGAAGAGAGAGAAATGGAAGGGTGGGGGAAGGGTAAGAAAGAAAAGCAACAAATAAAAGAGGAAGGGAAGGAGGGAATAAGAGGAGAAAATATGTTGGAGGGTGAGAGAGGTGGGAGGAAAAGAGGGAGGGGAAGAGAAGGAAAGAGGGAGGGGGAAAGAGGGGTAGAGTGGAAAGAGAAAAGAGGAGTGAAGAGGAAAAGAGAGATAGAGAGTGAGGATAGAGACATGAAAGAAAGAAGCAGGGGAAGAGATAGAAAAGGGATGAATGGAGGGGGGAGAGTAGATGGAGGAAAGAAAGAAAGAAATCATGCAGTGGAGAGAGATAGTGAGAAGAGTGGAGGGGAGAAAGAGAGAGTGTACAGAGGAGAGAAAGATGAGAGGGGAGAAAGAGAGATAGAGAGAGAGGATGAACAGTAGAGTGGGCAGAGAGGAAGTGAGGAGAGAGAAGAGAGGGAGATGAAAGAGACAGAGAGAGGGGAGACAAAGAGGAGAAAGAGAGAGTGAGAGCACATTGAGAAGAGAATGGACAGAGGGGAGAAAGAGTGGAGTGAAAGAGGAGAGAGAAGAATGCTTGTGCTGCGGTAGACCATGTTCTGGGCTCCCTCCAAGCCTCCGTCATAAATCAGGCTGCTGTGGCTGCTCTGGAGAGGCTTTTCATAGGCTCTGCTCATTGGGTCAAGTACATTAACCTAGCAACCCCTCACACCCCCAGCTCCCAGAGGATCATGGGAAACGCGGTCCCTTCCTCTTAACCGCTGTCCACCAGGATGTATGGACACTACATTATCACTTATTACATCAGGGAGCGAGGCTGTCAGAGGGGTAAACCATAACAGAGGACCAGTGACGGAAAACAAGAACTGACCGAAAAAGAACTAGTCAACCAAGTACTGCTAGAGAAGAATAGATAAGAAATAAATAAAGAAACAAAAAAATAACATGGGAACATGTATACATGGGAAAAATACATGGGAAAAAATACACCGCCTTTAAGTGGTGAAGTCTTACAACATTATAAAGTTGTGGCGTTAGAGAACTTTTATAATTGAGCGCCAAAAACTGACAAGCTAAGATATGTTCTAGTTAATATTTTGCATGGAAATCTGAAATGTGCTAGCGCGGCATTATGTCTGAGTACAGTATCTACAAGAACTGCTAATGAACATAAAGCTTTGAATGCAAACAGACTCCATCACACGCCTCAGAGCGGCTCAGTCAGCAGCGGTCGTGTTGTTTCGTCACATATCCTTCATAGATCACACTTATGGAGCGCTCCCTGTGTCTCTGCAGACTGCACTGCTGCCACACACACACACATGCATTTGTAACAGTGCCAGTGCGAGGAGGTGCAAAAACCAAACGCGCCCCAAAACTACAGACTGCAGCGGTATCCAGGGACACTCTTTCTCTCTTTTCTGTCCCACTCTCTTTCTGTCTCCCGGTTTCTCTCTTCCCTGTTCCTCCTTTCTCTCTCTCTTTCCTGTCTGCCTTCTCTCTTTTTCCTGACCCTCCTCTCTCTCTCTCACTTTCTCTCATCCCTCTCCCCATCTCTTTCTGTCTTTCCTGTCCCCCTCTCTCTTTTTCTCTCTTTCCTCACCCCACTCTCTCTCTTTCTTTTTTCCCTGCCCTGTCATCTCTCTTTCTCTTCCCTGTCCCACTTTGATTCTCTCGTTCCTGTCTCTCTCCTCCCTGTCTCTGCTGCAGTGGCAGATGACACACACACTGATGCTGTTACTGCACCAGGACACGCCCTGTCTGACTCCCAGGTGTCACCAAACATATTCACCTCCTCTACCTCTCCTTTACACATCTGTCACTCTTCTCAACTCCTCTCTTTCCTTCTTATCTGTCTGACTCTCCCTCTCGTTTCTCTGCTCCTCTCTTGTCCTCATTTGCTTTTCACACTGTCTTATTTCTTTCTTTCACTAATCTCTAATTTCCCCCCTCTGCTTCTTGTCCCTCCTCTCTGCTCCTCTCTCTTTCTCTCACTCTTCTTCTGCTACTCCTCCTCTTCGCTCGCAGCTTTGCTTCTCTATCTCTCTCTACTTTGCGTTTCTGTTTACTTTCACTCTTTCTCCATCTTCCTTTGCTCATTTTCCCCTTTGCTCTCTCCTCCTCTCACGCTACTATACAACTTTACTCCTCCATCTTCCTCTTTACACCTCTACCTATTTCTCTCTCATTCTCTACCCCACACTAAGAGAATAAACAAGGTAATACCACCTATCGGCTAATTCCATCACGTGTCTGCAAACATGACTGTGACGACGTTTCATGCTTCTCTTATTGAAACAGATGGAGAGCTGTTACACTGATGCTGAAATAATGCCAATGACGCATTAAAGTGACTGATGTTTTACACAGGAAACCAAGAGGAATGGATCTAAGTGCATATTGTGACAAGGAGACAGAGCACGCATGAGGAAATGCATACAAGGCAATTTGAATGGGGAGTTAAAATAACAAAAAAACAAACCTGCCAGATATTAAAACTCCAGTACTTCCACTTACTACAGAAGGACTTGATACTGATTTTGAAACTACAATGAAAGAAAAACACAAAATAATACCTGGATGACTGATGGATTATACACAGGTTATCGATTTTTTTGAGCTTTCGACCATGTTCTAGCGTTGTTGCCTCATCATATCTGAAGAGGTTTTAGATATATCATCCATGCATGTTTGAGAATTTTACTGATCTCCCCAGAGCCCTATTTGAACGCTCCTTACAGTGAGCTTAAAGCTTTTGTCCAGTCTTCAGCCAACAAGCCTACATCATCCACGCTCCCACACAACAATTCTCCATAAATACACAAAACAGTATACAACAACTTGACAAACCTGATGCGACGTGCAGTAGTTTCATTTATGGGATGCATGCAGATTGTGTTGTGATAGCGCTCTGAAGGGGGAATGATTTAGTGGAGAGAGTAAAAGTAGGGGAGACTCAGCTAGTCAAAAATGACAGAGAAATATAGCATTTTCAAAACAATAAAAGGTAGCATGGTGATCTAAATGTTACGTGTTTGCAGTTAATACTTCAAAGGTCCAATCGTGTCCATTTTACAGTGTCATTTCTTGTTCAACTCTTTTTCAGAACTAGTTTTAGTATCTGGCTTATCCCAAAGTCACTAATCAATATAATACTGCTAATCCCAAGCAATGAAAAACAGAGATTGATGTAAAATATCTGGCTAAATGCAAATTACGGTAAAGACCACGGAAGCAAAATGCTCAAAATAAAATGCACTGTTTTAACAATGAACAAATACACACTGTAATGGCAATCTCCAAAAGAGTAAAATCTTCAAAAACCCAGATGAAGATGTCCCAAACTCATGCACGCTGTTTAATACAATATGATCCATGATAATCCTTGAAACAAAATCAAAATAACAGCTTGGAGGAAGACGAGGAGGAGGACGAGGAAGTCTCAGGATTGGGCATTGGGTCTTAGTCCAGATTCTGACTCAGGTCCAATCCTCTTATCCCCCAAAACTGTCGACAAATGGCAGCAGCACTCAGCAGAATTAACCAGTGTATTACTGTCTACATGTGGGACACTACTGCACTGCAAAAATGAACATCAACACTTGCACAATGTAGCTCCTTTGCCAGTTGATACGTCAATACCAACGTTCACCTTGTCAAAGCCCGATTTTGCCTGATCTGAGACATTAAGCAGGGCTGTCTGATTAGTATTTGGATGTTGTAGTCTCCTTGTGGCAAGACGCTTAACCCACCTCACCCCCAGTGTCTGCGTACATGCGGTGTATGAATGTGTGTGTGTGTGAATAGGCGAGCGGTTCCTTGATGTAAAGCGCTTCGAATGCCTTGAAGGAGGAAAAACGCTATATAAAAACGTGTGACCCATTTACCATGTATGGAGTGAATGAATAATGCACAAAATTGTAAGCGTCTGGAAAAGTAGAAAATAAATATAAGTTTAATGGTATATGTGCGACAGTCGGGCAACTCAGTGACATCTCCATGGAGGTAAGCAGGTGGCAGACACAGAAAAAAAGACATATTGCACCTTTAATATGCAGGTTACAAAGTGGAAATGTATATGTTTGTAACAGCATCACCCTTTCATTAGTGTAGTCTGTGCACGCATTTATCAGGGCTATTTTAAGAGCAAAACATAGGCTTTCACAATCACTACTTCTTTAGCACAATTATGACTCATCTTTGCATCTTTTTATATCTGGATTACTGAACCAAAGCCCAGTTATTACTACGGCCTTCAAATGTATTATCGTACCTTTATAGGTGAATCTAAGCATTCAATAGGGCTGCACAATTAATCGCAATCAAAATAAAACAGCAATTTCAGCTGGGACAATTTTCAAATCACAAAGGCTGCAGTTATTTCGATTATAAAATTTCCTTGATCCATTAATCGATTAATCCAAAATCGTCTTCTCTGAACACTCAAAAATGGTAATTTTGCCTGGATTGTTGCATCACAGTTAAAACTCTGTTCTTGTCCTGCTGTTTTTAAGCTCATAAACCATCATTGGCCTTGGATTGTGGTCAAATTGTGTTCACCAAAAAAAAAAAACCAAAAAACACCCACACATAAACTGTATCTATTGGCTCTATAAAGATAACATTCACGTTTCAGCTTCATTTGTTATTTTCTCATTGCTCATTCTTGTTGTTTTGACAGCAGAGGGAGCTTCAATACCTCAAGTGTAGTTTGTAAAGTGTTTTCCAAAATTGCAAGTTAGAAAATGTGAAATTCTTATGACTAAAAACTGGACTGAAGCCACAAGAGAGCATTATGTTCATGTTTATGTCTTTAATGTACCCTGTGTTATTTGCAATGTGCGCTAAAACTGCAGCTAACACTTATACCTAGAATTTCAGTTAAATTTTTCCCCCAAAACTGTGCAGCTCTAGCATCCAATGAGTGTTAGGTGTAGACAGATGTGCTAGATTGTGCTACATCTGCTTAGTCATAGGCAGTGATGCTCTGTCTGGCCCTTAGGCTTGTGAATCACCGTACTCTGAGCTGGGAGCAGGACTAAGAGAGACACAATGTTTAATGACGTACTGTGGAACATTCTAGGAAAAGCCATCAATAACATATCCATGAAAACAAGCAGGTGAAGGCCTCTCCAACAGAAAAATGACGTAGTGTATGTGTAATATGCAGTTTAAATGTTTATATGTTTCATCATAATCACAATTACAATACTTGTCACAAAAATAGCAATTTGATTTTTTCCCTATATTGTGTCTCTGTAGCGTTCAATGAATTTTACGTGTAGACAGATGTGTTGGTTTGCACTACATCTGCTTAGTCATACGCAGTGATGCTCTATCTGGCCCTTAGGATTATGAATCACTACACTCTGAGCGGGGAGCAGGACTAAGAGAGACATGACGTACGTTTAATGCAGTACTGTGAAACATTCTAGGAAAAGCAATATCAATCAATAACATCTCCCTGAAGACCAGCAAGTGAAAACGACCACCAGAAACGATACATAGTGTACTTTTAATATGTAGTTTACCAAGTGGCTAGGCTTGATGCTACAAAAAATAAAATAAAAAATCCTTACAAGTGGAAAAAATAGTTATTGACCCTGAAAAACCTATTGTGACAGATCTCGCTCCTGGACTTGTTTACAGTGTGCACTCTGAACAGAAGCACAGAATCCTATTTTTAAAGCAGACCTATTATGCAAAAGCGCTTTTAACCGTATTATAGTTGTTTCTCCTTCTCATTTACCCTCTCAGAGTTGTATTTGGTGTGATTCATGCATGTTTGAGCAATCTTTAACCGCCGATCTACCCCCATTTTCACTGCATACACCCACTGATCTGTATTTACTACGTTCTCCAATTTTATTTTCTTAATCGGTGATATGTGTAGGATTTGGCAGCGTTGTGAAATAATTTTGGTATAAAAGAAAAAAAAAATCTGCTGCTTGCTATACATAAGAGGGCCCGACAGCTACAATGTTGTGATGACGTTTACGGTGACGTCAGCTCCCGTTGGGACAGTTTTCTAATACGGAAGTCAGCGAACTGGTTTCTTTTATTAAGCCGTTTCAGATGAATATTGTGATTTAAATTGTGCAAATTATAACATAATGATCCACGGGTGTCAAAGATTCGAGCTACATAAAAAGGCTAAAGCACAATATGTCTTCTTAAAAAAAAAGTCACAAAACAAATCCCAAAATTGTGCAACCCTAGCACTCGATGATGTTTACGCGTAGACAGATGTGTTGGTTTGCACTACATCGTCTTAGTCATACGCAGTGATGCTCTAGCCGGCCTTTAGGCTTGTGAATCACCACACTCTGAGCTGGGATCAGGACTAAGGGAGACAGGACCAGGCCATAAGCCAACATGAAGGTACCACTAGGAAATGAAGCGATTACATAAGCAAGCGTCTCTAGTACCGCATGTTACAGAGGAGGGGGCTGGAATCAAAGGCTGACAGGTGTAAGAGCCTTAAGGTAATATTGGAAGTTATTTGAAGTTCAGAGCTATATGTGGTGCTGGTAAATACTGTATTAGCAGGGCTTGGCTGTCAGAGTGGGGATGGGGAGTGGGGGAGAGGAGTTAGTCAGCAGAGGCAAGAGCATATGTTTCAACTGGCTTCAAAGTACTAATTGGTGTCATGATATCTTTCCTCATATACTAAAAGGAGAATGAATAATTTAAAGAGCAACTCATACTCTGAATCAAATAAGAACATAGCTAAACAGTACATGGGTTAAAGCTGATTATTAATTTTGTAAATGTTCTCAAATTCATCTGTTTGCCTATTCACCTTACCCTGGAAGCTGGACTACAAAACTGTTTTAAGTGTCAGAAAATGGGCGCATTGTTGACCTGTTGCACAAGAACATTGAACATTTTACACAAATTAACCTACTTTTTGTAATATTTTAGAGGCAAAACGTTAAATGAATGAGATACCCGCTTAACCAGAACTTCCACCACCAAAAAGTGCAGTTTAGAAGCATTTAGAGGCAAAAATGCTAAGCCCCAAACTAACTTCTGATCTGGAGTGTCCATTTGCAGCTGTTGCGTAATAATGATGCCCATGTCTTTTCAGAATGTTGTCACCTCTTAAATAATACGTGTAATACATCTTCACTGCCCAACGGTGGCATTTAAGCTGTGTTAAAGATCCTATATTGCACAAAAGTTACTCTTATGAGCTTCAAGTCATGTTATAATGCTGTTACCTTCTCAAAAACAGACCTGGAGTTGTGTTTTGTTTAATTCACACATGTTTGAGTAACCCTTTGTTATTAGTCTGTCTACATCTCCAAAGCTCAAAATCAAAGTTCAACCAAAGCTCAAAATTGATGTCATGAAGTGGCAGTTTTCAAGTTAACAGCTCCTTTTACCTTTATTTCAGTAGAGATTGGAAATTCCAGGGCTGGTTAATGAATATTAAAGCCGCAAGCGGCGATGATGGCCCTCGCCCCCCGCGCGACCGCCCCCCCATGCGACCGCCCGGGGCCGGCCACTGCCCCCACGCACTATTTTCCCCGCCCGGCCACCCCACGGCCGCAATCCGCCCCCCTTCACACAGTTTCTATATAAATATGTGTGACCAACACATTATAATGGAGGTCCACGGCGTTGAACCGGCAACCTCGTGCACAATACAGGTATGGTGTAATGGACTTTTTTGCCTCTTTTGAGGTCCACAATGATATCACCAACTTCCATGCCAATCGGACAAAGTTGAGTTTTTTACCTGTACAGTAGGGGGCGCTATGGAGGTCACTGGCCACATGTTTATAATGGTTCTCTATTCACAGTTTTAATCCGCATCAGTGATTAGAATTTGAGCTTTTTAGTCTGATCCACGTGTCTGTGAGAGGGAATCAAATATGCAGGAAAGCAGTCATATTTTGACAGTGTGCTGTGCATAAACCATAAAGAATATCCCCAAAACGTGGACGATTATTGACAATAATCATGTGTACATGATGTATGTGGAGTTTGAGGAAATTTGGATGAAAAACCTAGGACTACACAGGTTTCATTTGCACTTAAGGAAAAGTCGTGTAGGAATTTAAATCCAATGACGAAGTCATATTTTGAGGGCATCCTACTCATGAACCATAAAGAATATCCCCAAAACGTGGATGATTATTGACAATTGACATGTGTACATGCTGTATGTGGAGTTTGATGTAATTTGGATGAAAAACCTAGGAGTAGATATGATTCATAGACATGCAAGTCAAAGTGCCAAGTGCCAATTTCTTTTCAATTCATTGCGCCCCTGGTGGCCAACAGTGGAAAATAACCCATGGCCATAATGTAATTTTTTTTTTTCTTCTGAGACCATGAATTGATGCCCCAAATTTCATAGGAATTGGATAATGGTGGCATTTCACCTCTATGGTAGGGGGCGCTATAGTGTTCATTTTGATTAAAATTAATATTGCATTCCATTCAAGGCCCAATCTCGCATATGTGATGTGAATGTGAGCTCTGTAGGGCAATGCCTGTGGTCGTGAGAGGACATCGAAAAAACAGGAAACGAAGGCGTATTTCGGTGGCGGCGTACGGGCGAACCGTGTGGAATTCGGAGAAAACGTGGATAATTTCTGAAAACCCATGTGTCTGGATGTGGCATGTGAAATCTGAGCTCATTTGGACCAAAAACCTGAGACTAGTAGTGTTTTGAAAACACGCTGCGAATGAAGCGGAGAATTTTTGATCCAAAATGGCCGATTTCCTGTCCGTCATACAGCAGTGCTTCAATTCATTTTTATGCTTGTTCCATGGTGCTCTATCACTGTTCCGAATTTTGTGAATGTATTCCAAAATTAAACAGGCTCCTCTCCCATAGGGGTGAAATTTTAGGTGGCGCTGTCGAGTCAGGGGGCATGGGACATTTTCTCGACACCAATTTTATGAAATTTTTCGCCGAGCCGGTCGATTCTATACCCCCATGTGAGAGTTTTCATGAATGTTCAGGGGGTGAAAAATGCGATTGTTTTGGCGGAAAAACGAAGAACAATGTTAATATCCAGTGTGGGCCTGGGCTGTGTGGCTCTGACTCTATATGAGAGGGGTCTGTGGCTTTGCACCGGCAACCACGCACATAATACAGGTATGGTGTATTTAACTTTTTTGACCCTTTTAATGCCCCCAATTATCTCCCCAAGTTTTATGCCAATCGGACAAAGTTGTGTATTTTACCAATACTGTAGGGGGCGCTATAGTGTTCATTTAGATAACAATTAATAGTGCATTCTATTAATACCCTCATATCACACATGTGATGTGAATTTGAGCTGTGTAGACCAATGCATGTGCGTGTCAGACATTTTTCAATGATTTTATTTGGAGTCTTTGCGCCCCTGGTGGCCAAGTGTGGAAAATGACCTATGCCCGTAATATTATTTTTTGGTCCACGTCATGCCCCCAATTTATTCCCTGAATTTCGTAGGAATCCGATAATGTTTGCGTTTCACCCCTATGGTAGGGGGCGCTATAGTGTTCATTTTGATTAAAATTAATATTGCATTCCATTCATGCCCCAATCTCGCATATGTGATGTGAATGTGAGCTCTGTAGGGCAACGCCTGTGGTCGTGAGAGGACATCGAAAAAACAGGAAACGAAGGCATATTTCGGCGGCGGCGTACGGGCGAACTGTGTGGAATTTGGAGAAAATGTGGATAACTTTTGAAAACCCATGTGTCTGGATGTGGCATGTGAAATCTGAGCTCATTTGGACCAAAAACCTGAGACTAGTAGCGTTTTGAAAACACGCTGCGAATGAAGAGGAGAATTTTTGATCCAAAATGGCCGACTTCCTGTCTGTCATAGAGCAGTGCTTCAATTCATATTTATGCTTGTCCCCCCTCTCTCTATATCACTGTTCTGATTTTTGTGTGTGTTTTCCAAAATAAACTAGACTCCTCTCCCATAGGGGTGAAATTTTAGGTGGCGCTGTCGAGTCAGGGGGCATGGGACATTTTGCCGACACCAATTTTATGAAATTTTTCGCAGAGCCGATCAATTCTATACCCCCATGTGAGACTTTTCGTGAATGTTCAGGGGGTGAAAAATGCGATTGTTTTGGCAGAAAAACGAAGAACAATGTTAATATGCAGTGTGGCCCTGAGCTGTGTGGCTCTGACTCTATATGAGAGGGGTCTGTGGCTTTGCACCAGCAACCACGTACATAATACAGGTATGGTGTAATGGACTTTTTTGACCCTTTTAATGCCCCCAATTATCTCCCCAAGTTTCATGCCAATCGGACAAAGTTGTGTATTTTACCAATACTGTAGGAGGCGCTATAGTGTTCATTTAGATACTAATTAATAGTGCATTCTGTTAATACCCTCATATCACACGTGTGATGTGAATTTGAGCTGTGTAGACCAATGCATGTGTGTGTCAGACATTTTTAAATGATTTTATTTGGAGTCTTTGCGCCCCTGGTGGCCAAGTGTGGAAAATGATTCATGGCCATAATGTCATTTTTTGTTTCTTCTGATGCTACTGATTTATTCCCTGAATTTCGTAGGAATCCGATAATGTTGGCATTTCACCCCTATGATAGGGGGCGCTATAGTGTTCATTTTTATTACAATTAATAATCCATTTTATTAATACCCTGATATCACACGTGTGATGTGAATTTGAGCTGTGTAGACCAATGCATGTGCGTGTCAGACATTTTTCAATGATTTTATTTGGAGTCTTTGCGCCCCTGGTGGCCAAGTGTGAAAAAAGACCTATGCCCGTAATATTATTTTTTGGTCCACGTCATGCCCCCAATTTATTTCCCGAATTTCGTAGGAATCCGATAATGTTTGCCTTTCACCTCTATGGTAGGGGGCGCTATAGTGTTCATTTTGATTAAAATTATTATTGCATTCCATTCAAGGCCCAATCTCACATATGTGATGTGAATGTGAGCTCTGTAGGGCAACGCCTGTGGTCGTGAGAGGACATCGAAAAAACAGGAAACGAAGGCGTACTTCGGTGGCGGCGTACGGGCGAACCGTGTGGAATTCGGAGAAAACGTGGATAACTTCTGAAAACCCATGTGTCTGGATGTGGCATGTGAAATCTGAGCTCATTTGGACCAAAAACCTGAGACTAGTAGCGTTTTGAAAACACGCAGCGAAAAATTTGGCGAATTTTCGATTCAATATAGCCGACTTCCTGTCTGTCCTAGGGCCGCACTATGATTGGCTTTTTTGCTTGTCTCCATGAGCTCTATCACTGGTGTGAATTTCGTCAAGCTAGGGCGAAAAATGCGTGTCGGCTCCCAATTCATTTCAAAATTTTGAATTTTCTAGGTGGCGCTGTCGAGCCAGTGTGCGTGGGTCATTTTCGTGATGCATATTTTCTTGAATTTTTTGCCAAGCCGGTCGATTTGATACCCCCATGTGAGACTTTTCGTTGACGTTCAGGGGGTGAAAATTGCGATCCCAGGGGGAGAAAAAAAATAATTAAAGCCGCAAGCGGCGATGATGGCCCTCGCCCCCCGCGCGACCGCCCCCCCACGCGACCGCCCGGGGCCGGCCACTGCCCCCACGCACTATTTTCCCCGCCCGGCCACCCCACGGCCGCAATCCGCCCCCCTTCACACAGTTTCTATATAAATATGTGTGACCAACACATTATAATGGAGGTCCACGGCGTTGAACCGGCAACCTCGTGCACAATACAGGTATGGTGTAATGGACTTTTTTGCCTCTTTTGAGGTCCACAATGATATCACCAACTTTCATGCCAATCGGACAAAGTTGAGTTTTTTACCTGTACAGTAGGGGGCGCTATGGAGGTCACTGGCCACATGTTTATAATGGTTCTCTATTCACAGTTTTAATCCGCATCAGTGATTAGAATTTGAGCTTTTTAGTCTGATCCACGTGTCTGTGAGAGGGAATCAAATATGCAGGAAAGCAGTCATATTTTGACAGTGTGCTGTGCATAAACCATAAAGAATATCCCCAAAACGTGGACGATTATTGACAATAATCATGTGTACATGATGTATGTGGAGTTTGAGGAAATTTGGATGAAAAACCTAGGACTACACAGGTTTCATTTGCACTTAAGGAAAAGTCGTGTAGGAATTTAAATCCAATGACGAAGTCATATTTTGAGGGCATCCTACTCATGAACCATAAAGAATATCCCCAAAACGTGGATGATTATTGACAATCGACATATGTACATGCTGTATGTGGAGTTTGATGTAATTTGGATGAAAAAACCCAGGAGTAGATATAATTCATAGACATGCAACTCAAAGTGCCAAGTGCCAATTTCTTTTCAATTCATTGCGCCCCTGGTGGCCAACAGTGGAAAATAACCCATGGCCATAATGTAATTTTTTGTTTCTTCTGAGACCATGAATTGATTCCCCAAATTTCATAGGAATCCGATAATGTTTGCGTTTCACCCCTATGGTAGGGGGCGCTATAGTGTTCATTTTGATTAAAATTAATATTGCATTCCATTCATGCCCCAATCTCGCATATGTGATGTGAATGTGAGCTCTGTAGGGGAATGCCTGTGGTCGTGAGAGGACATAGAAAAAACAGGAAACGAAGGCGTAATTCGGTAGCGGCGTACGGGCGAACCGTGTGGAATTTGGAGAAAACGTGGATAACTTTTGAAAACCCATGTGTCTGGATGTGGCATGTGAAATCTGAGCTCATTTGGACCAAAAACCTGAGACTAGTAGCGTTTTGAAAACACGCTGCGAATGAAGTGGCGAATTTTTGATCCAAAATGGCCGACTTCCTGTCTGTCATAGAGCAGTGCTTCAATTCATATTTATGCTTGTCCCCCCATTCTCTATCACTGTTCTGCTTTTTGTGTGTGTTTTCCAAAATAAACCAGGCTCCTCTCCCTGAATTTTTAGGTGGCGCCGTCGAGTCAGGGGGCATGGGACATTTTCCCGACACCAATTTTATGAAATTTTTTGCCGAGCCGGTCGATTCTATACCCCCATGTGAGACTTTTCGTGAATGTTCAGGGGGTGAAAAATGCGATTGTTTTGGCGGAAAAACGAAGAACAATGTTAATATGCAGTGTGGCCCTGAGCTGTGTGGCTCTGACTCTATATGAGAGGGGTCTGTGGCTTTGCACCAGCAACCGTGTACATAATACAGGTATGGTGTAATTGACTTTTTTGACCCTTTTAATGCCCCCAATTATCTCCCCAAGTTTCATGCCAATCGGACAAAGTTGTGTATTTTACCAATACTGTAGGGGGCGCTATAGTGTTCATTTAGATAACAATTAATAGTGCATTCTATTAATACCCTCACATCACACGTGTGATGTGAATTTGAGCTGTGTAGACCAATGCATGTGCGTGTCAGACATTTTAAAATGATTTTATTTGGAGTCTTTGCGCCCCTGGTGGCCAACCGTGGAAAATTACTCATGGCCATAATGTAATTTTTAGTTTCTTCTGATGCCACTGATTTATTCCCCGAATTTCGTAGGAATCCGATAATATTGGCGTTTCACCCCTATGATAGGGGGCGCTATAGTGTTCATTTTTATTACAATTGATAATCCATTTTATTAATACCCTCATATCACACATGTGATGTGAATTTGAGCTGTGTAGACCAATGCATGTGCGTGTCAGAAATTTTTTAATGATTTTTTTTGGAGTCTTTGCGCCCCTGGTGGCCAAGTGTGAAAAATGACCTATGCCCGTAATATTATTTTTTGGTCCACGTCATTCCCCCAATTTATTTCCCGAATTTCGTAGGAATCCGATAATGTTGGCGTTTCACCCCTATGGTAGGGGGCGCTATAGTGTTCATTTTGATTAAAATTAATATTGCATTCCATTCATGCCCCAATCTCGCATATGTGATGTGAATGTGAGCTCTGTAGGGCAATGCCTGTGGTAGTGAGAGGACATCGAAAAAACAGGAAACGAAGGCAAATTTCGGTGGCGGCGTACGGGCGAACCGTGTGGAATTCGGAGAAAACGTGGATAACTTTTGAAAACCCATGTGTCTGGATGTGGCATGTGAAATCTGAGCTCATTTGGACCAAAAACCTGAGACTAGTAGCGTTTTGAAAACACGCTGCGAAAAATTTGGCGAATTTTCGATTCAATATAGCCGACTTCCTGTCTGTCATAGAGCAGTGCTTCAATTCATATTTATGCTTGTCCCCCCATTCTCTATCACTGTTCTGATTTTTGTGTGTGTTTTCCAAAATAAACCAGGCTCCTCTCCCATAGGGGTGAAATTTTAGGTGGCGCCGTCGAGTCAGGGGGCATGGGACATTTTGCCGAAACCAATTTTATGAAATTTTTCGCAGAACCGGTCGATTCTATACCCCCATGTTAGACTTTTCGTGAATGTTCAAGGGGTGAAAAATGCGATTGTTTTGGCAGAAAAACGAAGAACAATGTTAATATGCAGTGTGGCCCTGAGCTGTGTGGCCCTGACTCTATATGAGAGGGGTCTGTGGCTTTGCACCGGCAAGCATGTACATAATACAGGTATGGTGTAATTGACTTTTTTGACCCTTTTAATGCCCCCAATTATCTCCCCAAGTTTCATGCCAATCGGACAAAGTTGTGTATTTTACCAATACTGTAGGGGGCGCTATAGTGTTCATTTAGATTAAAATTAATATTGCATTCCATTTATGCCCCAATCTCGCATATGTGATGTGAATGTGAGCTCTGTAGGGCAACGCCTGTGGTCGTGAGAGGACATCGAAAAAACAGGAAACGAAGGCGTATTTCGGTGGGGGCGTACGGGCGAACCGTGTGGAATTTGGAGAAAACGTGGATAACTTTTGAAAACCCATGTGTCTGGATGTGGCATGTGAAATCTGAGCTCATTTGGACCAAAAACCTGAGACTAGTAGCGTTTTGAAAACACGCTGCGAAAAATTTGGCGAATTTTCGATTCAATATAGCCGACTTCCTGTCTGTCATAGAGCAGTGCTTCAATTCATATTTATGCTTGTCCCCCCATTCTCTATCACTGTTCTGATTTTTGTGTGTGTTTTCCAAAATAAACCAGGCTCCTCTCCCATAGGGGTGAAATTTTAGGTGGCGCCGTCGAGTCAGGGGGCATGGGACATTTTGCCGAAACCAATTTTATGAAATTTTTCGCAGAACCGGTCGATTCTATACCCCCATGTTAGACTTTTCGTGAATGTTCAAGGGGTGAAAAATGCGATTGTTTTGGCAGAAAAACGAAGAACAATGTTAATATGCAGTGTGGCCCTGAGCTGTGTGGCCCTGACTCTATATGAGAGGGGTCTGTGGCTTTGCACCGGCAAGCATGTACATAATACAGGTATGGTGTAATTGACTTTTTTGACCCTTTTAATGCCCCCAATTATCTCCCCAAGTTTCATGCCAATCGGACAAAGTTGTGTATTTTACCAATACTGTAGGGGGCGCTATAGTGTTCATTTAGATTAAAATTAATATTGCATTCCATTTATGCCCCAATCTCGCATATGTGATGTGAATGTGAGCTCTGTAGGGCAACGCCTGTGGTCGTGAGAGGACATCGAAAAAAACAGGAAACGAAGGCGTATTTCGGTGGGGGCGTACGGGCGAACCGTGTGGAATTTGGAGAAAACGTGGATAACTTTTGAAAACCCATGTGTCTGGATGTGGCATGTGAAATCTGAGCTCATTTGGACCAAAAACCTGAGACTAGTAGCGTTTTGAAAACACGCTGCGAAAAATTTGGCGAATTTTCGATTCAATATAGCCGACTTCCTGTCTGTCATAGAGCAGTGCTTCAATTCATATTTATGCTTGTCCCCCCATTCTCTATCACTGTTCTGATTTTTGTGTGTGTTTTCCAAAATAAACCAGGCTCCTCTCCCATAGGGGTGAAATTTTAGGTGGCGCCGTCGAGTCAGGGGGCATGGGACATTTTGCCGAAACCAATTTTATGAAATTTTTCGCAGAACCGGTCGATTCTATACCCCCATGTTAGACTTTTCGTGAATGTTCAAGGGGTGAAAAATGCGATTGTTTTGGCAGAAAAACGAAGAACAATGTTAATATGCAGTGTGGCCCTGAGCTGTGTGGCCCTGACTCTATATGAGAGGGGTCTGTGGCTTTGCACCGGCAAGCATGTACATAATACAGGTATGGTGTAATTTACTTTTTTGACCCTTTTAATGCCCCCAATTATCTCCCCAAGTTTCATGCCAATCGGACAAAGTTGTGTATTTTACCAATACTGTAGGGGGCGCTATAGTGTTCATTTAGATTAAAATTAATATTGCATTCCATTTATGCCCCAATCTCGCATATGTGATGTGAATGTGAGCTCTGTAGGGCAACGCCTGTGGTCGTGAGAGGACATCGAAAAAACAGGAAACGAAGGCGTATTTCGGTGGGGGCGTACGGGCGAACCGTGTGGAATTTGGAGAAAACGTGGATAACTTTTGAAAACCCATGTGTCTGGATGTGGCATGTGAAATCTGAGCTCATTTGGACCAAAAACCTGAGACTAGTAGCGTTTTGAAAACACGCTGCGAAAAATTTGGCGAATTTTCGATTCAATATAGCCGACTTCCTGTCTGTCATAGAGCAGTGCTTCAATTCATATTTATGCTTGTCCCCCCATTCTCTATCACTGTTCTGATTTTTGTGTGTGTTTTCCAAAATAAACCAGGCTCCTCTCCCATAGGGGTGAAATTTTAGGTGGCGCCGTCGAGTCAGGGGGCATGGGACATTTTGCCGAAACCAATTTTATGAAATTTTTCGCAGAACCGGTCGATTCTATACCCCCATGTTAGACTTTTCGTGAATGTTCAAGGGGTGAAAAATGCGATTGTTTTGGCAGAAAAACGAAGAACAATGTTAATATGCAGTGTGGCCCTGAGCTGTGTGGCCCTGACTCTATATGAGAGGGGTCTGTGGCTTTGCACCGGCAAGCATGTACATAATACAGGTATGGTGTAATTGACTTTTTTGACCCTTTTAATGCCCCCAATTATCTCCCCAAGTTTCATGCCAATCGGACAAAGTTGTGTATTTTACCAATACTGTAGGGGGCGCTATAGTGTTCATTTACATAACAATTAATAGTGCATTCTATTAATACCCTGATATCACATGTGTGATGAGAATTTCAGCTGTCTAGAACCATGTATGTGCGTGTAAGAAATTTTTTAATGATTTTTTTTAGTATTTGCGCCCCTGGTGGCCAACCGTGGAAAATGACTCATGGCCATAATGTAATTTTTTGTTTCTTCTGATGCCATTGATTTATTCCCCGAATTTCGTAGGAATCCGATAATGTTGGCGTTTCACCCCTATGGTAGGGGGCGCTATAGTGTTCATTTTTATTACAATTAATAATCCATTTTATTAATACCCTCATATCACACGTGTGATGTGAATTTGAGCTGTGTAGACCAATGCATGTGCGTGTCAGGCATTTTTAAATGATTTTTTTTGGAGTCTTTGCGCCCCTGGTGGCCAAGTGTGAAAAATGACCTATGCCCGTAATATTATTTTTTGGTCCACGTCATGCCCCCATTTTATTTCCCGAATTTCGTAGGAATCCGATAATGTTTTTGTTTCACCCCTATGGTAGGGGGCGCTATAGTGTTCATTTTGATTAAAATTAATATTGCATTCCACTCATGCCACAATCTCGCATATGTGATGTGAATGTGAGCTCTGTAGGGCAATGCCTGTGGTCGTGAGAGGACATCGAAAAAACAGGAAACGAAGGCATATTTCGGTGGCGGCGTACGGGCGAACCGTGTGGAATTTGGAGAAAACGTGGATAAGTTTTGAAAACCCATGTGTCTGGATGTGGCATGTGAAATCTGAGCTCATTTGGACCAAAAACCTGAGACTAGTAGCGTTTTGAAAACACGCTGCGAAAAATTTGGCGAATTTTCGATTCAATATAGCCGACTTCCTGTCCGTCCTAGGGCCGCACTATGATTGGCTTTTTTGCTTGTCTCCATGAGCTCTATCACTGGTGTGAATTTCGTCAAGCTAGGGCGAAAAATGCGTGTCGGCTCCCAATTCATTTTAAAATTTTGAATTTTCTAGGTGGCGCTGTCGAGCCAGTGTGTGTGGGTCATTTTCGTGATGCATATTTTCTTGAATTTTTTTCCAAGCCGGTCGATTTGATACCCCCATGTGAGACTTTTCGTTGACGTTCAGGGGGTGAAAATTGCGATCCCAGGGGGGGAAAAAAAATAATAATTAAAGCCGCAAGCGGCGATGATGGCCCTCGCCCCCCGCGCAACCGCCCCCCCACGCGACCGCCCGGGGCCGGCCACCGTCCCCACGCACCATTTTTCCGTCCTGGCCACCCCACGGCCGCAATCCGCCCCCCTTCACACAGTTTCTATATAAATATGTGTGACCCACACATTATAATGGAGGTCCACGCCGTTGAACCGGCAACCTCGTGCACAATACAGGTATAGTGTAATGGACTTGTTTGCCTCTTTTGAGGTCCACAATGATCTCACCAACTTTCATGCCAATCGGACAAAGTTGTGTTTTTTACCAATACTGTAGGGGGCGCTATGGAGGTCACTGGCCACATGTTTATTATGGTTCTCTATTCACAGTTTTAATCCACATCAGTGATTAGAGCTTTTTAGTCTGATCCACGTGTCTGTGAGAAGGAATCAAATATGCAGGAAAGCAGTCATATTTTGACAGTGTACTGTGCATAAACCAGAAAGAATATCCCCAAAACGTGGATGATTATTGACAATAATCATGTGTACATGCTGTATGTGGAGTTTGAGGAAATTTGGATGAAAAACCTAGGACTAGACAGGTTTCATTTGCACTTAAGGAAAAGTCGTGTAGGAATTTAAATCCAATGACGAAGTCATATTTTGAGGGCATCCTACTCATGAACCATAAAGAATATCCCCAAAATGTGGATGATTATTGACAATCGACATATGTACATGCTGTATGTGGAGTTTGATGTAATTCGGATGAAAAACCTAAGAGTAGATATGATTCATAGACATGTAAGTCAAAGTGCCAAGTGCCAATTTCTTTTCAATTCATTGCGCCCCTGGTGGCCAACAGTGGAAAATAACCCATGGCCATAATGTAATTTTTTGTTTCTTCTGATGCCACTGATTTATTCCCTGAATTTCGAAGGAATCCGATAATGTTGGCGATTCACCCCTATGGTAGGGGGCGCTATAGTGTTAATTTTGATTAAAATGAATATTGCATTCCATTCATGCCCCAATCTCGCATATGTGATGTGAATGTGAGCTCTGTAGGGCAATGCCTGTGGTCGTGAGAAGAAATTGAAAAAACAGGAAACGAAGGCGTATTTCGGTGGCGGCGTACGGGCGAACCGTGTGGAATTCGAAGAAAACGTGGATAACTTCTGAAAACCCATGTATCTGGATGTGGCATGTGAAATCTGAGCTCATTTGGATCAAAAACCTGAGACTAGTAGCGTTTTGAAAACACGCTGCGAATGAAGCGGCGAATTTTTGATCCAATATGGCCAACTTCCTGTCTGTCATAGAGCAGTGCTTCAATTCATATTTATGCTTATCCCCCCATTCTCTATCACTGTTCTGATTTTTGTGTGTGTTTTCCAAAATAAACTAGACTCCTCTCCCATAGGGGTGAAATTTTAGGTGGCGCCGTCGAGTCAGGGGGCATGGGACATTTTCCCGACACCAATTTTATTAAATTTTTCGCAGAGCCGGTTGATTCTATACCCCCATGTGAGACTTTTCGTGAATGTTCAGGGGGTGAAAAATGCGATTGTTTTGGCGGAAAAACGAAGAACAATGTTAATATGCAGTGTGGCCCTGAGCTGTGTGGCTCTGACTCTATATGAGAGGGGTCTGTGGCTTTGCACCGGCAAGCATGTACATAATACAGGTATGGTGTAATTGACTTTTTTGACCCTTTTAATGCTCCCAATTATCTCCCCAAGTTTCATGCCAATCGGACAAAGTTGTGTATTTTACCAATACTGTAGGGGGCGCTATAGTGTTCATTTAGATAACAATTAATAGTGCATTCTATTAATACCCTCACATCACACGTGTGATGTGAATTTGAGCTGTGTAGACCAATGCATGTGCGTGTCAGAAATTTTTTTATGATTTTTTTTTTAGTATTTGCGCCCCTGGTGGCCAACCGTGGAAAATGACTCATGGCCATAATGTAATTTTTTGTTTCTTCTGATGCCACTGATTTATTCCCCGAATTTCGTAGGAATCCGATAATATTGGCGTTTCACCCCTATGATAGGGGGCGCTATAGTGTTCATTTTTATTACAATTAATAATCCATTTTATTAATACCCTCACATCACACGTGTGATGTGAATTTGAGCTGTGTAGACCAATGCATGTGCGTGTCAGAAATTTTTTTATGATTTTTTTTTTAGTATTTGCGCCCCTGGTGGCCAACCGTGGAAAATGACCTATGCCCCTAATATTATTTTTTGGTCCACGTCATGCCCCCAATTTATTCCCCGAATTTCGTAGGAATCCGATAATGTTTTCGTTTCACCCCTATGGTAGGGGGCGCTATAGTGTTCATTTTGATTAAAATTAATATTGCATTCCACTCATGCCACAATCTCGCATATGTGATGTGAATGTGAGCTCTGTAGGGCAATGCCTGTGGTCGTGAGAGGACATCGAAAAAACAGGAAACGAAGGCGTAGTTCGGTGGCGGCGTACGGGCGAACCGTGTGGAATTTGGAGAAAACGTGGATAACTTTTGAAAACCCATGTGTCTGGATGTGGCATGTGAAATCTGAGCTCATTTGGACCAAAAACCTGAGACTAGTAGCGTTTTGAAAACACGCTGCGAAAAATTTGGCGAATTTTCGATTCAATATAGCCGACTTCCTGTTCGTCCTAGGGCCGCACTATGATTGGCTTTTTTGCTTGACTCCATAAGCTCTATCACTGGTGTGAATTTCGTCAAGCTAAGGCGAAAAATGCATGTCGGCTCCCAATTCATTTTAAAATTTTGAATTTTCTAGGTGGCGCTGTCGAGCCAGTGTGTGTGGGTCATTTTTGTGATGCATATTTTCTTGAATTTTTTGCCAAGCCGGTCGATTTGATACCCCCATGTGAGACTTTTCGTTGACGTTCAGGGGGTGAAAATTGCGATCCCAGGGGGAGAAAAAAAATAATAATTAAAGCCGCAAGCGGCGATGATAGCCCTCGCCACCCGCGCGACCGCCCCCCCACGCGACCGCCCGGGGCCGGCCACCGCCCCCACGCATTATTTTCCCTGCCTGGCCACCCCACGGCCGCAATCCACCCCCTTCACACAGTTTCTATTTAAATATGTGTGACCAACACATTATAATGGAGGTCCACGGTGTTGAACCGGCAACCTCGTGCACAATACAGGTATGGTGTAATTGACTTTTTTGCCCCTTTTAATGCCCAAAAGTATCTCCCCAAGTTTCATGCCAATCGGACAAAGTTGAGTATTTTACCAATACTGTAGGGGGCGCTATAGTGTTCATTTAGATAACAATTAATAGTGCATTCTATTAATACACTAATATCACATGTGTGATGAGAATTTCAGCTGTCTAGAACAATGTATGTGCGTGTAAAAAAATTTTTAATGATTTTTTTTGAGTGTTTGCGCCCCTGGTGGCCAAATGTGGAAAATGACTCATGATCATAATGTAATTTTTTGTTTCGTCTGATGCCCTCGATTTATTCCCCGAATTTCAAAGGAATCCGATAATGTTGGTGATTCACCCCTAAGGTAGGGGGCGCTATAGTGTTCAATTTTGATTAAAATTAATATTGCATTCCATTCATGCCCCAATCACACATATGTGATGTGAATGTGAGCTCTGTATAGCAATGCCTGTGGTCGTGAGAGGACATCGAAATAACAGGAAACAAAGGCATTTTTCGGCGGCGGTGTACGGGCGAACCGTGTGGAATTCGGACAAAACGTGGATGTTTTATGAAAACCTATGTGTCTGGATGTGGCATGTGAAATCTGAGCTCATTTGGACCAAAAACCTGAGACTAGTAGCGTTTTGAAAACACACAGCGGAAAAAGATGGCGAATATTCGATCCAATATGGCCGACTTACTGTTCGTCATAGAGCAGTGCTTCTATACATTTTTATGCTTGTCCAATGGTGCTCTATCACTGTTCCGAATTTTGTGCGTGTTTTCCAAAATTAACCAGGCTCCTCTCCCATAGGGGTGAAATTTTAGGTGGCGCTGTCGAGTCAGGGGGCATGGGACATTTTCCCGACACCAATTTTATGAAATTTTTCACCGAGCCGGTCGATCCTATACCCCCATGTGAGACTTTTCGTGCATGTTCAGGGGGTGAAAAATGCATTTGTTTGGGCTGAAAAAACGAAAGGAGGAAAGGAAGAACAATGTTAATTTAAAGCCGCGAGCGGCGATGATAGCCCTCGCCACCCGCGCGACCGCCCCCCCACGCGACCGCCCGGGTATGGCCACCACCCCCACGCACCATTTTCCCCGCCCGGCCACCCCACGGCCGCAATCCGCCCCCCTTCACACAGTTTATATATAAATATGTGTGACAAACACATTATAATAGAGGTCCACGGCATTGAACTGGCAACCTCGTGTACAATACAGGTATGGTGTAATGGACTTTTTTGCCTCTTTTGAGGTGCACAATTATCTCCCCAAGTTTCTTACCAATCGGACAAAGTTGTGTATTTTACCAATACTGTAGGGGGCGCTATAGTGTTCATTTAGATAACAATTAATAGTGCATTCTATTAATACCCTGATATCACATGTGTGATGAGAATTTCAGCTGTCTAGAACAATGTATGTGCGTGTAAGAAATTTTTTTATGATTTTTTTTGAGTGTTTGTGCACCTGGTGGCCAAACGTGGAAAATGACTCATGGCCATAATGTAATTTTTTGTTTCTTCTGATGCCATCGATTTATTCCCCAAATTTCGAAGGAATCCGATAATGTTGGCGATTCACCCCTATGGTAGGGGGCGCTATAGTGTTCATTTTGATTAAAATTAATATTGCATTCCATTCATGCCCAAATCTCGCATATGTGATGTGAATGTGAGCTCTGTAGGGCAATGCCTGTGGTCGTGAGAGGACATCGAAATAACAGGAAACAAAGGCATTTTTCGGCGGCGGCGTACGGGCGAACCGTGTAGAATTCGGACAAAACGTGGATGTTTTATGAAAACCCATGTGTCCAGATGTGGCATGTGAAATCTGAGCTCATTTGGACCAAAAACCTGAGACTAGTAGCATTTTGAAAACACGCTGCAAATGAAGTGGCGAATATTCGATCCAATATGGCCGATTTCCTGTTTGTCATAGAGCAGTGCTTCAATTCATTTTTATACTTGTCTGATGGTGCTCTATCACTGTTCCGAATTTTGTGCATGTATTCCAAAATTAAACAGGCTCCTCTCCCATAGAGGTGAAATTTTAGGTGGCGCTGTGGAGTCAGGGGGCATGGGACATTTTCCTGACACCAATTTTATGAAATTTTTCACCGAGCCGGTCGATCCTATACCCCCATGTGAGACTTTTCGTGCATGTTCAGGGGGTGAAAAATGCATTTGTTTGGGCAGAAAAAACGAAAGGAGGAAAGGAAGAACAATGTTAATTTAAAGCCGCAAGCGGCGATGATGGCCCTCGCCCCCCGCGCGACCGCCCCCCCATGCGACCGCCCGGGGCCGGCCACCGCCCCCACGCACCATTTTCCCCGCCCGGCCACCCCACGGCCGCAATCCGCCCCCCTTCAAACAGTTTCTATATAAATATGTGTGACCAACACATTACAATGGCTGTGCAAGGCGTTGAACCGGCAACCGCGTACATAATACAGGTATGGTGTATTTGACTTTTTCGCCCCTTTTAATGCCCAAAATTATCTCCCCAAGTTTCATGCCAATCGGACAAAGTTGAGAATTTTACCAATACTGTAGGGGGCGCTATAGTGTTCATTTAGATGACAATTAATAGTGCATTCTTTTAATACCCTGATATCACATGTGTGATGAGAATTTCAGCTGTCTATAACCATGTATGTGCGTGTAAGAAATTTTTTAATGATTTTTTTTTTTTTGTATTTGCGCCCCTGGTGGCCAACCGTGGAAAATGACTCATGGCCATAATGTAATTTTTTGTTTCTTCTGATGCCACCAATTTACTCCCCGAATTTCCAAGGAATCCGATAATGTCGGCGATTCACCCCTATGGTAGGGGGCGCTATAGTGTTCATTTTTATTACAATTAATATTGCATTCCATTCATGCCCCAATCTCGCATATGTGATGTGAATGTGAGCTCTGTAGGGCAACGCCTGTGGTCGTGAGAGGACATCAAAAAAACAGGAAACGAAGGCGTTTTTCGGTGGCAGCGTACGGGTGAACCGTGTGGAATTCGGAGAAAACGTGGATAAGTTCTGAAAACCCATGTGTCTGGATGTGGCATGTGAAATCTGAGCTCATTTGGACCAAAAACCTGAGACTAGTAGCGTTTTGAAAACACGCTGCGAATGAAGTGGCGAATTTTTGACCCAATATGGCCGATTTCCAGTCCGTCATAGAGCGGTGCTTCAATTCATTTTTATGCTTGTCCGATGGTGCTCTATCACTGTTCTGATTTTTGTGCATGTATTCCAAAATTAAACAGGCTCCTCTCCCATAGGGGTGAAATTTTAGGTGGCGCTGTCGAGTCAGGGGGCATGGGACATTTTCCCGAAACCAATTTTATGAAATTTTTCACAAAGCCGGTCGATCCTATACCCCCATGTGAGACTTTTCGTGAATGTTCAGGGGGTGAAAAATGCGATTGTTTTGGCGGAAAAACGAAGAACAATGTTAATATGCTGTGTGGCCCTGAGCTGTGTGGCTCTGACTCTATATGAGAGGGGTCTGTGGCTTTGCACCGGCAACCACGTACATAATACAGGTATGGTGTAATTGACTTTTTTGACCCTTTTAATGCCCCCAATTATCTCCCCAAGTTTCATGCCAATCGGACAAAGTTGTGTATTTTACCAATACTGTAGGGGGCGCTATAATGTTCATTTTGATTAAAATTAATATTGCATTCCATTCATGCCCCAATCTCACAT